>NW_023270305.1:32903845-32907043 GCF_011800145.1 Mirounga leonina | reverse complement strand
TTTATTTATTTATTTATTTATTTATTTATTTATTTATTTATTTATTTTTGCCACAATTTCTTCTGGCTCTTCAATCAGTTATGGCTATGGGAATTGATTAATGACTTTCAGGTAGAGTGTGAGGATTGTACAGTCCTTCCCACAATAACTGTTGTAATGAGTGGTAGGGGTTTGTAATGCACAATTACTGGATATATGATTTCATGCTTCTGAGCCTTTTCTGTCAGAACCTTACTCCTAGAAGTATGCACTGGCAATTAAGGGACAGAATTAATAGAAACCGAATAGAAAAGTCTTAGTCTAGTGATGGACCATGGCCAGTCCATGATGATAACTACCACACTGATTGTGACTTCGATAGGAAATTAGTCCAGGGAGATCAATTTCCAACAGGAATAGAGTCAAAATGAAGAATAAGACAAATTCATGTTAATATTAAAAAGATTAATATGTCTTTTTATTCCCCAAAGCCAGTGCTAAAAGTCTACCAAGATCATAAGAGGCCAGAATACATATATGAGCAGAACCGACTTCAGTTAGTCACTTCTGGAATCATAAAACCTCCAAGAAGAGAGGAAGGCAGTGCCAAAGTGTCTATTCAGTTTCCTGAACAGCAAGTTCGTGTGGTGAAGAAAAAACAGGTATACTATTAAAATACTTAATTGAGTCTTTCACTTTAATTTTAGTTTCCTATAGCATTGCTAACATGCTTTTAACTCATAAGAATAGTTGCAAAATTTTTCTCTATCAGGTTACACAATGTATTTGGGGAATACTGTACTTCTCAGTTTTTATTCCAGGAAATTTTAGGCCGTAGAGGAAAATCATAAAGGAAAACTTACAGCATCTATTCAGTGCCCTCTGATCTTCTCTTGCATATTAAAAGAAGACATAATAGTGTTTTCAATTTTATTTTACCTTTTATGAAATTTTCATCATTATTACCCAGAATGACAGTCTTTGAAGACCTTGGTGAAGGGCAGTAAAATAGAAACTAAACCAGCTAGGAAAACAACTTCTGTAATTGGTGAGCTGTAGAGGGGGAAGTTGCCTTGAAAGGAATACGTGAACAGTAGCTCTGGGGAGAAATCACCAGAGTATGGCTTTCTATAAATACCTGTAGATAATTAGACAGAGAAGTAGAAGTGGGAGAAAATGTGGACACACTCACAATAAAAATGCCAGTAGAGCTGAGAATTCTCTGAGCTTTTTACTGAGAGGATCCTCCGAAACCTGTTAAACATTTCAGTGCTAGTGTCTTTCAGGCTTTGGGCTAGAGTACTAGAGAGGAAGAGATGAAGACAGGTTCCATTCTTGAAGACTGCAGAATTTGATGGTGGGTAGATGGACAAGTGAGTCTCAAACTCAGTGGGGTGCAATCAGAGCTCTCCGTTGGTCATTTAAGGTACAAAACTGTGGTGAACTGAACAGAAGGGAATGCTTGCACCTGGTGGTGAGGGGAAGGGTCAGTGGAGGAAACGCCACTGTAGGGACTGGCACGAGGCTGGGAGGAATGAATGGAAAGTTAATAAGGCAAATCAGGTGGGAGAGTGGTGGGTTTGAGAAGCTGGCTGGAAAGAGGCTCACTGTGGGTGTGGGTGAGATCACCCTCAAAGAATATTACATGCTCAATTGTATGAAATTATAAAGCCTCAGTTAATTTCATTTCTGTGAAATAGGAAAGGAGAATAAACTATCTTAAGTAGGACCAAGAAAGTTCTGATTGCCCATAAATTAGTTTATTTGGTATAAAGTGGACATCATGATCTTGAATTTAAAGGGGAGGAATGAAATTGTGCACATCTGGGATGAAGGGAGGGGGCTAAAAGGGAATGTTAAATTGTGTGTTATGCCTGGTTATAGCTATAACTAAGTAAAGAATTCAGCAAGAGTTAGGGGTTAAAGGGAAATGTAGAAGAAAGGGGATGTTCCATATAAAAGGAGGAGGGTGTTTATTCTGAGAAGAGGGTCATTTTGGGGGGATATTGATTTCTCAGAATGAGTTTAGAACGGAAATGTACCAATGAGGATGCCCTGGGAGATAAAAGAAGGCAGTTGGAGGCATTGCTTCTGGTAATTAAGGAAGATTGACTTAACAAATTGGACTGGACATCCATCATAGAGAACACTACAGGTGTTCTATACTTTATAAATAAATGCTTCCTGGGGCACCTGGGTGGCTCAGTCGGTTAAGCTCTGCCTTCGGCTCAGGTCATGATCTCAAGGTCCTGGGATCGAGCCTCGCTTTGGGCTCCCTGCTCAGCGGGGAGCCTGCTTCTCCCTCTCCCTCTGCCCCGCCCCCCACTTGTGCACCTGCTCGAGCGCACACGCTGTCTCTCTCAAATAAATAAATAAAATCTTTAAATACATACATACATACTTCCTTCGTTCTCTTTCCACCACCCCCACAAAATCTGAACTTATATGGCTGCTTAAATTGAAACACATCTTTGCACTGAGTTACGTAACTGGAAATAAGTATTCAGATGAAAATATATAGGCCTATTGTTGAAGAAATCTTGCACTTAGAAGGCAGTAAAACTTTTTGAAGGATATAATAAAGAAAATACATGCATTTTCTGTTAAAATATTAATACTCTAGTCCCATAAAAATATTAAGGGACTGTCGACTACAGCCTTTGTTGAAACATTGGGACAAGACAATGTGTATTTTCTCTGGCTTAGGGGTATCTGGCTTGGCCTATTCTTTTACATAAGAAAACAGTGTTGCTGCTGCTGTCCCTGGCCATTAAGTAAAAAAAGCACATTGTATCTTTTGAGTTCAAAGATATATTTTCTCTGGCTCTAAACTTTCTAGGATTTTTGTCTGAAACTCCTGTTCACCAGGGTATATTTAATGAGAGATGGAGAATGATGGGATCTGTGAATACAAATTTCCTGGGGACATTGTTCCATAGAGCTTGTGGTAATCAGTCTCTCGTGGAAATGGCAACCCCAGGGCACCTGGGTGGCTCAGTTGGTTAAGTGTCTGCCTTCGGCTCAGGTCATGATCTGGGGTCCTTGGATCAAGCCCCTTGGATCAAGTCCTCAGCGGGGAGCCTGCTTCTCCCTCTCCCTCTGCTGCTCCCCCTACTTGTGCTCTCTTATTCTCTTTGTCAAAGAAAGAAAGAAAGAGAGAGAGAGAGAGAGAAAGGAAGGAAGGAAGGAAGGAAGGAAGGAAGGAAGGAAGGAAGGAAG
>NW_023270305.1:32501481-32903835 GCF_011800145.1 Mirounga leonina | reverse complement strand
AAGGAAGGAAGGAAGGAAGGAAGGAAGGAAGGAAGGAAGGAAGGAAGGAAGGAAGAAAAAGAAAGAAATGGCAGCCTCTGTTAGTTATGCTAACAGGCAATAAAGATATCGTTCATATATTTACATCAGTTATTCAACAAAGCAGGTCTGCGATAGTGATTCTTTTGTCTTAATGCCAGTTGCCCTTCTACTGGTGAGACCAGATGATGACTGTTGGGAGTTAGTGTCAAATTTCCTGAAACATGGTTATCAACCTCCTCCTCAGGAGGAGGGGGTGTGTATGATGCTGCCCCAGAGTTTGCTGAGGAGGAACAAAGGAGTGGTGAATGGCACTGAGAACACAGACAGTGGAACTGGGGGATTAGAGCAAAGTTCAAGTGTGTGAACATGGCAGGGACTTAGCTTTGGTGCTCCAGTGGCGGTCCACAGCATCTGCAGCTCCTGCGAGCAGGTTAGAAATGAGGGATCTCAGGCTCCACCCCAGACTGACAGACAGAATCTGCATTTTAACAGGACACCTAGGTAATTCACATGCACATTTAAATGTGAGAAGCACTGGTCTACAGAACAGGCAATCATGAGTTTGTAGCATGAATGCTTCTCCAAGGCTATTATTATATAATGATCCCCGATACTCAATGTAACCCCGACACCTAGGTAATTCACATGCACATTTAAATGTGAGAAGCACTGGTCTACAGAACAGGCAATCATGAGTTTGTAGCATGAATGCTTCCCCAAGGCTATTACTATATAATGATCCCCGATACTCAATGTAACCACCCCTTACCTTCACTAAAAAGAAGTTTATTATGAGCTATGATAACAGCTGTTTAAGATGTCACTCACTGAAAAGCATTAAGGTCCTCAGAACTAGGTCAGGGGTTTGAGGGGAGAGGCCACAGTCAAGATAGATGCAAAGCAACTGAGCAGCAAGAGTGCTGGGCTCCCGAGAACCCCGGAGAGCTGGTAGTATTTTGATGTAATAAACACAGAGTTAAAGGAGAGAGGGTGACAATGGGAGCAATGCTGGGGGGGTTGGGAAAGGGGATGGACCCCTGGATGAGGAGGACTGGGAAGGAATATATCCCTGCCTTATAATAATTTGAATTTTTCTGTTCAAAAATGTTTGCCTTTGAACCCGGACATCTCAAGCAGTATGGTAACTAGTGCTTGAGGTTAATACTTTGTCATTTTTTTATACTCTGTTTTTTGCAAAAACTCATATTTTTAAAAATTGGCTTTGTTTAGATCCAGCGGCCCTCTACTGAGATGTTCGCTCCCTCTCCTAAACTGTCACGTACTGGTATTGGAAGAAGAGGTCTCTATGGGACTAGCTCCTCAGCGTACCCTAAATACACATTCCATGACCGGGAAGAAGTCATTAAAGCCAACATTCGTAATCCCTTGCAAATCATTAAAATAATACGTGAAAATGAACATCTTGGATTTCTTTATATGATCCCTGCAGTGCCAAGGTCTTCCATTGAATATGATACATATAATCTCAAGTGAGTTCTCTTTTATAAAACAGTGTATTCAACAGTAAAAGTTTCAATTAAGATTGTGAATGTTATCCATAATTGACTGGGCATTAATGATAAATGTCAAATACAATTTTGGTTATCATCTGATGACAAATGAATCTTAATCACAACAATGTTATTTATTTTTTCCATTTAGCTTTCCTTGTAGACATTATTTTACAGAGTAGTGCACTGTTATGCCTCTTCTATGCTTATATTATATAATGCCATCTATTTTTAATTAGTATTCCAAAGATAATTTTGATATTTTGTGATTCCTGAGAAAAAAAGATGGCAATGTATAAAAAGTAGGTACATGATTTGCTTTACATGTTATTTCAACTTTCCTTAGTAGAGATAAGATTTTTTTTAGAAATAAAAGGAGTTTGATAACTTAAGGTATTTATATAGATTAATAACACACACATATACTCTTTATTATTACTAAACACATTTGTTTCTGAAATAATTAGAAGAATCATACAAATGTGAGTCTGTGAATTGCTTTTTTTTAAAAGATTTTATTTGAGAGAGAGAGCAACAGAGATAGAGCACGAGTGGGGAGGAGAGGGAGAAGCAAACTCCCCGCTGAGCAGGGAGTGACACAGAGCCCCATCCTAGGACCCTGGAATCATGACCTGAGCCCAGGGCAGATGCTTAACAGACTGAGCCACCCAGGCGCCCCTATGAATTGCTTTAAAATTCAGCACAAAAGGCAGTAGAATTTAAAGATGATACTGGCTTTCCTCCATTGTTGTTTAGTTGTGTGGACAACAGCTGTTGAGACAGTCTTTCCTGGGAAGATGATAGTGGTTTAGCTTTACCACCAAATTCCCATTCTCTGCTGCATGGGAAGAAAAAAGAACTCATTAAGAATTCTCTTACTCTCCCTTATGCAGCACTGTAGTTTTGACTGAGTCAGGTAACACTGAGGACAGCTCTCCTACTGGCAAAAAGAGGGAGAAAAGAATAACATTTTAATCAAATTTTTAAATGGTAGATTTATTATAAATCTGAAAGAGCTTAATTAGAGTGAGAAATAATTTGAAGAAAGAACAGAGATGCTTATAAGAATCCAATCCTTCGGCAAAATGTACTGATTACCCACTCTGTAGCATGAACTGTTCTAGGTACTAGAGATACATTATTGAACCATCCAGATCGAAATTGTTGCCCTCGTGGAGCTTACATTTTAGTGGAAGGAGACAATAATAAACAGTATCTGAGTAAATTACAGAGAAGCTAGATGGTGATAAGTATGAGAGAAAAAAGAGAGTAAGCAAAGGAGATTGGGAGTTCTGGGGAAGAAGTTGTGAATTAACTGGATGTCAGGGTAGGCCTCATTGACAATCTGTCATTTGAATAAGGACTGGAAAGAGGAGGAGTGAATGATGTGCTGGTGAGGAAAAGAGCATTCCAGACAGCAGGAAAGTGAATACATATATCCCAAGGCAGGAGCCTACCTGGCATAGTCAAGAAGAAAAGAGAAGGCTCGTGTGACCACAGTAGAGTGAATGAGAGCTAGGGAACAGATCATGAAGGGGCTTGCCAGCCATTGTATGAACATTAGCTTTTACTCTGAGAAAAGTGGAGAACCAGGGACAGACTTCAAGCAGAGAAGTGTTATGATCTGAGTTACATTTTGAAAGGGACTGCTCTGATTGCTGTGTAGAGATTAGACTTTTGAGAAGCAAAGGTTGAAACAGGAAGACCAATTTGAAGGCTATAATTATTGAGGTGAGAGATGAACCAGGTGGAAATGATGAGAAGTGGGAAGTAATTTGAAGGTCAAGGCAACAGGATGTTTTTATGGCCTATATGTAAGGTGGACAACCAGAGAGGAATCTAGGATGACTTTAATGATCTGCTGACTGAGCAAGAAGAGTTGCTATTATCTGAGACACAGAAGGTTGGATGGAACAGATTTGTTGGGAAGAAAAGTGTTTGGACCTACTAATTTTGGGATGCCAAAAATAGAAGAGAAGTGAGGTGGTAGATGAAAGGAGAATTGGGGTTGAGTGAGGTTTTTTGTTTTGTTTTGTTTTGTTTTTTAAGATGGAGAATTAACATACCGTAGACTATAAAGCCCTTTGATGTAAAAAAAAAAAAAAAAATGTTAGTATTGTCATCCCCACCACTGCCTTAGTAGTTCTTTACTAGTTCTTTTTGGAGAAGAGGTTATGGATCTTAAATGGTGACTGATCAACAAAAATGGTCTATTTGCTGATTTTTAATACTTCTTGATTAATATATGAAATGTTTTCATAGCTTTCTTTTATTAAAAAAAAATCATCTAATAACCCAGATATCAAGAAGTGCCATTTGTGATAATTCATTCCCCATTATGAGAGGAGTCAGATTTTGCCAAATGTAAAATGATTTTCATATTTTTACTAGCACAAGACAAAGTATGAAAGATGAATATGGAAACTGCTTTTGTCCAATTCAAGAAATTAATGGTATTTCTAGACTAATGAGCGCTTCTACTCGGGGAACTGAGTTGATGTTTTATACTACTTTGGACTGATACTCGTGATGCTTGATGGGAATACACAAGGTCTCACTTAAGAAGACGGAGTTGGAATCGTAGTTTATTTTATTATGTGTTAAAGCTGACGTTAATTTTTCCTCCCTGGCCTGAACTCCAAATATCAGAAACCTTATGAAAAGACAGTCATTTGGGTGGCACAAACTGTGAAGCAGCTAAATTGGATGTTAAAAATAGGAAATATTGGGTCAACGAGATGAAGACATGTTAAACTAAACTCCTTTTAAGAGTGATAAAATATAATGCCTTTGCATATTTTTCAAATGTAGCAAAATACATCCGATGTGCAGTTCTACAATGTTTAACACAATTCCTTTAAGTGAGAAAATGTTTCCTTTTATCAAGTTTATTCTAAAATATCAACTCAGTGCTATGTGTTAGGCATAACAATTTTGTCAGGAATAAGCTTTAAGGAGATGTCTAAATATGTTGGAATATCAACCTGAGTGAGTACACAACTATATGCTGCCGGTTATCTTGCCCAGCAAGGAGGCATAGTGGGGACTCTGGTCAGCTCTGGTGCGAGTAAAAAGGAACCTAGGTAAAGGGTCAGGAACTAGGGAGATCATGAAGAGCACAGAGAACAGAGAATGGAATTGAGCAAGACAAAACAATCCTGTATTGTTAGGACTCAGACCTTGAACAAGAGTGACTGGAATTGAAGGGTAGCCATGAGGTATGGGGGAAGACTGTTGGCTAGAGAGTTGTATGAGAGCACACCAAAGTGAATCCCTGTATTTTACATATCATAAAAAATGATTTATTGGTGTTTACTATGTTCTAGGCAAAGTATTTATATATATTAAATCATTTAATGCTCACAAAACACTGTAAGATACAATTATTATCTCTATTTTACAAATGAGTTACAAATGTTTAAGTTACTTGCCTTCATGGTCCATCCATGTTGTTGCAAGTAGCAAGATTTCATTGACTGTGTGAGATATATATATACATCACACACACACACACACACACACACATATATATATCACATCTTTATCTTCTTTAATGGACACTCGGGGTTGCTTTCATATCTTGGCTATTATAAGTAATGCTGCAGTTAACATAGGGGCACATATATCTTTTTGAATTAGTGTTTTTGTTTTCTTCAGATAGATACCCAAGTAGTGGAATTGCTAGGTCATGTGGTAGCTCTATTTCTTAATTTTTCTGAGGGAACTTCATACTGTTTTCCTTAGTACTTGTACCAATTTACATTCCTACCAACAGTGTAAGAGGGTTCCCTTTTCTCCACATCCTTGCCAAAACCTATTATTTCTTGTCTTTTTGATAAGAGCCATTCTGAGAGGTCAAATGATACCTCATTATGGTTTGGTTTGCATTTCCCTGATGACTAGTGATGTTGACCATATTTTCATGTGCCTATTGTCTATCTGTATGTCTTCTTTGGAAAAATATCTATACAGATCCTCTGCCCATTTTCTAATTGGATTGTTTAGTTTTTTGTTATTGAGTTATATGAGTTCCTTATATACTTTAGATATTAATCCTTTATCAGATATATGATTTGCAAATATCTTTTCCCTTTCAGTAGATTGCCTTTTCATTTTGATGATTTCCTTCACTGTGGAGAAGCTCTTTAATTGGATGTAGTCCTGCTTGTTTATTTTACCTTTTGTTACCTGTGCTTTTGGTGTCAAATCCAAAAAATCATCATCAAGGCCAATCTCAAGGAGTTTACCACCTATGTTTTCTTCTAGGAGTTTTATGGTTTCAGGTTTTGTGTTCAAGTCTTTAATCCATTTTGATTTAGTTTTGTGTATGGTGTTAGATGGTGGTCCAGTTTCATCCTTTTGCATGTGGCTGTCCAGTTTTCCCAGTACCATTTATTGAACACACTGTTCTTTCCCCATTGTATATTCTTGGCTCCTTTGTCGTAAAATAATTGACCATATATACAGGGGTTTATCTCTGGACTCCTTATTCTGTTCTCTTGGTCTATGTGTCTGCTTTAATGTCAATACTATACAGGTTTGATTAGTTTAGCTTTGTAATATCGTTTGAAATCAGGGAGCATGATATCTCCAGCTTTGTTCTGTCTCAGATTGCTGGGGCTATCTGGATTCTCTTGCAGTTTCTTACAAATTTTAGTACTGTTTGTTCTATTTCTGTGGAAAGTACCTTTGGAATTTTTTTTACATTTTATTTATTTATTTGTCAGAGACAGAAGGAGAGAGAGCACAAGAAGGGGGAGCTGCAGACAGAGGGAGAAGCAGGCTCCCCGCTGAGCAGGGAGCTGGATGCAGGGCTCAATCCCAAGACCCTGGGACCACGACCCGAGACGAAGGCAGACGCTTAACTGACTGAGCCACCCAGGCGTCCCTGCCTTTGGAATTTTAATAGGGATTGTACTGAGTCTGTACAATGCTTTGAGTAGTATGGACATTTTAATAACATTAATTCTTCCAATCTATGAGCATTTTAATAATATTAATTCTTCCAGTCCATGAGCATCTTTCCATTTATTTATGTCTTCTTTGACAGTTTATTACTAAAGCTAGAAAATTACTAGAACTATAAGATAAACACAGTGGTGAAAAGGAAAAAGATTATAAATTAGGCAACGTAATTAGAACTATCTCAGACTTGGATTTGTGAATCACAGTAATGTTCCTGTCCTTTGCCTAAATATCTCATTTGTATGGAAATGTTATCAAATGAATCAGTAGTTCCAAGCAAGCTATATCAACATCTTACCAAAAGATGTCCACTGTACCCAGAAAAGGATTTGAAACTTTTTAAGGCATATTAAAGAACAAAATATGAAACCAAATTCTGTTTTTAGATTAACATCTCATCAATAAGCTTAAGAAGTAGGAATGCAAGAACACAATATCTAATGTCAGAAAAACTCACTATTGCAGAATTGCAATTTTAATAGTCTATGTGGACATTTTTTCATTCTATTTGTTACCAGAAAAGCAAAGGAAATCTATCAATAATGCCACTAGTGGATTGGGTAACCGAGTGATGGACCTTAAGGAAGGAAAGAAAAATTTAAAAAAAAAGGAAAAAAAAGAGAATTTTACTCTATGTACATTGTACCTCAATAAACCTGACTTTAAAAAAGTACTACTAGATCAACATGTCAGATAACAGAGATTAATACACCAGGACATTATTAAAATTTTATTGCAGAAAATGAGTTTTATTGAATATTGATAAACCTATAGTTAGTAGTAACTGCTAGATAACAGCACTATGTAGAATCACAAAAGTGAAATGTTTGGAAGAACTTTGTTTTGAGGAGGGGGGAAAAAAACCCTACTGGCAATGAAACATTTAAGGCAAATGAGACATTATAGAAATACTTCTTAAAAATATATATTACATCTAGAGTTTATTCTGACAATCCTACATTCAAGTAATACATAATTTTATTTGCAAAGGAACACCCATATATAAATGTTTCCCTGTGGTTATGAATTCCAAATTAAATATTATCAAAATTGCGACTACAATGAAGTCCAAGACATAACAAAAAAATATGAGCAGAATGCCATTTTTTGTTGTTTCAGATTTAAATGCATTGGTGATCCAAAGGAAAACTTTTGTCAAGAATTAGAAAATATTTTGCAAATAATTTAACTGTGCAGATTTAGTGGATAGTTCTTGATTTTACAACTGGATTACTTAATTGACATTTGAGCACCTGAATGAACCTAATAAAAAATTATGGGACCTGCCTGAAAATGTGTCAACACGTACTGACAAAGATTAAGAATTCAGAACATCTTGGAAAAAAAAAAAAAGAATTCAGAACATCTTCGAATTCAGCTTTAGAAAAATGATATTTAAAATGCTTCTATAGTGACTTTTAGTGATTGCAATGGATTTAAACCTAAAGAAAAATTCAGTCAAACAGAGTAATCTGTCTGTGTTTCAGAGAAAGCTTCACCATTGTTTCTAAAATACTTGATATGGAGATGTTTGGATTTTATTTTTTTATTTTTTTTTAAGATTTTCTTTATTCATTCGAGACACAGAGATATATATATAGAGAGAGAGAGAGAGCAGGAGCAGGGGGAGAGGCAGAGGGAGAAGCAGGCTCCCCGCTGAGCCAGGAGCCGGATGTGGGGCTCAATCCCAGGACCCTGGGATCATGACCCTAGCCGAAGGCAGAATCTTAACCATCTGAGCCACCCAGGCACCCCTGAAAATGTTTGGATTTTAAATCAATTTGCATTTCATAAGAAATTTCAACACTGCATTTATCAAAGGGAGAAAAGGGAAAGCTATTAGAATTAAAGAATGGTGCTACCTTTAGTTCACAATTTCAAGAGAACGAATTACCCAAATTCTGGTTAATGTAAAAGAGAGTTTGCAGCCACAAGAAATAAAGCAATAAATCATCTGCCATTTGTTGTCTCCTATTTCTATAAACAAAGTTTCTCAGTAGTGGTGACTGTCAAGAATTTGAAGAGACCATTCATCATGTCTTGATTAGAAATTCAGGTGGCTACTTCAAAAAAGTTATGGTCACAGCTGTGGTTGCTTATGAGCTACACTTTATTTGGAAGTTTTATCAAATTAAGTATTGAATATTTCCCTGAATACCTTGTGTGTTATTTTTCTTATAATATAAAGAACTTATAATTAATGCCTTCACCAGTGTGCCTTATAGAATATTACCATTGTATGGGTATGTTAGAACAGTAGCTTGAGAAGCATTGCTCTAGAGGACTGTAGAGCAATTTTCTCTGCATGAGATTCTGATCTTAGTTAACATGAAACTTTTTTTCTGGTACCCCCATAAGAGTAGAATGTCAATTATTTCTAGGCAGCATTGCTTATGATAAAAATGACCCCTGATTTGTAAATTATGTATGCATTGGGAGAGACTAAAAATGAATTCTAGGGGCACCTAGGTGGTTCAGTTGGTTAAGTGTCTGACTCTTGGTTTTGGCTCAGGTCGTGGTCTCAGGGTCTTGAGATAGAGCCTTCCACTCAGCGGGGAGTGGGCTTGAGATTCTCTCTGTCCTTCTCCCTTTGCCCCACCCCCCTGCTCATGCGTGTGTGTGCTCTCTCTATATATAAATAAACAAATACACCTGTATAAAAAATAAACTTGAGGGGCGCCTGGGTGGCTCAGTCGTTAAGCGTCTGCCTTCGGCTCAGGTCATGATCCCAGGGTCCTGGGATCGACCCCGCGTCAGGCTCCCTGCTCAGCAGGAAGCCTGCTTCTCCCTCTTCCACTCCCCCCGCTTGTGTTCCCTCTCTCGCTGTGTCTCTCTCTGTCAAATAAATAAATAAAATCTTAAAATAAATAAATAAATAAATAAATAAACTTGAGGCGCCTGGGTGGCTCAGTTGGTTAAGCATCTGACTCTTGGTTTCGGCTCAGGTCATGATTTCAGGTCGTGAGATCAAGTCCCGCGTTTGGCTCTGTGCTCAGTGGGAGTCTGCTCAAGATTCTCTCTTCCTCTGCCTCTCCCTTGTGCTTTCTCTCTCTCGCTCTCTCTCTCGATCCCTCTCTCTCAAATAAATATTTTTTTAATAAATAAATTCTAAATACCTGATGGGGAGCCATAGCTTTGGACTTCCCGTAGTGTAGCAACTCTTTTTCTAGGCATGTCTCTTGCAGGAATCCTGAAACCTATGCTTCCAGAGTTATTTCAAGAGATACTGGCTCCTGCGGATAATGAGGCTTTTTTAAGCCAGGGCGGCTTCCACACCCACCCAATGTGGGTCTCATCTCCTCCCATCTGAGTTGTCGTCTAAGGAGACGGGAGCTCCTGGGTGGCTGATAGATTTCTGCAAGTAGTCCCACGGAAAAGGAAAGTCTGATACTGCCCTGATGGCAACAAGTAGTTCCTATCCTATGCCCTTCTAAGTAGAGGGGTGCCAAATACAGCCTATGAAAGTTTTATTAACCTGAACATTTAGTTGAAGTTAAGAAGACCCCCTGGTGGGGCAATATTTAAGTATTTCTTTTTCGTGCTCATGTAAAGGGGGCCACTGTTGGTGTCTGACAGTTTCCTCCCTTGTAGATGTGGGCTTTTTTTCCATATCCGTAAAACCCCTCAAACATATTTATATATGTTTATATTTTGCTATTTTTTAGTTTGGTCATTGAAATATAAACTTGATCACATTGATAAGGAACTGTAGGTGCTTCTATAAGGCCATAGTGGTACCCAT
The DNA here is from genome assembly GCF_011800145.1 of Mirounga leonina. Lineage (NCBI taxonomy): Eukaryota > Metazoa > Chordata > Mammalia > Carnivora > Phocidae > Mirounga > Mirounga leonina. The sequence goes on along the minus strand of NW_023270305.1, from coordinate 32,893,596 downwards.
ACTTTTACAGTGTGATGGATGAATACTGCAACACGTTACTACAAATACCAACTCTTAGCGAATCCCAAACATTCTCGATTCTTCCTATGTATTTAATCCTCATAGCAACTCTACAAGGTAGCCAATATTAATATATTCATTTTACAAATGATGAAACTGAGGCAGAGTTAAGTAACTTGACCAAGTTGAGACAGCTAGTTAATTGTGGGGCTGGGATTCAAACCCATGTACTTGGACTTTAGAACCCAGCCTCTCACACACTATGCCCAATGTACTCACCTTCCTAATGACAACTGCTTCTGTCATTTGTGTCACACATGCTGTGCTAGGCTATACTGAGTGCTTCCCGTACATCAGTGTTGTTAGAAGGGCGTTCTCTACAGTTGAAAGGTGAGGAGATTGAGGTACAGATGTATGCAGGACTGTGGTATTTGCTATTGTTTCATGATTTGTAGGTAGAAGTTCAAAATAATGTCTGCTACTCCCACCATTCAACTCTATGAATCTACCCTCTGTGGAATGTCGGTTTTAAAGCCATTAGAATTTAGTGAATATGTCAGAATGTATGGAAGAGTCCTCCCCAAATTCCGAGCAGTGTTAGGGTCCATAGAAAGCCAAGAAAGAGGACACAGTGTTTCCCGATGTGTATTTCCAGGAACATTATATATAAGTGGTAATAACAGGTAGATGGTTAAAAAAAAATTATTCTGTGATCACGTGAAATTAAGAAACATTAAATTAAATCACTGGTTCTCAACCTGGGAGATTTTGCCACCCCTGAGCCCCCCAGGAGACATTTGGGGATGTCTGCAGGAATTTTGGGTTGTCATAACTAGAGAGGATGGTGCTACAGGTATCAGGTGGGAAAAGGCAAGGGAAGCTGCTAACCAGCTGACAGTGCACAGGACAGCCTCACACAACAAAGAGTTACCTGGCCCAAAATGACAGTAGTGCTGGGATTGAGTTAAATAATGCTAATTACGCATTTCTGCCCTGTGGAGACAACGAACTATTTCGTGGGGGATATATGCGGTGATTAGAACTCTGTGAAACATAGTTACGTGAGGACCATATAATCATCTGTGCGTGGCTCAGGCTGTATTACTTTCTAAGTGATCAAGTTGGTTCTCAGATGATTCCTAAGCCCATTATGTTAAAAGTACTTTTTTAAGGAAGCTTTAAAAGTTCAAACTAAAGTTATCCTGGCCTTTCAGGGAGGTTACCTGTTTAGCGGCCTCGAACAGAAAACACAAACGGCAGCACTGTGGTTTCTGTATGAAGTCTTAATTACAAAAACTTTATAGTGAGGTATATATGTGCTATGATAACAGATCATTCTGAAGCCACGTTATCAGAAATCTTGCCAGGTTGCCTAACCCGATGACAGTTTTCTTGGGCTAGTCCATGAAGAAATTTAAATCTGGTGAGTCACAGGGTGCCTGGGTGACTCAGTCGGTGAGGCATCTGCCTTCAGCTCGGGTTGTGACCCTGGGGTCCTGGGATCTCACCCCGAGTCATGCTACCTACTCAATGGGGAGCCTGCTTCTCCCTCTCCCTCTGCAGCAACCCCTGCTGCCTCTCTCTCTCTGTCAAATAAATAAAAATAAATAAATCTGATGAGTCAAATTTCAGTCAGCACGTAGAAACATTAAAGGCCCCTCATATTCTCACTTGGACTCATCAAAAATGCTCAGCTTCATATCGTCTCCTTACCCTTCCTTCAAACACACACATACACATGCCCTGGCATTGTTCTGGAGCTATGACAATTTAATGGGTAATAATTTCATTTCATACAAAAATTTGAAGAACCTAGAAGAGTGGTTCTCAGCCTTGGCTACTAATGAGAATCATCCAGGCCCTACTCCAGGACATCATTTAATTGATTTGTGGTGGAGCTTGAGCAACAGTATTTCTTTAAAACTCAGCAGATGATTCCAATATTCAGCTCAGTATTGCACACCATGGACTTGAGGTTCTCAAACAAGCCCTACATGACTTGTTAAAACAGAGTATTAAACCTCTGGAGTTTCTGATTCAATAGGTGGGGAAGATAGCCTGGGAAATTGCAATTCCCACGTGATACTGATTCTGTTGTTCCAGGGACCATAACACTGAGAACCATTGGCCCTAGAACACTCTCTTATTACAGAAATTTGGAAGTTTCTTCTTAGTTATACTTTTGTTTAATTTTCTAGGTAAAAAGGAGTTCCTTATCAGATATTTTATCATTTCTGGTTAATCTAATCAGAAGCCAAGTAAACCATTTCTCTTCTCTCGTTTAGGTTAGATATAAACCCCTACTGATTCATGATATTGACCATCAAATAAATTGAGGTTTATAATGCAGAACATAGGAAATGGCTAATTTCTTTCCAGGCAGTTGCTTGCTTACCTTCACCCAATAAATATGCTCAAATCATAACAATTAAAACTCTGTAATTATGAAAATAATAAAAGAACTTAGATTTGCATAGGGCCATATGAACTTATCTAATACATCTCACTACCATAAAGCAGGTAACTACTTTTTTGCTTATAGAAATCAGAAACTTGAAAGAGATAGGAAGAGAGAACAGGGTGAACAAAGACATGTATGCATTCAAACATGGCCTAAGGTGGATATGATAAATCAGCCTGATGAAAAGGGGCAATTTGTGAGACAAAGAAGGAACTAATATAAAACAAGAGGAGAGTGCCAAAACACCTGGCAGAATAATTTGGATTTGATGATATAAGCAGTAGGAGGCTATTTAAAGTTCTTGATTAGGAGACAAACCACGTTTCTGCACTATTAGTCTTGGTAGACTGGTTTAAAGATGAACAGCATTTTCAGTCACCGTAAGGTGTAACAACAGATAGAGCTCCTGTTTTAAATAACAACTCACATCGAGATGTTATTGTTTTGGAAAATCAAGGAATTCTAGGAGAAGAAATTAACATTTTTTAGAACCCTTGTAGGTACAGTTTGAGTTATAACTGAAACAAACAATAACAGGACAATTTATGACCTACCACAGAGCTGTGTAATTCCCTTATTCCATATGATTCTCTCAAATAAGACATACATGCTTTTGAAGTTAATAAAGCCTTGGAGTCCCAGTTTCATTTTAGATGGACAGATATAGGTTCTACAGTAAAATAAGTTGACCTGGTTCTACATTGAAGAGCAAGAATACACTCCAGGTATTTTTTTTCCAGTAAAACATAGTAAAATGTAATCTTATTCAAGATGTTCATCTCATCCTGATTAGTTAAGTAAAGATCTGTTTAGTTGATTAGATCATAAAGCCATCTAGTTTATCAGCAAAGTAGGAATTTTATAGTACAGCACTTGAACAAATGAAGTTCTCTTTTTAAGTCTCAAAGTAAATTTTTGTATTATTTCCTCAAAGAAAGGCTTGATGAGAGAAAAATCCAAAGCAACTATCCAAGAAGCAGCCGAAGTTTAAGGCTGAATCCTGGATGCCAAGCAGTGCTGACTAGGAAGTTCTCAGCATAGGTGAGGTGTGGTGGATCACCTCCTGAAATGGATGCGTGGTCGGAGGCAGAGTGTGTGGAGTGAAAGCGCAGAGGCCCACGGAGTGTATTTGAGGAGTAACCCTCTCAGTAATGAACCGGAAAGTCTAAGGATAGGATTACAGAGAACTGTGCATAGGCCCTCTTAATTTTTGCAAAGCTTTTTCCGACCCTGCTGCCCCTTATATCTACCAACAGAATTGGGCTTGAAGGAAGTCCCTGCCCATCTGTGAGAGGATAATTTTGTTAGAGTTATGAGAAACAAGATCGGTTTTTGGAAACTTTAGGAAGGAATGGATGGGAGGGATATGGCTTACCAATACATACCATTGTATAGGAAGTTTAAGAGGAAGAAGAATACTTGGGATTTTAAGTTAAATGGGCTGCAGGGTCAAGAAAAAGCATTCTATAAAATGGAAGCTTTCTACGAGTTAAAGAAAAGGTCTGCACGTTTTTAGATGCAGAGAAAAAGTAGCCCAAAGCCAGGAGGGTTAGAAAAATATGGGGTGAAACCTCTCTCTTTCTCTGGAGGAAACCATGAGATACACTCGGGGGTTGAGGTGGGAGCACACAAATGTGATGATTTTCAAGTGAAGAGAGAGCTCACCTTGTGACCACGTTGTTTTTGAATAAAGTTCAATGGTTCACAAACATGACTGTGTATCAGAATCATCCAGGGAGCTTGTTGAACTAGAATCTTGAGTCTCATACATAAAGGTTCTAATTCTGTGTTGGACCCAGAAATCTAGATTTTTTTTTAAGATTTTATTTATTTAATTGACAGAGAGAGACACAGTGAGAGAGGGAACACAAGTGAGGGAGAGGGAGAAGCAAGCTTCCCGCTGAGCAGGAAGCCCGATGTGGGGCTCCATCCCAGGACCCCGGGATCATGACCTGAGCCGAAGGCAGACACTTAACGACTGAGCCACCCAGGTGCCCCAGAAATCTAGATTCTTAATAAGCACCCCAGATGATTTTGATGCTGGCAATCCAGTATTTGAAAAAGACTAGCGTGTGTTCTTTTGTTCTATGCAGAGTAGAAATGTGTAGTGGAGGAAAAGGTTTAGGGGCACGAGAATGAGGATCTTAGATAGTAAACTGTAAATAAAAAAGATTTCTAAGTGGCACTGAGTACTGATAAGTTAGAATTCAACATCATGGACCACATCTGCCACCTTCTAAAAGGGTCTTTAGTAGCAGATAGACCAATGCAGAGCAAGTTTTCTAGACATGCATCAAGGCCATGGTGAGCTGCTTGATTTGTCTTTAGGTTGGTTTGATAACTGATATTAATGATTCTTGGGTGACTCCCAAGAATATCCTAATTATATCTTCAGCTATAGGCAAAGAAAAAAGGAAAAAAATGTTTTCCATTTACCTCACCTGCAACATGTAATACCTGGCATTTTCCCAGACAGTTCTGATGTGAAATGTTAATTAGAACACAAACAAAGAGTCAATGGAATTAGGTAAAAGCTGAGCAAGTTGATGTTTTTCTGTAACAGCACTTCAGAGCAACCTTCCAGACTCTTCCTCTCCAACACACCATCAGCACCCCAGGGCGTCCTTCTGTGTTCATGTGAACAGGTCTTGGCTTGGGGTTTTGGTTTTTGCTTTTTTTCATTCTGGTCCTGTATGCCCTAATTATAAAAATACTTTTCTTACTCAGTTTTATTAAACAAAAATAGAAATTAAAAACTAAAAGTGATTTATTCCAGTGGTTTTTAGTTTTTTGATTAACAGACCCGGAACATATAAGAATCTTGTTCCAATTCCTTAAAAAGTTACCATACATATGTACATAAATTTGTATATATACAACAGTTTCAGGGATTTCACAGGTGACCTGAAGGCTATATTAAAGGGCCATGAACTCTAGGTTCAAAATGCAGAGCTAAGGATCAGGAGAGAACATAGACAAGGGAAACAGTTGATTTTCACTGGAGTGTTCCTGTCTAATCTTTGTTAGGACATATAATTTTTGCATAGTTTTAACATAAAAACAATTTGGGGTTTTGTTTTTGCAGCTAACCATTATCTTATTATTCTAAAGTACCAGAGAATCTTTATAAATTTTATTTTCCTAAATTTTAAAATATATTTTAGTAACTTGCTGTATCACAATATGTTTCAGAGTTGTATTATTGAATATTTAAGTTGCATCCAGTATTTTAATGTTATAGCTAAAATTACGAAAAAAAATATCTTTGTGCCTGTAGGCAAGTTCTTGTTTTAAGAAATTGTAGAGAATCAGCCCTTTCTATTCTCATTACTTCGTTTCCTTCTCCTATCTTTACTCCTGTCTTTATCTCTCTTGCTTTCTTCCTTATTTGATCTGTTTCTGTTATACAGAAGGTTGAGGAATGCCCTTGATGACAGTTGAAAGAGGAATATCTTGAAATAAACAATGTCTCAACAATAATTATTTTGTTTCGTGATAAACTGGGCATTTTTCCCCCCACCTAATCTGGGTCTTGATTTGATTCTTACCTAATTCATCTTTTCTTGCTTTGTTCTTTCTCATAATTCTCTCAATACTGAGTAGTGTAAAACTCTTTTACACTATTATTATTGAATAGTTTCTAGAGAGCTAATAATAAAAACTTATTTTCAGGTAGCTTTCATATAGGGCTATTAGGTTTTAAAAATCTGTGATTGACTTGTTTCTGTAAAAACTATATAACGGAAGTTGTCAAGCATATTGCCAAGGTTGTGAAATCTTTCAGACCTAAAACAAGTCCAACTTTTTTTAAAAGCGTCTTCTCCCTTCATTGCTGAGTATTCAATCTAAAAATAATTTGTTAGAATTTTTTAAAATTTTTAAATAATATTTGTTTTTTCAGAAATGCTTATCTCTTTAGAACACAAAAGTAATGCAATTGCTTAATTTTGTTTTGAATACTTTTATTCACTTGACTCAATTTTTATTTGTTCATAGAGTTGTAAGTTATGAAAACATCAATAAAAATGACTACTATACTATTAGCAAAAAAGCAGTGACGCACATTTATAATGAGGACATTGAATATATTGAAATTGATCGATGGGAACAGGAATATCTATATCACAGAGAACTCACTAAGATTCCCATATTTGCACTTTTCCGGAAATGGAAGGCTTTTAACGTGTGGAAGAAGAATGTCCGTTCCAAGAAAATCAGTGGATGTCGAAAATCTCTACAAAAAAATCTGTTCATTGTTAATAATGTACGTATTTATTAATCATATTTCTTTTTTAAGATTTTATTTATTTATTTGACAGAGAGAGACAGTGAGAGAGGGAACACAAGCAGGCGGAGTGGGAGAGGGAGAAGCGGGCTTCCCACAGAGCAGGGAGCCCGATGCGGGGCTCGACCCCAGGACCCTGGGATCATGACCTGAGCTGAAGACAGCCGCTTAACTGACTGAGCCACCCACGTGCCCCTATTAATCATACTTTAAAAGAATTACAGAAAAACAAAATGTGAATCTGTTACAGGTATTGGTATAGACTGTCCTTGAAATAGAATATTTCATCTTTTTAAGAGAATTCACAATTTTCTTTCTGTCTTGGCATTCTGTCTTGTCATGGCAGTTGAGCACTGTTTTCACATTTTAACTAGGGTTGCAGAATGCAAAAGTAGAAGAGAGTTGCACAGGTCCCCTTCAGTTAGAAGCAGTCTCAGAGGTTTGGATTCATGGCCCCCTTTGCTGCAGATTAGGAAAATGGTATATCCTCTTGAGCAGAGTGGGCTGGCAACCCTATTACCTCCTCTCATCTTTGAGTGACTCTGGACTCTATGGTCCAAAATAACCTGGGGGCTTGTTTTCATGGGCCAGTACCTCCCAATGTAGCGTATGCTTCCCTCTACCATGGATTCAGACAGAAAGGAAAATTTTAATATTTACTTTGCAGGATGGGGTAATCATGGAAAAAGATCTGTTAAACGGTGTGTGGCTATATTTTAAATCTTTACCCACTCACTGAATTTCAACTTGCATTACAAGTTTTCTACCTGGCCCCTGGGAATGAACTGGAATCACCATTACTGTCATGATCCTTAGCTGTCTATTTCTGACACGGAGTCACCACCCTCTCAAATCAGAAGCCTCAAGTTTGCTTTTTACTGCTCATTTGTTCCACTTTCATATGTTAATCTGAAAGATGATTATCAAGATGTCAGTCACACAATAAAGGAACATTAAAGGAATAGGGCTAACATAGATATTAGTGCAAAAACAAATGTATGAGAGGTACTATCTCAGGTCATCCATCTCATCAAGCCTTCTGCGTTGTAGAAAACATTCTAGTCCTTGGTATCAAGCTCAACTTCTAAACCTCTAATTTCTTTAAGGATCCATCAGTCATTTGAACCTATTTTACTACCTTTTTACTACCTTTTATCTTTCACCATGTCTTGGGCACTATACATGTCATAAGTTTGTTACTAGTTATTTAAATAGTTCTTCCTGTATTCATCTCTGAGATTACCTCTATTGATCCTTATGTGCTGAGGTTGTCCTTCTCTCAGTCCACCATTCATACCAACAGTGCTTTGACCTTGATAATATCTTCTCTTAAATGTAGCCCTAGCAGACTATAAAGTTCTCATCCATTTAAATTTAGATTGACCTAAATAACAGGCCCATTGTGTTGGTTTAAATATCTGTTTGATGCTATAATTACCCACACACTTACCACCTCTCTTGTATTTACAATTAGTTAATTAGGAGGGCTGATTGGCCTAGACAAGGTGGAAGGGACAAATGTGGAGCTATCCTCGAAATAGTTCTTTTCATGATTTTTTTTTTTGGTAACAAACCTTATTGGCACCTGTGCCAACGTTTCCTTTCAACAACTTTATTGAAATATAATTAATGTACTGTACGATTCACCCATTGAAAGTATACCATTCAGTGGTTTTATTATATTCATAGAATTGATTAACCATCACCACAGTCAATTTTAGAACATTTTCATCACTCCAAAAAGAAACCCTATTACCCATTAGTGATCACTCTACATTTCTCCCCAACTCCTCCCAATCCCCTCCCCAGCTCTAGGCAACCACTAATCTACTTTTCATCTTTATTAGCCTATTCTGTACATCTCATATAAATGGAACCGTACAATATGTGGTTCTTTGTGGCTGGCTTTTTTCACTTAGCATAATGTTTTCAACATTCATTTATGTTATAGCATAGCATTTCTTTTTATTGGCAAATAATATGCCATTGTATGGATATACATATTTTATGTATCCACCCATCTATTATTATTATTATTATTATTATTATTATTATTAAAGATTTTATTTATTTGTTTGAGAGAGAGACAAAGCGAGAGAGGGAACACAAGCAGGGGGAGTGGGAGAGGGAGAAGCAGGCTTCCCGCCGAGCAGGGAGCCCGATGTGGGACTCGATCCCAGGACCCTGGGATCATGACCTGAGCCGAAGGCAGACGCTTAACGACTGAGCCACCCAGGCACCCCCCACCCATCTATTATTGATGAATATTTGGATTGCTTCCACTTTTTGGCTAATACTGCTATGAACATTTGTGTACAAGTTTTTGTCTGGATGTATGTTTTCATTTCTCTTGGGTATATGCCTAAGAGTAGAATTGCTGAGTCACCAGTAACTCTATGTTTAACCTTTTGAGGACCTGCAAAACAATTTTCCAAAGCTACTGCACAATTTTAAATTCCCACCAACAGCAAATGAGGGCTTTGGTTTGTCTCTGTTTTCACCATTATATCTTTTTCATTATAGTCATTCCTACTGCTTGTGAAGTGGTATCTCATTGTGGTTTTGATTTATCTTTCCCTAATGGCTAATGATGTTGAGCATCTTTTCATGTGCCTATTGACTATTTGTAAATGGAGCCTGTTTTCTGAAACCTTGCAGAATTTATTACTGATTCTATTAGTATGGGGTGTGTGTGTGTGTGTATTTCTTGGATACTCTGTGTGTGTGTATTTCTTGGATACTCCCTTATCTGGAGAACTGTATATTCAGATACTTTACCCATTTCTTAATTGAGTTTTTTCATTTTACTATTGAATTGTAGGAGTTATTTATATATTCTGGATACAAGTCCCTTATCAGTTATATGATTTACAAAAATTTTCTCCCATTTGGTGGGTTGTCTTTTCACTTTCTTGATGGTATCCTTTGAAGCACAAAATTCTTAATTTTGATGATCTGCATTTTAAGTTTAAAATTGGGAGTGTATGTCTTCTGGGCCCCTTGAATTTCCACATGAATTTTAAGATAATCTTGTCATTTTCTGCAAAGAAGCAGAAAATTATATATATATATATCTCATAGGTATATAGAATATATAAATAGTATATTTATAAATATGTGTGTATTCTATATAGTAATACAATTAATTTTTGTATATGGAGCCTGTTTTCTGAAAACTTGCAGAATTTATTACTGATTCTATTAGTATGGTGTGTGTTTGTGTGTGTGTATTTCTTGTATACTCTATGAACAAGAATAAGTCATCTGCAAATAGATATCGTTTTACAACTCCTTTCCAATCTGGATGACTTTAATTTTCTTGCCTATGTTCCCTGGCTAGAAGCTTCTGAATAGAAGTGGCAAAAAGCAGAAATCCTTGTCTTGTTCCTGATCTTAGAAGGAAAGCTTTCAGTCTTTTACCATTAAGCATGATGCTATAAGGAAGTTTCTTCCTGTTCCTAGTTTGTTGACTGTTTCTGTCGTGAAGCCATGATGAGTCTATCAAATGCTTTTCCTGCATCTATTGAGATTATCATGCAGTTTTTGCCCTTTATTATAACAATATGATTTGTTATAATAATTGATCTTTCGATATTAAACCAACTTTGTATCCCTCGGATAAATCATATTTGCTCATGGTATATAATCCCTTTATTGTTTGATTTGGTTTGCTAGTATTATGTTAGTGATATTTGCATGGATATTCATAAGGAAGACTGGTCTATAGTTTTTTTTTTCCTTGTGATGTGTTTGGTTTTATAGAATGAGTTGGAAAATATTCCTTCTGTCTTCTGAAGGAGTTTATGAAGATCTGAAAGAGTTTATGAAGAGCCATTTTCTTTACTGTTTTGTAGAATTCAAGTGTCTTCTAGTCTCCTACATTTCCAAGTTTCACTTTTCTTTAAACTTAAGTGTGTGTTTAATATTAATTTTTCAATATTATTTAGTGCTGCACATGGTTTTAACCTGCTGGTTTCTAATAATGTGTAATTTTGTTGCATATGATACTTTCAGCCAATTTTTTTTTTAGTTTTCACATTCTCAAACACTGTCATTTATTTTAATTTGAATGTTACTTTGTAATTAAAATCTTTCCATTTTTTATTTTTAGTGAGCCATTGCTTTGCAAACTACTCTTAATTTCATAGATCTATATAACCATTCCTCCGCTTATGAAAGGATGTACCTTTTACTGTAGCCCTTTCTATTCTGGGTCAGAAATGTGCATGAGAACTCGAGCCCAGATCCTCTGGCCGGGGCATGACCAATATAGCTCCAGTGGGCTCTCTAAGTGTCAAATTGCTCAGCTCACCCAAATGTTCTGTTGACTAGGGTTAGGGTAAATTAAAGTTGTGGTGGTGTGGTGAAGGCAAGATTAGTAAATCCAAAGGATTCCTGCATTCCAACCAAAGATGCTGTGCCTCAGCATGGCCCTGATTTTTCTTACAGCTCTTCCGCACTTATCTTCCAAAGGCTCTAGTCTCTGAGTTTCCCTAGGGCTTTCTGACCCAGTGACCAACCCCCAGATTAATAACAATGATTTTCTACCTCTGAAAGTATTAACACTCATTTCAATGCAACTGGCAGAAACTCAATTTCGATGAGCTTCAGCAACAACAAACAAAAGCTCATATAATAAGGAAGTTCAAGGGATGAACATACCTTTATGCCTGGCTGAATTCAGAAGCTCAAATAATATCATCTTTATTTTTTCCTCTTTCTCTTCATCTTCCAGCTCTGTATTTCCCTGTTTCATTCTCGCTTGGGCTCTTCCATGAGCACCACCTGCCCGACGTAGTTACAGCTGGCTCTTGGAGTGAGAAGAGCCCCTCTTGCGGGAGATGCTGGAGAGAACACTGATAGACTCAGCTTGGTCACGTGTTCAGTCCTGAGCCAATCCTTGCACAGCCAGGTGTACTCTGATAAGCCAGGCCTGGGTTTGTGCCTATTCCTTATTCCTGTGATGGGGAAAGGGAGGGGTCAGCCTTATCAAAACCACATGGTAATGGGGTTCCCAAAAGAAAGAGGGATTCTAACCCCAGAAGAATTGGAGGTAGGTCTGAGGTAGGTCTGTCCAGGGCAGACAAAAATGATAGCTTCTCAGTCTACATATTGAAACCCACCCTCAAAGTGACAAGTTCTTCTTCCTGTTACAGTCCTGCTAACAACTTAAAATAATATGTAATCCTTATCACCTTCAACAAGTACTATGGATTTAGCAGCCTGAGAATGAACCTGAGATTCTGTCTGAAATTTACTAAAACACCCGCAGTCTCTCTTGTGCTCATAGCTGCTCTCACAACAGTCCTGTATGCGGACAGCCAGATGATATTTAAGTTAAGCCAAAGTAATTTCTTAGATTACATATTTTTTCTTCCAAAAAATTTCCACTGTCAAACTCCTCTCACATTTTGGCAGACTATCAATATCAGTTTTGCTTTCCACCTTGATCCTTGCACTTTGTCCCTGTACTGAATAGAACTTATATTTTTGGTTCAAGGGCTTTCTCCAGAGTACCCTGGACTTCCTTGCTTTCCCTGTCCCATTTTGATCGCATTCTCCTCTCTACTCCCATACTCATGTTAATTTATGTAGTATCTTACTTATTTCAATTCATAGACTTAGTTTCTAAACTTTTGCTTCTTCTTTTATCATGCAAATTCTTCCATGAGCTAAACCTTAAGGGCCATCTGACTTCCTAGATGTTTTTTCACGAAACCCATCCTTTAGAACTCTACTAATTATAACTTCCCTTTATTTATACTTCGAATAAATAAAGCACTGTTTCATGTTGGTCTGAATAACTGTTGTCTGTCCTGTTTTGGAATCACATAGAAAAGAGTCCAATAGCTTGGTGTATATAACATATAAATCAGAATCACATACAAATAAATCATTAACTTTTTAAATATGACTGCTACTCGTTTGATTAGATTACAAGTGAGGGTGAATGATAGTGGAACATTGTTAGAACATGTGTCTTAGAAGCCAACAGCCTAGAACTCTGACCCATGATTGTGGCATAGAGAAAGATTAAGTTAATATTATGTAACATAATTTTACAAACACTTCCACTCATTATTCTAGCCCACAAATAAATAGGTTCTTTTTTTTTTTTAAGATTTATTTATTCATTTGAGAGAGAGTGAGTGGGGGGTGGGCAAAGGGAGAGAATTTCAAGCAGACACCCCAATGAGTGCAGAGTCTAACTCAGGGCCCAATCCCAGGACCCTGAGATCATGACCTGAGCCGAAATCAAGAGTCAGGGGCTTAACCAACTGAGCCACTCAGGTGCCCCATAAATATGTTCTTAATGGTGACTGAATTTTCTTTTTCAGCAACTTTTCACCTCTGAAAATTTAAATTTAAAAAATTTTACTTTAAAAATTTTTAAATTCAAAGTGGTTTTGTCCTATGTCATAGCCTCTTAGGTCAGTAGATGGGCCCCTCATTACCAGGGTGACTGGACATTGTAAAGTCCTTAAGATAACACGATGAGTCTCTTAGCCATTCATCAAACATAGTGAAATTTAAGACATTGCCCAGTCCTCCATTACATGCCTGCAATTTCATAGCTAAAAGACACATACTCAAAATGAAAAGAAAGGAATTCAAACAAATTAAATCTGATAATTCAAAGAATGCTTTTATGGATAAAGAAGATCTATATATATAGATAGATATAGATAGATACTTTTATGAATAAAGAAGTATATATATTTATATATATATATACACACACACAAACACATAATGGAATATTACTTAGCCATCAGAAAGGATGAATACTTACCATTTACATCACCATGGATAGAATTGGAGGGTATTATGCTGAGCAAAATAAGTCCATCAGAGAAAGACAATTATAGTTTCACTCATGTGAAATGTAAGAAACAGAGGATCATAGGGGAAAGGAGGGAAAACTGAATGGGAAGTAATCAGAGAGGGAGACAAACCATGAGAGACTCTTAACTATAGGAAACAAACTAAGTGTTGCTGAAGGGGAGGGGAGGATGGGGTAACTGGGTGATGGGCATTAAAAAGGGCACATGATGTGATGAGCACTGGGTGTTGTATGCAAGTGAGGAATTATTGAACTCTACATCTGAAACTAATGATGTACTGTATGTTGGCTACTTGAATTTAAATAAAAACAAACAAAAGAAAGACAAAGAATGCTTTTAGAAAAAGTTTCAGATGTGTTCCTGTTTAATGTATGCACTTTGGAGTTATAGCTACAGTTAACACATAGAGCTATTTATTTTCCTTAATAACCATTCTTGCTTTCCAAATATTTTTATTCTTTCAAAAGACGGGGCTTTCTTTAATGACAGATTTTTATTTTCATGCAGTATTTGCGACCAGCTCTTCTTAAAATAAATGAACTATGCTATCACTTGAGTTTTATGGGACTTTGTCATATTGAAAAATGTCATACCTACACCCTGCAAGAATTTAAAGTTGCACAAGTCATACGGTTAGAAGAGGTAAGGAATTTTGTCTATAGTTTCAAGATTTTTTTTCATTGTTGCTAGTTTGCTATTACTAATTATACATATTCATCAATGTCTAGGTGACAGAGCGCCTAGAAGAATTTCGAAATGAGGCAAAAAATGTGGTCAGGAAGGCTTGTCGAATTGCTCTTCGTGCCGCAGGATTTATTCCTGATGACTGTCTACATAATCCTACTGAGGGTATGAAGGGGAAAATACTTCAATAGATCAGAAGTCATGGCTTTCTAAAAAATTAACTCTTTTTCTACTTTTCTTAAGTTTAAATATTTTTTCAGTTTTTCTAAGTGTCTACTTGATATGTTATAAATTCAGTATATATTGTAGAGGGGGGAAAACACAGTAAATACTGCATCTTCCTTGCATCACCACTGCTTATATATAATATTTTAAACTGGTTACAGAACCTTTATTTCATAAGCATTTTATAGAGGAATCAGGGCCTCTTTGCTTAAAGGTATGTCCAACCTACCAGTACGGACAATAGGTTTGTTAAAATTAAGCAACTGGGTGGATCTCAGGTTGGCCCCAGGTGACAAGAACTGTAAAAGAATAACTAAAATTCAGGTGGAAAAGGAGTGTAGAGGTGTTCCTGGGAAAGAGGTAGCATGGTATAGAGATCAAATCTGAGTAAGGGGAATATTAATGAACTGTCTGCAGTCTTTTGTTGAGTTGAAATCCTTTGATGTGGAATTCTTTTGGATAACTGGGCTGTTTTCTAGAGTTTGAAATATCTCATTTGGTTAATGATAAATTGCTTGACAAAATGCTTGGTTACATTTTGTTGGTTTTTAATTTTACTTACCTTTTTTTCCATTTTAATGCCAATGTAGTTAACATACAGTGTTACATTAGTTTCAGGTGTACAATATAGCGATTCAACAATTCTATGCATTACTCAGTGCTTATTATGATAAGTGTACTCTTAATCCCCTTCACCTATTTCCCCCATTCCTCCACTCATCTCTCCTGGTAACCATCTGTTTGTTTTCTATAGTTAATGTTTTTTGGTCTTTTTCCCCCTTTGTTCATTTGTTTTGTTTCTTAGATTCCACATGTGAGTGAAATGATATTTGTATTTCTTTGATTTATTTCACTTAGCATCATCAGGGAAATGCAAATCAAAACCACAATGAGATTATTACCTCATACCTGCCAGAATGGTTAGAATAAAAAACTCAAGATACAAGTGTAGGCAAGGATGTGGAGAAAAAGGAACCCTTGTGCACTGTTGGTGGGAATGCAAACTGGTGCAGCCGCTGTGACAAACAGTATGGAGGCGCCTCAAAAAATTAAAACTAGAAAAATCCTATATCCAGTAATTGAACTACTGGATATTTACCCAAAGAATGCGAAAACACTAATTCAAAGAGGTACATGCACCCCTATGTTTATAGCAGCATTATTTACAATAGCCAAATTATGGAAGCAGCCCAAGTGTCCATCGATAGATAAATTAATAAAGAAGATGTAGTATGCGTATATACAATGGAATACTGTTCAGCCATAAAAAAGAATTTTACTCTTCTTTTAATCCATATTGAAAGAAATGGAATTTTTACCCAAGAATTCTTGACATTGTGTTTTCTATTGTTCTTAGATTATTATAAAATGCAAGACGTCGGAGGTCTCATTGAGTTGCCTGCTTACGGAGACTCTGACAAAATGACATACACAGAGCAGGCCAGCAAAAGGCATCACTGCCTGAGGCTAACGTGGTAAATGATTATTCTCTTTTTCAAGAAAAATTAGAGCATCCAGGCTTCTCAAGTTTCATTAAAAATTAAAGCCTTCATCAAAGGATTCACTAATAATGATGAGAGATTTGGGGAATATGGTAACCTGAATGCAGGCCCAGAAGCTCACGCATCCAACTGCCACCCAACAGAGCAGCCACTGGGAGTCAGGCTGGTGGAGAGTGGAAGGCATGCCCAAGGCCGAGTGCTCCCCTTTGGTCTCTAAAGCTTTGTTTCCCTCTAGCCCAGCTTAGAGCAAGCATGGAGCAGGCTGTGGTGAGAAGTCAGGTACAGAGAGAGTTGTGGGCCTCCTCCAGTGAACCTGGAGAGCCCACTACCTCGGTGTGGTCACTAAAGAATGACAGAGGGGCACCTGGGTGGCTCAGTCGTTAAGTGTCTGCCTTCGGCTCAGGTCATGATCCCAGGGTCCTGGGATCGAGCCCCGCATCGGGCTCCCTGCTTGGCGGGAGGCCTGCTTCTCCCTCTCCCACTCCCCCTGCTTGTGTTCCCTCTCTCGCTGTATCTCTCTCTGTCAAATAAAAAAAAATTTTTTTTAAATCTAAAAAGAATGACAGATAGCCAAGCATTGCCACACAAAACTCCACCCTCTCCCTAAGGTGGGTTTGGCACATGGGAGACCAGGGTGGAAAGCCTTCCTTCCAGAGCCTCACCTAGGTCTTGACATTGTTCTAGAGTTTGGATTTCCCACCATTCTAAAACCTCATCATTACAAATAACTTGCAAACGAAATCACCAGACATTATCTGAAAAATTTTGTGTGGCACGATAGAACACTGTTATTCTTCCTCAGTGCCCACTAACTTAGTCCAACTTTGACAGCTGTATATTTAATAAATCTTAACTGCATACTGGTTTATATATGAAATAATATGATAAAAATGGCTGGGTCACAACAGAGGTCAATGGAGCAATCCCTGAGGCCACCGTCAGAGTACAGGTCACAGAGGCCCCTTGGCCTTTATTCAGAATAAATAAACATTTATTCTAAATACCCAAGTAAGGAAACATAAAATCTGCATCTCTGGGTTAGCAGTTGCTATCAAACAGCATTTATGCAAGAGCAAAGATTTCACACCTTTACCATTAGAATGTGAGTTACAGCTGTTGTATATTTTCTGATTTCTTCTTTAAAGCATCTTTTTAAAAAAATTTTATTGTTATGTTAATCACCATACATTACATCATTAGTTTTTGATGTAGTGTTCCATGATTCATTGTTTGTGCATAATACCCAGTGCTCCATGCAGAACGTGCCCTCCTCAATACCCATCACCAGGCTAACCCATCCTCCCACCCCCCTCCCCTCTAGAACCCTCAGTTTGTTTTTCAGAGTCCATCGTCTCTCATGGTTCGTCTACCCCTCCGATTTCCCCCGC
Source organism: Mirounga leonina (assembly GCF_011800145.1). NCBI lineage: Eukaryota > Metazoa > Chordata > Mammalia > Carnivora > Phocidae > Mirounga > Mirounga leonina. The sequence continues at coordinate 32,876,206 of NW_023270305.1, read as the reverse complement.
TTCATTCTTCCCCTCCTGCTATCTTCTTCTTCTTTTTTTTTCTTAACATATATTGCATTATTTGTTTCAGAGGTACAGATCTGAGATTCAACAGTCTTGCACAATTCACAGCACTCACCATAGCACATACCCTCCCCAATGTCTATCACCCAGCCACCCCATCCCTCCCACCAGCCCCCCACTCCAGCAACCCTCAGTTTGTTTCATGAGATTAAGAATTCCTCATATCAGTGAGGTCATAAAGAATCTTATGGCCCTTTTGGCTAGATGATCTGGGTGCATTTTCCATACCAGCTATATTGCTCATTAAATATACTTTTGGATAGTTAGAACACCCAGCTAAATTGATGCTATATATTTGAATATATTTGTGTTTTAAAATGAAGAATGTCCAAGAATAACTCTTTTGGACAGTAAGTCTCTGTTATTATAACATAAATGGAAATTCAAAGAGAAATTATGATATTTTAAATTTTGAATATTTGGTTTAGTGTCACTTTCAAAAATATTTGGTTTAGTGTCACTTTCATAGTAGTGAATATAGAAAACTGAAGCTGTATTTTTTTTCTTTTCAAGCTTTATCCGTCTAAATGACTATCTAATTGAGAACACAATGCACATCCTAACAGTAAATTCTGTTAACTCTCTTTTGAATTATCTTACTGACAAGCTAAAACGAACACCTTCAGCAGATGTCATTCAGAAATGGATTACTGAAGAGAAGCCTGAAGTCACTGAGAAAAAGGTATATTCAGACAAAAATTAAGAAAATTCGTAGGTCAGCATTTATTGAGGCATACTTACTATGTCCTATGAATTATACTGTTTTCTATGTACTTGAAAAGTAGCAGAAATGCTTAGATTTCACAGGACAATCAGAGCTTACCATATGCACTTGAAATGGCAGAATGAAAATCACCATATCACCAAATACCTAATAATACAGGCAAGCTAGTGCTAGATGTTGCTGTCTGTCTCATAGGAATTTGCTAAAGGCTATTCATGTGTACACTGGACAAATATTTCTTAAGTACCTACTATGTACCAACCCCTGTGCTGGTTGTTGGGTTTATAGTGATGAAAAGCATAGATAGGATTCCTGCCCCCAAGAAGCTTATGGTTTGGGGGTCATCATGGGCATGAACTGGCAGAGAAAAGCAGGGAAGGTGGTATAAATGAAAGATAAACAATGGTTTAGGGGTGAGAAGAAGCAAATCATGGAAGCAAACCTTTGTGCTTTGAGTGGATAACCTCTTGGGAGGATGTTGATCTTAGAGACACAGAGCAATTTGAGACATTTGAGATGAAGTACTACAAATCTTTGCATTCTAGCATAGCTAAGAGAGAAATCATATCATTTCATATCCATGTTTCCCAATAAGCTTCCCCTAGCTCCATTCTATCTAATACTTCATGCCAGATACCTAAAAACATAGCAAAACATGCATACCTGGTTTCATCGAGCTTCCTACCTGCACCTTTCAACTGCCTCCCCAGGAAACCCAGCTATGAAGTTTCAAGGCTGCATGCTCTTTGCCATAGTTTCCCTTTTCTCCAAAAGTTGAATTTTAGTTGCATACTCCTTTTGATTACTTTCTCTCCTCCCCTAGTCTCAATTCCTCCTTTTTCTGAGTACTATTATATTTTGAAAGTAACATTTATTTTCTAATTATAAAAGTAATATATGTTAAGTGAAGAAAATTGGAAGAACACAGAAATATACAAAGAAAAGGATCCTCTGCTATCCAAAGATAACTATTCCCAGGTGAAAGAAGGTACCATACTTACTGCTTTAACACATTCTTTTTCCACTTAGCAATGTATTGTGAAAAATCTCCAAAGGCAATATGTATTTTTCCATATAATATTCTCACATATATATATATGTGAGATATAACAGCTGTACATCTGCTAAATAATTTTCTATCGTTGATCACTTTCTCATACTGCAAATAAGCAAAGACATCTTTGTTTCTTATTATTCCAAATAAGCAAAGAACATCCTTGTCCATACATTTTTCACACATCTATGATTTTTTCCCCTTAGAAGAAATTCCTAGATATGGAATTTTTGGGTCAGAAATGTGCTTTTGATACTGATGCATTAACTTCCCAAAAAGTTTTGTGTCAATTTACAACCTTTCTAGCAATGTTTGAGAATGAACCACATGCACACTAGATATTATCATTCATTTTCATTGTGGTCAGTCTGATGGTTGTAAAGTAGTACATCACTGCTTTTAACTGTTATATTCCTTTAATTGTCACCCCAGTGCAGGGATAAGAACATAGGTTGGTGGTCAGAAAGACCTGGATTTGAGTGCTGGCCTGGCATTTAATAACCAGTGGGTCCTGAATGAAATGTCTTACCTTCTCCAGATCCTATTTTTCTCATGGGGGTAATAATGATATCTGCTTCATATGGTTGATGTGGGTACATGAATACTTAGCACTGCCTGGCACACAGTAAATAATAAATGTTGTTACTGAGTAAACTATCTTGAGTATAAGAACAAGAAGGAGATTGATCACTTGTATCATCCTTTTAGGAAATGTCAGATTATGAGCTTTGCCCATTTTTCCATTTAAGTACATACGTATTTTAGTATATATCTATTTATATATCAATTGTTATATTAGTATACATTTCTACTGAGTATATCAAATATATTTCTATTTAAATATTATCAATCTCCTATATTCTATATACACTACTGATATATTTTTCCAGCTTGTTGTTTGCCTTTCCATTTTGTTGATAGCATTTTCATAAGGAGAGAAGTTTTACACTATTGTGTAGTCTTTTAATGTTTGCCTTTATTTTTTAATTTCTGTGGTAATATTTGTTGAAAGACAAGCCAACATTATGAAATCAACTAATTGTATATGCTTCAGTTTACATGCTTCTTGTAATACAGGCATCTTTTATCTTATACCCGGTTCTTACATCTTTATCACACTGCAAATGTGTTCATTTCAGGGGACCTCTGTGGTGGAAAAGCAGGAAGAAGATGAGTCTCTCATCCCCATGTTTCTCACAGAACTGATTTTGACAGTCCAATCATTACTATTTGAGCCTTCTTTGGAAGACTTTCTGGTGTGTGTTCCTTCTTATAGCATCCACCTATAAGTACCTTTTTGGGAAATGAAGCAACTGTTTTACTGTCAAGTGATTGGCGGGTTTGCTGTTGTCCCTCCTTCAAAATGATCAGAAGGAAAAGAGAAAGTACTGTTCTGTGCACAGCATTACATCTACATAAAAGCTGTCTAAAAGTTTAGCACCTTTTCTTTAACTTGAGACAGATTGGGAGCTTGTAGGGTACACCATCTAGAGAACATATGCTGTACAAAATTTAGAATTGACTATAGTAAGTACAATTTTTGAAATCTTTTTAGGTATGCTGCATCTGTGAAAATATTTTAATTATCTATTGCTGTGTAACAAATTACCACAAATGTGGCAGCTTAAAACAACAACCATGTGCTATCTCACAGTTTCTGTGGGTCAGAAGTCTGGGCACTGCTTAGCTTATCCTCTGTTTCAAAGCTTCCCCAGGCAGTCATTCAGGTATTGGCTGTGATGAGGTCTCCTTAGAGGTTTGACTAGAAAAGGATCCACTTCTAAGTTCCCTCAAGTTGTTGTATAGGTATAAGTATAGGACTGAAGTTCCTGTTTTCTTGAGGGATGTCGGCAGGGGACCACCCTTAGATCCTAGAAACCACCTGTAGTTCCTTGCCATGTGGCCAACTCTATAATCAGTTTACAGTATGGATGTTTGCTTCTTGAAGACCAGTTAGAAAATCTCCTTTGGGAAGGGCACAATCCCTCTTTTAAGGGTTTTCACTTGATTCGGTCAGGCATACCAAGGGTATACCTTTTTGATTAACTCAGAGTCAACTGATTTGGGACCTTAATTATATCTGCAAAATTCCTTTAACTTTCTATATAATGTAACCTAATCATGGGAGTGGCATCCCATCATATTCACAGGCCCTCCCTCCCTCCATATTCAAGAGGAAGGGATTGTACAAGGTATGTACACCAGAGGGAGGGAATCTTGGGGGCCATCTTAGAATTCTGTCCTCTTCATTTGTGTACATGTATAGATTAGTAAACCAGTCAGAGTCTATATTTCCTGGTATACTGTAGCACAAAAGCACTAGTAATCAGGATCTCTAGATTCTAGTCTTGCCCTTACAGTTAATGGGTTATTTGACCTTGGGGAAACCACTTACCACTCTAAGGTTCAATTTATGCATCTGTAAGATGAGAAGGCAGATGAGTGTTAAGGTTCCTTCCAAATCAGTAGTCTATGATTCTGTAATTTATCAGATAGGTTATTTTAGGATATTTATAAGGACAAATGGACTGCTGAGTTCCCTCTGGTTGGGGACTTACTCAGAAGCTTCCATGCAGAGGCAGTGGGCTCTTGAATGTCCCTTCGCGGCCAGAAAACTCATGTTCTTCACATGATTTGTATGAACTCAGAATCAACACAGTATTTGTTATGGTTGAATGAATTATTTATTTTAGCATTTCAAAAAATTCAAGCTTATTCATAAATATAATCATATATGTTTACATTTATGTTTATGTTTTTCTGTCTAACAGGATGGTATTTCTGGCGCAATTAATCACTTTCAAAACACTGTGCTATCAGTTCCTAACCTTGTACCTGATACATATTTCGATGCTTTTACCAGACCTTACATTAACAACAAACTTGAAGAAAAAACCTGTGGATCTGGGCCAAGCCTATCAGCAGTATTTGATGATGATAAGAATTTTCACACAATTATCCTTCAAATAAAGGTACATTTACTTTTACTATTTTATAATATTCTCAATCTTTAATATTCTCAATTGAGTAATAAAGTTTCATCCTTTCTTTAAACTGAATGCTACTTAATTTCTAAATGGTAAAGTGATTTCTTTTTTAAAGTCCTAGTAGATCAGAACACTGACTACAGAAAAGGATTTAGAAGTGCAAGTTATCTGAGATGGCATCATTCCCTCACTCCCAGGGGAGAAGATAAGATTAAGAAGAAAGAAGAGCCATTATTTAAACTTGGGGTGGTGTAGGGGAAATGAAGCAACTGGTGAAAACTTAAGGTCTTACAAGACTAAAGGGAACCAAAAAACCAAAGTACACACAACTTTTTCCCCACAGCCAAAAAATTAAATAATCTGCTCATTGCTACACTGATGGAACAGACTACCCTTGTATTATAAATCTCATAAATCACTTCAGATCCATAAGCTGAGGAAATGAAGATATATTAAATTCGTGCAAAACCACTATAAGGAGAAAACAGAAAGCAAAGATTAAAAGACCTCATGAATATTCCTTCCTTTCCCTCCCAAAAAACCTTGAAACAAAAGGTACACAACCAACTAGAGTAAATATCCTCAAACAAGCATTTGAATATGTGTAAAATCACATTGAATCAAAATTCAAAATTAAAAATAGAAATGGGAAATTAACGTTCATCTCTGAAATGAAGATGAAATTACATTGTGACCAAGGGAGAATAAACTCAAATGGAAATTTAATAATTACTATAGGAGAATGATAGGAAAAATGAGAACAGAAGAAAGACAGAAAAACAACCAAGAGAATGAAAATAAGCTAGAGATGGACAAGTAAAAGGGTCAGAGAGAAAATAATTGGAATAGGAGATGGTCAAAGAAGAAATAACATACACTTAATTGGCATCTCTGAAGGAGAAAAAACAAAACATAGGGTAGAACATTTATAACTAGTCCAAGAAAAGAAACCCTAAATCTATATATTGAAAGGGCCTACAGAGTACCTTGGAAAATTGACCCAGAACAATCAATTCTGACCTACAGCCTCTTAAAACTATTAGCTTTTAAAGCTAAAGAAAAATTCCTCCAGGTCTCAGAGCACAAAGATCAAATAACTTACGAAGTAAGAGAATAGACCAGCATCAGACTTCTCAAAAACAATGTGTAAAGCAAGACAATAATGAAATAGCATTTCTTAATGAAACTCTAGGGAAGAAAGTGTGAATCAAAAATTTTTATCTATTCAAGATAGTCTTTCAGGTATTGAGGCCATAGAAGCATTTCCCTGAGACAAATTGGACAAATTGACCATAAAAATAAATACTGATTATAAAAGTATCATAAACTCTTGAATAAAATGAAAGCATATTAGTCCATATTGTGAATGAAGGAATGAATTGAATGAAAAGGGAAAGCTTTTCCTTACAGCAGAATGTCAACTAATAAATGTAGAAGGAAAATGTAAAGACAAATCACCCCAATGGCTATCATAGAAATAGGAAGTTGGAAGAAATTGGAGTTAAGAATCTCCAATGCATACTAAAATGAGAATGCAAAAGTATAATGAGAAACAGGATTTTTGTCTCAAAGTATTTCTACATAAGCTATTTATTGATTTCAGGGGGAAAGTAGTAAGTGATGAAGCCTGACAGGCACCAGATTAACCAACATGTTAACATCATGGGTAATGGGACAAATTGACATTATGTGCTTTCCATCATGGTGCACTGAGAACATACATCATTTCTGTGGTATTAGTACCAAAAATGTATAACTGAATCTAAGTGTTGGAAGTTATAAAACATATACATACACACACACACAAATGAGATACTCTTCAAAAATGTAAAGGTCATGAAAGACAAGGATTGAGGAATTAAGATTTAAAAAATTATTAGTATGCTTCCTTTTAATTATAAGGAACAGTTCTTCAAAAGTCAGATTTGAAGATTTTTTTTTTTTAATTTTGTAAGAGAATCCATTAACTGCCCTTTGACATCAAGGATGGCATCTTCCCTCACTTGTGTATCCCTTGGTCAAAGCATAGTGTTGGACACAGAGAAGGCATTTGTGTTTGTTTGTTTAATTATATTGAATTGAATTCTGCTCAGAAAAAATATAATTTTACTTGTCTGTTTATTTATAACATTTAGGAAACCATACAGGCAGCATTTGAATCTGCCCAATTATATGCAGCTACATTTGAAAAGTTTCAGATATTCTTCAAGGAAAATGAAAGTCTTGACTTACAAGCTCTTAAACTTCAAGAACCTGGTAAGTTTTCCATTTGTCCTTACTAATTATTTTTGAGAGAGATGTCAAGGTTTATAGTATTGTAGGTTTCTGTTTGTCGGTGTGTAGTGACAGAAATTGTGGCCCAAAAGAGTCGGCCTGATAAAAGTCAAGAATTTATTCATTTCTGGGTTCTTTTATGTAGAATTACTCTCCACACCTCATGGTGTGATTTTGATCTTCTTAACTTTCCTAAAATTAGTTTTGTGACCTCGAATGTGATTTATCCTGGAGAATGTGGCATGTGCACTTGAGAAGAATGTATATTCTGCCATTGGAAAGAATGTTCTATATATGTCTGTTAAGTTCTTTTGTTCTAAAGTGTGATTCAATTCTGTTTCTTGTTGATTTTCTGTCTGGATGATCTATTCATTGCTGATAGTGGGGTATTAAAGTCCTCTATTATTCCTGTCTATTTCTCTCTTAAGATCTGTCAGTATTTGCTTAAAACATTTCAGTGCTCAGATATTGGGAGCATATATACTTATGATTGTTATATCTTCTTGATCTATTGACTCCTTTATCATTACATGATGGTCTTTGTCTCTCATTACGATTTTTGGCTTGAAGTCTATTTTGTTTGATATAAGAATGGGTACATCCACTTTCTTTTGGTTACTACTTGCTTGGCGTATCATCTTCCACCTCTTCAGTTTGAGTTGATGTTTGTTTTTGGAGTTGAGATGAGTCTTATGAAGCATATAGTTTGGGTCTTGTGTTTTAATCCAGCCAGCAACTCTGTGCCTTTTGATGGGTGAGTTCAATCCATTTACATTTAGGATGATCATTTATAATATGAAGACTTACTACTGCCACTTTATTTTTTATTTTCTGGTTGTTTTGTATCTCTCTTTCTCTTTGTTTGTGTTTCTGTTTACCTTCTTAGGTTGGTGGCTTTCTATGATGATTTGGTCAATTTCTCCCTCTTGTGTGTGTGTGTCTTTGCTCTAGATTTTTGTTTGGTGGTTATTGTGAGGTTTGTATAAAATGTCTCATAGATAAAATAGTCCTTTTTCTGCTGATAGTAACTTATCTTCATTTGCCTATATAAGTTCTTTTATTTTCCTCCTCCCCTTTTATATTTATGTTGCCACATTTTATCCCTTTATATGCTGTGAGTTTGTTACCAAAATATGTAGCTATAGCTATTTGTAATGCTTTTTTCCTTTAATCTTTGTGCTATAATTGTTTAACATCATATTCTAAAATAGAGTTACAATTTTGTGGTTCTGTTTATCACCTTACTCAAAGTTTTGTGTATTTTTATCTTTTCATTTCAGGTAGACAAGCTCTTTTCAACATTTGTTGTAAGGGAGGGCTAGTGGTGATGAACCCCCTTAACTTTTGTTTGTCTGGGAGTCTTTATTTCTCCTTTATATCTGAAGGATAGCTTTGCTAGATAGAGTATTCCTGGCTGACAATTTTTAATCTTTCAATACTTTAAATCCATCATTCTGTTCTCTCCCAGCCTGTAGAATTTCTGCTGAGAAATCTGCTCATAGTGTAGTGGAGGTTCCTTTGTAGGTTACTTTCTTTTTTTTTCCCTGGCCACCTTTAAGATTCTTTCTTTATCATTGGCTTTTGACAGCTTCATGATAATGTGTCTTGGAGAGAGTCTTTTTGCATTGATATAGTAAAATGATCTATTAGCTTCATGGACTTGTATGACTAGTTCTTTCCCCAGGTTTGGGAAGTTCACAGCTATTATTTCTTTAACCTCTCTACTTCCTTCTTCTCTTCTCCTTTTGGTGTACCCATTATTCTTGTGTTGGCTCTCACAATGGAGTCTAATAGCACTCATAGGGTTTCTTCACTTTTAAAAAATCTTAGGATTTTAGGAGGAGTTATCGCTCCCTTTCCACCTGAGTCATTTATAGATCTACTCTATTTCCAATTGCTTGGACCACTATTCTGAAGGATAATTACATGATACCATGAAAAAATACTCTGTGTTCAAATAAGTTTGGAAAATACTAGACCAAGCCACATTATACAGGTTTTTTTTACTGGAGGACGTCTCAGATTACTTGATATCCTCATTTTGTCAGTTCTCAAAAATATACACATCTAAACCTTCTGAAGTGAGTAGGATAGATAACTGTTGACCCTTTTGTGTATTATGAGGAAGCTGAAGCTAACTCAGAAAGATTGACTTAACCAAAGCTAAATATGGGTTAAAGACTTGAGCTTATGTTTTCTAACACTGTTCTTTATACTATGTCAAACTGACCCTTATATTCAGGAGAGGAGATGACATGAATAAAGACAAGAATCAACACCCTTTCCTTTTTGGGATGGTGGAGGAGGGCTATAGAAAGAGAATAGAGAGCAGTAAGGAAATCAATCTGTGGAGGAAGTACTTAGAAATAAAGTTAACTAATTTTTTTTAAGATTTGCTTATTTATTTTAGGGAGGGAGGGGCAGAGGGAGAGGGAGAGAGAGTGAGAGAGAATCTCCAGCAGACTCCATGCTGAGCACAGAGCCTGATGTGGGGCTCAATCTCATGACCCTGAGAGCATGACCTGATCAACCAACTGAGCCACCCAGGCACTCCAAAGTTAGCTAAATTTTTACAGGCCCAGAGGGTACAAGATTTTTAAAGACAGGCAGAATAGTTTAGTATTACATGTATATTATAAAGAGCTGTTTTTGACCAACAGTACGATACAATTGTATTCAAAGGTAATCAGGTCTCCACTGGTTCCAGGTAGATTGGAGAAGGGAGAAAATGAAAATAGGAAGATTATTAAAATGCAACTGCAGCATATGGCACATGCACATCGGCAAAGCCTTAGCCGTGATGTGGGAGCAGGATTGGCAGAGAGGTGTTGGGAAAAGGAATGAGATAACCAGCTATGCTTGATCTCTTGTGTTTTACACTTTTGTTATTAATATCCTCAGAATGCTTTATATGGAGGTGCCATGTGGGAGAACCCTCCCATGAAGCCCAACTCCAACCTGACTCTAAGATCCAGTCCATTCCAGACTAGATCCTCTAATACAATTACAAATGATTTTCATCTGCCATCTCTTAGTAGGAGCCAGAAAATGTATTTACATTATTGAATATTATTTTCTTTAGTACAAGAATAAAATATAAAGCATTATGAATTAACATTTTGAAGTTATTCAAGGTATTATACATCAGGAAAATAGCATTATAAATACATCTATAAATTTAATAATGCAATGATTTTTAATGTATTTCATAATGATCCTTTAAAATTTAATATATTTTATGCTTTATATGATAATTTTATGTAGATGTTGAGTTTTTTAGAGTACAACTGGAAAAATATCACAGACAGCACAAGGATGCAGTAGCTCTGAGACCTACCAGAAATGTAGGATTGCTGCTCGTTGATACAAAGCTGCTAAAAGAAAAACTAATTCCATCACCTTTGCGATGCTTGGAGGTAACTATAAACAAGGAAAAACTTTAATTATAGTCTCTATAATTATGTTACAATTTTTCTACTACAAATAGACTATCTTTATTTTGTAGTATTGCAAATATGTTAAAATTAACATAACTTACTGGGCATCCTTAATTCCTAAGAAAAGTCCCATGTTTGTTCTGTCCCAAGCATAGTCAGCTTTCAGTTGAGGGAAGGGAGGGGACTTGCAGGCCTCAGACTAGCCTCTTATTCCCATTTCGTTTTCCTTTGTTGGAGCATTTCAAGGCTTCCTGCCCAAGAGACACCACTATAACAGCTCAGTGTTCTAATGGGAATGTTTGTTGACTTAATGATACTGAGATCCAGTTTAGGACATCATTTCCTGCTCTGAAACTGTCCCTAAAGATCTGATTATATTTAAGTGAATGGTATTGCTGAGGACATTTGTATGGATCCTGCAATAACTTTCATGTCTTCTTTTGGAGCCAGAGTATACCTGTAATATTGTCAAATACCTCCAACGAGACAATGGTGTAAAGCAAGGTCTGGCAAACTATAGCCCACAGGGCAAATCCAGTTTGCCACCTGTGTTGTACATACAACCATGACAATTTGCTTTTGTATTACCTATGGTTGCTTTCTCACTACAAGGGCAGAGTTGAGTACTCGTGACACAGACTGTGTCTGTCCTGCAAATCTAAAATAGTCACGATCCAGTCCTTACAGAAAACCTCTGCTGACCCCTACTGTAGGTTACAGAAGACAGAGCTGCTGATTTAACATTCAATTAGGATTCCTTTAAAATATTTAATGAAATGAAAATATTTAAATAGTTATGATTCACATTTTCTTTTTCTTTCCTAGGTGCTAAATTACATGCTTCCCCGTCAAAGCAAGAAAAAAGTGGATGCCATTATCTCTGAGGCACAAGATGCAGAGTATAAACTTGAGTTTGTTCCAACAACCACCATAGAATATGTTAACAGCTTAGTATTTCTTGATGAAATTCAGGAAAGGGTGAGTTGATTTTCATATAACTCAATATTCCAGTCCTTGTGGTAGATAAGGAAGACAAATAAGAGAAATTGAGGGACTGAAGGTCAATAAACAGCGGTCAAAATATCAGAAACACTTTCAGACAATGTAAGTGAACGCCCTACATCACAGCAATAATGAGAGCTAACATTGATCAAACTTTTACTGCTAATCAGGAATTATGGTAAATTTTTTATGTATGTTATTACATTTTTAATCCTCACAAAAACTTAAGAAGTGTAGATAATTTTTTCTCATTCCCCAGATAAGGAAACAGGGACTGAAAAAAGTTATGTTGCCCAAGATCACAAAGTTTGTGGTGGAGCTCGACTTTGAGTCTCTGGCCACAAAGCCACTGCTCTCAGTCACAATTTCCTGCAATTCTTATTTGTGATCAGTGATCATGGAATTGTGATTCCCAAGTGAAGGGTTGGGAATCATTTCTCTCAAAGCCTCTGTGCAGGGTGCCTGGGTGGTTCAGTCAGTTAAGCAGCTGCCTTCAGCTCAGGTCATGATCCCAGAGTCCTGGGATCAAGTCCTGCATCAGGTTCACTGCTCAGTGGGGAGCCTGCTTCCCCCTCTGCCCATCCCACCCCATCGTGATCTCTCTTGCTCTCAAATAAATAAATAAATAAAATCTTGAAAAAAATAAATAAAAGCCTCTGTGCAGTTCTCTTCTCGTGTCAAGGACATGCTTTGTTTCCACATGGAAGCAAATAGCCTCTGCCAACCCCTACAGTCTAACTCTTCCCATGTTCAGCGAGAGGGAGACTAAGCGGGGTTTGCCAGGTCCCAATTTTGTGCTGCTTTGTTCAACTTGTGGCCAGGGGTTTGGGTCAAGTTGTGTGAACATGGCTGTTCCCACTCTAGCCACGTGGCAGAGTGGAAGAGGAGGGTTCCCCCCAAACTGGAGAGTCCCTTCCCAGAAAATTAGGAAAGGCACCATCCACTGAAGATAGGACATCAAAGTGAAGATGTTTAGTAGTCCGTTGAAGATAGTAGAAGTATTTATTAAAGGATAGTAGGGAACATGCAGCCAGAATCATGGCCCGTGCATACCTCAGGGGCTGCTCTGGGACAACCCCTGCTCAGCATGCATGCCTGCGAGCTCAGATAATTGCAGTGGAGCATTCTTCCAGCACATGTTGTCCCTGAAAACCAAATATTGGCACTGTTTAATGCTACTGGAGACCAAAAGAGAGAGAGAAGAGAACAATAAACATTTGTAAGAGTCATACTAACTGTGCTCAGCTCCGAACAACTTACCTCCTGGGCCTGATTACCTGTACCGTAGCAACGGCTGTCTTTATCAACCAGGAGGCTTTAGCCAGGGGGATTGTACCATTAAGCACACTCCTCCTGTCCTGGTTATGAATGTGAGATGTTCACAGTGCACAGTGACTGTCTCCTAGAAGACAACACTGAAAGGGAATAATCAGACTCTGATATATTTAACAAGCAACCAATGTTTCTATTTAGATCGAAAGCCTTGAAGATGAAGGCAATGTAGTGATTCAGATGTACAAGCTCATTGAACAGTATCAGGTCCCCACACCTCCGGAAGACTTCGCTGTTTTTGCTACTATGAAGCCATCCATTGTTGCAGTTCGGAACGCCATCGATAAATCCGTGGGTGACCGAGAAACAAGGATCAGGCAATTTTCTCAGCATTTGGGTAGAGACCTTGAAGACCTAACCAACGAAGTGAATGAAGTAAAGCTACAAGCACAAGTAAGCTAAAGCAGGATTTAAAAAAATAATAATCGGGGCGCCTGGGTGGCTCAGTTGGTTAAGCGACTGCCTTCGGCTCAGGTCATGATCCTGGAGTCCCGGGATCGAGTCCTACATCAGGCTCCCTGCTCAGCAGGGAGTCTGCTTCTCCCTCTGACCCTCCTCCCTCTCATGCTCTCTGTCTCTCATTCTCTCTCTCGCAAATAAATAAAATCTTAAAAAAAAAAAATTAAAAAAATAATAATCTGTGTAAAACTGGACTATTATATTTTAATTAAGCTATTTTAGGATCATAGTTCATTTTAACCTGACTTAACTTCTATTTTTGTGGTTTTGTTCTAATCCATTAACAGTATCTTTGAGCTGCTATTAAAAACCAAACATGTTTCTGAACCTCTAAGTACTGAATAAATTCCAGACCATTGCAAGTAAAGCATATGTAATATTTCCTTTCTCCTGACTTGTATTTATTATTTTGAAATGAGTGCTTCTATAACTTTTTAACATATTTTGTAGCTATTGTCACAATTTTAAAATTTGCTTAGGTACATATTAGGAAATTCACATTTAGGAAGAAGAAGAATCTATCTACATTGATAAATGGTAATGAAGAATATTTGGTTAACTTTAATGTACCAATTTTGCTATACAAAAGATACAAGGGAAATTTTTTAAGAATTTAGAAGAGATAGCTGGGTGATTCTTAACAGAAGCAGCATACATGAAAATATAATTTTGCAAATAATACATTATATGTTAATAAAAGAAATATAATTTTGTAATGATCTACTATTTTATTATTAATATTAACTAAATCTGATCACAGAAGTATAAAAGCACATAAAATTATAATCAAATCAGAAAAAAATGGGAACATTTCAGTGTCCATCAACAGAGAATGAATAAAAGGTATTAGGGTACATTTGCTCAAAGGAATACAATGTAGACATTAAAGATTACAAAGTATGTTTATACATATTGACATGGAAACATAAAAGTAGCTAATATTTATTGTGTACTTACTATGTGTCAAGTACTGTTCTAAGGTCTTTGTATTTTTATTTTTATATTGAAATATTTTTGTATTTTTCACCCAGAAAAAAACTGAACATAACTATAATAACTTTACAACTTCATGAGTTATCAGAAATGAGCACACCCAAGTATCCATTACTCATGTTACTGGTACCTTTAGGATTCCCTTGAATCACTAGCCTTTTCTTCCTCCCCAAAGGAAGCCACTACCCTGAATTCTAATGCTATAAATCAGTTTTGCTTGTTTATGAACTTCAGTTATGAACTTCAGTTAAATAGAATCATACAGTATGTCCTTTATTTTAGTTTGTTATATTCCTGAGATTCACCCATGATGCTGTGAGTGAATGTAGTTTATCCATCTTTGTTGCCATGTAGTATTTCATTGTATGCCACAGTTAATTATTCCATGATTGATGGATATTGGATATTGGGGTTGTTTACAGTTTTTGACAAGGATGAATAATGCTTCTTGGAACATTCTTATATATGTTTGCACGTTTTAACTCATTTAATTCTCAGAACACCAATAAGGTTTTAGTATTCATATTTTATAGAGAAGAAAACAAAGGGACAGGGAGGTTAAGTAACGCAGGGTCACACACATAATAAATGGAGGAACCAGGATTCAAGCTTAGGCAGTCTGCTTCCAATGGTTGATAATCTGCTATTAACTGTATACATGTATGTGGATTGCTAGAGAGAGCAAAAGTGCTGGCAAGTGCATCATGTGTAATCGTGCATTGTAAAAAACATGATGCACACACACAGAAATGACAGCAGAGATTCTCTCCAGCAAGTGCTTCTTCCATAGAAGGTTTGGAATGAATTCATTATCACTCTTGAGCAAAAAACTGCAAACTTATTATTTCTATAAATGATACCATCTTGCTGTCAAGACCTCTACTCTTGATGATAGAGGGAGTTGGAGAAAAAAACCTCAGTGTGACAAGTGATGATAATGCAATTTATTTCAGTTTGAAATGTCTATTTCATTCTAGCTTGGTCTCTTTCTGATAGATTTTAATTCAATTCAAAATGCCTATTGGGCATTTCTTCACCCCTGCCACCATTATCTCCAGCGTCTTGCCCGTAAGTGGAAATGTGCATTTCCTCCTGGTGGATGGAGGGAGGGGGCATCCAGACCTCTTAGTGTCCTCTGGACCATAGGACTTCTAGTGCAGTTTGGCTGGGCTGGGCCTGGTGGTCCCAAGCAGCTGTTAGCTAAGGTCCTTCTTGATTCTTTGGGTACCGTGTTGGCCCCTCCTGCTGTAATCCATCATTTCTGCTATAGTCTACAGTCTCAAGTGATCTGTGGCCTCCTCATCCTGATCTTAGGCTCCTTCTAGTCCTCCAGTACTAGCTGTGGTTCCCATTGCCAGAATCAAGGCATATGAGAACTTCATGATCCACCAAGTGCCAACCCAAGCCATGAAGGCACCAGAGTGTAAACACAAGGCCCTTCTGCTAGACACTTCCCTTAGCTTTTTCTAGAACATGTTGCCATTTTGAATGCAGTACCATGCCAAATCAGAGATTATCCTCCCAAGCTATGGTTATAATAGTTCTCAGATTCTTCCAATTTCTCAGATTCTCCCAAACCTAGTTAGGTGTTCCTTCTTTGCTCCTAAACCTTTCCATTCCCATTCACTGGGTAGGGTTTCAACCTCAACAGGTCAGCCAGGAAAATTGATATCTGACCACTTATTCCTTATCTTCTCTCTTCCTACCTCTCAGAAATCAAAGGGCTTCCTATTTCCATGAATGTACAATAGGAATTTCCCTTATATCATGTGCTCTTCCTTGTCTTCCCTATTGCATGCTCCTCTCCTTACCTGAAGTCATGCTGGTTGAGGAAGTGTAGGGAATGAAAGTAGATGCGGGAAATATATTAGGTACTATTTAAAAACAATATTGTCCCCATGACACTTCTTTATTTATTTCTGTACTTTTTTTTACAAGGTACATCTATTGCTTTAAAATGCAAGAAAAGCAACCATTTTAACATTTTCTAAAAATCAGAGTGAAAAGAGAATTAGAAAAATATTTTTTGAAAATGTTTATGAATTCATTTAATTTAATGGTCAACATCAAAAGTAGGAATGACTAATCAAAAATTATCTTAATTTTACAGGATCCACAGATTTTGGATATCACTGCTGACCAAGACAAAATAAAGCTCATGTTGAATGAGCTGCAGGTAGTTCTAGATGATCTTCAAAAACGTGCGTTTCAGTATAAATCCTATCAGAAGAATTTTAAGGTAAGGACAGTTCTACACATCTGTTTTTAAAACATATGCATAGAAATGGCATTGATGCACAACCACCCTCAAGAATGTGGCTCTAACATTCAATGTTTGGACACCTATGTGCTAGTCATTGTACCAGAATGGTCTGAAATACAAATATGATGTGTTCTCTGCCTTTGAAGTGTTTAAAGATTAGTACACATGAGAGACAAAGTATCTTTCTTAATAAAAAAATAATGATGAATTATAGGTAAACCCTCAGACCAGGGACTGCACTTTCTTTGTTAAAATATGTATGTGGATTTTTTAACGTGGTCAATTAAAGCCCCTCTAGTCTTTCTTGAATAATATTCAAGCTTCTTTTACATTCTTGTGTGTGTTATGATTCCATGAATGTTGCCTGATTTGCCCTGGTTTGATGCGCCAATTTGGTGAAAGAAGAGAATTTGGGTAAGCCAGGGAATAGATGGATCCCAAAAAAGGGTAGGTTTCGAAGTCTCAAGAAAAATGAAGAGAAATGAGTAAGAGCTTTAAGTGCTCTGAACAGTTATTAAAGAGACCAAAAAGAAAAGAGAATAGGAAAGAAGAGATTCCTAGGGTCAAACCCAGGGAGCCACCAGCAATGAGAGGTATTGTTAGTCTCCCCAGCAGTCTTGGAGGAGTGTCTGGACCTCACGTGGGAATGTACCTATCTATTCCAGAGCCCCAGATGGATGGCCAGAAAGTTATATGAGGAGCTGTCCATTCCAGAGCCCAGGACTTGGTGGGGGCAATCTGCAAAATAATGAGTGTGACTCTAGACGATGTCACTGGTGCGGTACTTGAGATTTGTGCATTGGAGAACTAGGGTTCAAAGTTGTTCCCAGGTTGAGTTAACTGACCTACAAGATGGGACAGTATGCAGTGGGAAGTGAGGTATTGAGGAAACATTGCTTGATAAAAAGTTATAACTAACAGGTGGGCACATCTTGGGTCAGAAAGGATAGCACTGCTTGAGCCAGAGCCTGAAATAAAAGTATGTCCCCTTCTTTCCACACTCTGTATCCATTCTTGATTAATTCTTCTTTCATGATCACCTCAGGTCTACCCTTCCTTCTGCAGCTCTCAGTCACTTGGGGGATAGGAGTAAAGATCTAACTGGCCTAAGGAAATTACTTCTAATTCTTAATGAAGACAAGGTTAGATCCATAATGTCAGGGTGATGCTGATCTCATAAAATGACTTTGGAAGTATTCCCACCTCTTCAGTTTTGGGGGAAAAAGTCTGAGAAAGATTGGCATTAGTTCTTCTTTAAATGTTTGGTAGAATTCACCAGTAAAACCATCTGCTCCTGGAGCCATCTACTTTTGGACTCTTCTGTGTTGGGAGGTTTTGATTATTGGTTCAATCTCCTTATTCCTTATTGGTCTATTTAGATTTTCTACTTCTTCCTGATTCAGTCTTGGTATGTTATATGTTTCTAGGAATTTATCTATTTCTTTTAAGTGATATAATTTAATTGTTGGCATATAACTATTCATAGTAGTCTCTTACAATTTTTTGTATTTCTGTGGTATCTGGTATAAAGTTTCCTCTGATTTTATTTAAGTCTTCTTTTTTTTTCTTCATCTGGCTAAATGTTTATCTATTTTGTTCATCTTTTTTGAAAAAACAGCTCTTAATTTCATTGATCTTTTCTATTTTTCTGGTCTCTAATTTATTTCCACCCTGATCTTTATTTCCTTCCTTCTGCTAATTTTGGGCTTAGTTTGTCCTTTTTCAGCTTCCTTAATGTGTAAAATTGTTTGTTATCTTCCTATTATTTAATACATACATTTATCACTATAAACTGTCCTCTCAGAACTGCTTTTGCAGCATCCCATAGATTTTGGCATGCTGTGTTTTCATTTGTTTCAAGTTTTTTTTTTGTTTTATTTCCCTTTGATTTCCCCTTTAACCTGGTTTTCAGGAGTGTGTTGTTTAGTTTCCACATGCTTATAAATTTTCCAGCTCTCCTCTTGTTGATTTCTAATTTCAAACCATTCTGATTGAAAAAAATACTTGGTATGATTTTAATCTTAAATTTGCTAAGACTTGTCTTGTAGCCTATCATATGATCTATCCTAGGGAATGTTATGTGTGCACTTCGAAAGAATGTGTATTCAGCTGCTGTTGGATGGAATGTTCAAAGCCCTAGCTTATCTCTGTGCAAACAATCCCCCTGGGGGTTTGTTCATTTCTAAGCCAAGGCAGTTTTAAAATGCTTCTATGAAAATAGCTTCTTGATTTTCTTGCAGTCTTTCTCCCTACAGTGTTCATATACAACCCAGGGGTTTAGAAAGAGGTAGAAGCCAGGCTGTTCTTTCCATGTTAAATCTCCCCATCCCCTCCACCAGCTACTGCACAGAAATCTCCTTCTTCTGTCATCTAGCTATACATGTCCCAAAGGAAATGAGTACCTCTGAAAATTCATTTATTTTCCTAAAAAAGGCCAGGCATGTATGATCCAACTTGAAGAACAATGCCAATGATATTCATCATATTTATATCTTTGCTGAACATTTAAGTTCTAAGGAAATGTGAAGAGTTATATTTTGTCACTCAAGTGGAAATTTGAATATACATAGGGTTTATGATTTATTTTTTTCATTTGTTCATATCGCTCCTTTTATTTCCCCATTTAGGACCCACCCATATTCTGCTAAGTAGTCACTGTATCAAGAATTACTGATAGGAGGATAACATAAGATCTTTACATCTGAAAACTAAATAGTGCGTTTTGCTTATTATATTTTTAAAGGTAGAAGTATCAAAGTTTGAAGCTCTGGAAGAAGTTAGTGCTGAATTGAAACTCAAACAATTGCTCTGGGATTCTTTATCTGAATGGGATCAACTCCAACAAGAATGGTTAAAGGTAAAACGAAACAAAACAAAAAAACCTCTCAATCCCAAAATCATTTTTTATTAACTAAACTTAATATCCTAATAATAAGAATTATTTTTAACAATCTGGAGTAGTCTTAATTCAGTAAAATATGCAATGTTACAGTTTTATGGTAATTGTTATCAGTTTTCCAGTGAAATGGGTAAAGGTCTTTCTGTCACTATATACCACAAAGCAGAATGCATTCTTGTAAGACAGGCTTCTTGGGTCCTCCATTTAAGAAGGCTAAATGAAGGAAGCATCAAAAGATCTCACTGCATGATGTTTAACTGCTTTGTGGCTTCTGAATACAATGTTGTCATGATATACTACACCCAAGTGTTCTTGAAGATTGTAGGATTTTATTTGTGATCTACACACTTTAGATTTCTGTTAACTTCTGTTTCTGTTCTGGTTTTGAAAAAAAGGAAGCCATTTTGTTCACTGTGATAGAATAGAATCAGAGTAATGAGATCTAGGATCTTCCCTTAAGAGCTCAACAGTAAATTACCTTAATTAGGGGGCCAAGTACCAACAGCCACCATAGAATTTGATTTTTAGGATCTACCTGTATATTCAAACCTTGATAAGGGTCAACCCTCTAGAAGGCAGAATAGATGATCATCTCTTCTTTCAAGTGTGATATGGACATGTTAGAAATACCATCAACTTTACAGATACTGTTTTACACTTGCTCATTCAGCCTACTTGTGCTGATACCTGTAATTAGAAGTCACATATCTGGTTTAAACACCACTAACACAGAAAGTGTTTCCCAGATAATGTTCTAAGTGCTGGGTATACCGTAGAGACTAAGAATGATAATGTCCAAACCCTCACAGAACTTACCTTTTGGTGAAGAAAATAGAAAACAAACAAATATATGATATAATATCAAAGAATTTTAAGTGCTCTTGTATAACTCCTTTGTCACTTATCTCAGAAGTAGAAAAAGCTCCTGAGGTATGTAGAAAAACTCCTGAGGTATAGAGAAAAAGCTTAGAGAGTTTTCTAATTACCACCATAGTTCAGAACAGAAGCTTCCAAAATGGGATGATGTCATCCCAAACATACAAAAAGACCCATTAGAGGACAGAAAGGAAATGTTGAACCTAGAAGGAAAAAAAGAAAACTGAAGGTTTATAACTACACATAACATATTCATTTTAGGTATATCACATAGCAATTGAATATTTGTATCTATTGTGAAATGATCACTACAGTAAGTCTAGTTAACATCCATTGTCATATATAATTACGAAATTTTTTTTCTATGATGAGAACTTTTAAGATCGATTCTCTTAGCAACTTTCAAATATGCAATACAGTATTGTTAACTATAGTCACCATGCTGTACATTACACCCCCATGACTTATTTATTTTATAACTGGACATTTACATCTTCTTACTCCTTCACCCATTTCACCCACCTCCCAGCCCTACCTCTGACAACCACCAGTCTGTTCTCTGTAAGTTTCCTTTCATTTCATTTTTTTGTTGTTGTTTTAGATTGCACATGTGAGATCATACAGTATTTGTCTTTCTCTGTTTATAGAACTGAGAAATATATTTATAGATACATGTATATTTTGGGGTATATCTTTAAATCATTTATATTAAAGGGGTACATAATCAAATAATAGGAGACTACTGGGTGAGAAAGTTCTAGTTAGTAAGAGTAAGAAGTAGCTATTGGTCTCCTTCCAAGAGTTGGCCCTCAGGAATAAATTACAGGGATTACAATACTACATGATGTAGGAGACAAGAACATGAAAGGAATAAGCAAGTGATGCCTGATACACTATTAGCAATCTTAATATGTAAAGCCATTTCCAAAAGTAGAGAGTTGATTTGGATTAACAATTTAACTACTGGAAAGTCTAGTAAAGTAAAAAATTTTACTATTTCAAGCTTGCCTTTATCATATGTCTTAACTTTTTTTTCTCTTTCTGATTTATAGTCCAAGTTTGACTGCCTGGATCCAGAATTCCTGAACAGTCAAGTTTCTAAATATGCCAAATTTGTGACTCAATTGGAAAAGGGCTTGCCACCCAACAGTGTAGTTCCCCAGCTAAAACATAAGGTGGAAAAAATGAAAGAAAAGGTAAGTTCGGTAGAAATTATTTCAAAAACTCCAGGTCAGTCTGTTACTACTTGATGCTAATGAGACTAAAGTCAGGAATTCTTCCCTGTTTAAATTAGTCAGCTTTGCAGAGAGAAAAAAAAGAATAGACAAATTTTTTCAGAGGCCCTACATCCCTATCTTCAACTGGCCAAATCATGGAATTGAATACCTTGGTTCAAGCAGCATTCAGAGTAAGTTTCCCAAGTGGTAGGGAGCTTAGTGCAGTAATGGGTTGTAGGTATGCCAAGATACTGATCCACTCAGGCCTTAGACAGCCAAATGAGGCTAGTGCAGCCTTGTCCATTTATATCACTGCACCAAATAAATATGCCATTTTCCAGATGTACTATGACTTGACAGTTGGGAAGCCCAGCAGTGGGTGTATGAGACTGGCTCTTTGAAACTTACCACTGCTGAACCAGTACTTGAAATGGGAATGAAAAGTATTATGATTTTATCCTTTTAAGCAGTTTTAGATTTTTTTAAAAGATGAGATAAAGGACTAAAAGAAGACATGGGTAGGAAAAGTAAGCAAAACTTTAGGCGCAACAAGAAGAGCGTTTTTGCAGTGTCTCCCTCTTTAGTTTTACAATATCTAGTCAAAACACTTTCCCAAGGTTTCTTATGTCAGCCTCTTTCTTCTTCATTTGCCCGTCGTGTGATTATATCATATGATTGTAAACAAATTTATTTGTCACAGTCTTTATTCATCTTGCATTCCTTCAGAGTTCTGGTTGATTTTTTAAAAATATTTGCATATAGTAAAAGTCACTTTTTATGGTATACAGTTCTGTGGGGTTTTACAAATGGGTAGAGTCGTGTATAAAACACAACAGTACCATACAGAATAGTTCCATCACCCCCCAAAGTCCCATAAGCTGTTCTTTGTAGTCAGCCAACCCCAGGCAACCACTGGCCTGTTTTCTGTCCCTAAAGTTCTTCATTTTATATACGATATAAATGGAATTATACAATATGCAGCCTTTTGGGTCTGGCAGTGTTCACCTAGAAAAATGCATTTAAAATACATCCAGATACTTCTCTTCAGAATATATAACATACTCTTCTAACTCAAAAATAAAAAGAGAAATAATCCTTTAAAATGGGCAAAGGAGGGGCACCTGGGTGGCTCAGTCGTTAAGCGTCTGCCTTTGGCTCAGGTCATGATCCCAGGGTCCTGGGATCAAGTCCCATATCAGGCTCCCTGCTCCGCGGGAAGCCTGCTTCTCCCTCTACCACTCCCCCTGCTTTTGTTCCTGCTCTCACTATGTCTGTCTCTGTCAAATAAATAAATAAAATCTTTTTAAAATATATTTTTTTAAGATTTTATTTATTTATCAGAGAGAGAGAGAGACAGAGGCAGGCAGAGGGAGAAGCAGGCTCCTTGCTGAGCAAGGAGCCCGATGTGGGACTCGATCCCCGGACCCTGGGATCATGACCTGAGCCGAAGGCAGAGGCTTAACCGACTGAGCCATCCAGGCATCCCATGAATAAATAAAATCTTTAAAATAAAATAAAATGGGCAAAGGATTTGAACAGACATGTCCCCACAGAAGATACATGAAAAGAGGCTGAACGTCATTAGCCATCAGGGAAATGCAAATCAAAGCCACAATGAGCCACCAGTCCACATCCATCAGAATGGCTATGATCAAAAGGATAGATTATATAATAAGTGTCGGTAAGGATCTGGAGAGTTGGAACCCTCATGTGTTGCTGGTGGGATTATAAAGTGGTATAGCTTCTTTGGAAAACAGTTTGGCAGTTTCTCAAAAGGGACTCCGCTCCTAGACATTTATCTAAGAGAATTGAAAACATATATTTACACAAACACTTGTATATGAATGTTCATAGCAACATCATTCATAACAGCCAAGAGTGGAGAAACCCCAAATGTCCATCAACTAATGAATAAATCAACAAAATGTAATATATCTATACAATGGAATATTACTCAGCAATAAAAAGGAATGAAGTTTTGATACATGCTATAGCATAGATGAAGCCTGAAAATGTTATACTAAGTGAAAGAAGCCAATCATAGAAAGACTTCATAGCGTATGGTGTCATAGATATGAAATGTCTAGAGTAGAGAAATCAATAGAGAAAGTAAATTTAGTAGTTACCAGACACTGTGGTGGAGGAGAAATGGGTGATGCAAGCTAATGGGTATGGGGTTTCCTTTTGGGGTCATTAGATAGCAATAAGTAGTTCATAGTGATAGTTCTAAAATTAGATAGTGGTGATAGTTGCACATCTCTGTGAATTGGAATATTTTTTTAAAAAGATTCTTACAAAACAGATGAACATAGGGAAAGGGTAGAAAAAATAAAATAAGACAAAATGAGAGAGGGAGACAAACCATAAGAGACTTTTTTTTTTTTTAAGATTTTATTTATTTATTTGAGAGAGAGCACGTGAGAGGGGGGAGGGTCAGAGGGAGAAGCAGACTCCCTGCTGAGCAGGGAGCCCGATGCAGGACTCGATCCAGGGACTCCAGGATCATGACCTGAGGCGAAGGCAGTTGCTTAACCAACTGAGCCACCCAGGCGCCCACCATAAGAGAATTTAACTATAGGGAACAAACTGAGGGTTGCTGGAGGGGAGGTTGGAGGGGATGGGGTAGCTGGGTGATGGGCATTAAGGATGGCACATGATATAATGAGCACTGAGTGTTATATACAACTGATGAATCCCTTAACTCTACCTCTGAAACTAATAATATACTATATGTTAATTGAATTGAAATACAAAATTTAAAAAAAAAGATTCTTCCATGTTGTTAGGTGAATCAATAGTTTGTTAATTTTTATTGCTGAGTAATAATTCCATTATATAGATTATCACAGTAGGTTTTTCCATTCACCTGTTGAAAGGCATTTGGGTTGTGACCAGTTTTATAGCAATTATTAATAAGCTATTCTCAACAGTCCTGTGCAGCTTTTTGAGTGAACATGAGTTTTTAATTCACTTGGGTAGGTAACTAAGAGTGGGATTTGTCGGTGGCGTGATAAGTATATGTTTAGAAGAAACTCGCCTAACTGTTTTTCAAAGGACTATAACATTTTGCCTTCCCACGGGCCGTTTGTGAGAATTCTAGCTGTTCCTCATCCTCCCCAGCACTCCTTATTGCTTGGGAGGTTTTCTGTGTGGTTTGGTTTGGTTTTCATTTCAGTCACTCGAGTAAATGTATAGAAGTATCTCATGGCAGTCATGTTTGCATTTTTCCAGTGACTAATCATGCGGGGTATATTTTAAATGTCTTTTTTCCATCCTTTTATCTTCTTTGCTGAAGTGTCTGTTTGGCTCTTTGCCCCATTTTTAATTGGGTTGCTTGTTTTGTTATTATTGTGTTTTAAGAGTTCTCTTTGAAATCTGGATCCAACTCCTTTTTCAAATATGTAACCTGAAAATATTTTTTCCCAGTCAGTGTCTTGTCTCTTCAATCCCTTACCAGTGACTTTCAAAGTGCAAATGGTTTTAATATGAATAAAGTTCAATTTATATTCTTTGCTTTTATGGATTATCTTTTTAGTATATTATCTAAAAATGTTTTTGCTAAACTTAAGGGTCACACTGATTTTCTCCTGTATTTGCCTCTAGAAGTTTTATAGTTTTACTTTTTTTTACATTAAAGTTTATGAATTATTTTGAGTTATTTTGCATAAAATATGAGAGATGTGTCAAGGTGTACATTTTTTACATTTGGATATCCACTCAATCCAGCACCATTATTTGAAAAGACTATCCTTTCTCCATTGAACTGCCCTTGCACCTTTGCCAGAAGTCAGCTGACTATATTTTTTAGTTTATTTCTGGACTCTATTCTGTTTTGTTGTTCTGTGAGTCTATTCTTTCGCCAATACTATACTGTTTTAATAACTATAGCTAGTAAGTCTTGAAATCAGGTAGTATGTGTAAGTCCTCCAAATTTGTTCTTCTTCTTCACAATCATTTTGTCTATTCTAATTTCTTTTTCTTTCCATGTAAATCTTAGAATTAGGTTGTCAATCTGTATAAAAAATTGCCAGGAGGGCGCCTGGGTGGCTCAGTCATTGAGCGTCTGCCTTCGGCTCAGGTCATGATCCCAGGGTCCTGGGATCGAGTCCCACATCGGGCTCCCTCCTCGGGGGGAAGCCTGCTTCTCCCTCTCCCACTCCCGCTGCTTGTGTTCCTACTCTCGCTATCTCTGTCTCTGTCAAATAAATAAATAAAATCTTTAAAAAAAAATTGCCAGGAATTTTTGAAGGATTGTGTTGAATGTATAGATCAATTTGAAGAGAACTGACATCTTAACCTGATGAAGTTTTCCAGTCTGTTACCAGCATATCTCTTCATTTACTTTTTTCATCGAAGTTTTATAGTTTCAGTACACAGATTCTGCATGTATTTTGTTAGTTTTATAATTAAACACTTTTTGTTATACTAATGTTTTTTTTTAAAAAAATAGATTTTATTTATTTATTTATTTGTCAGAGAGAGAGAGAGAGGAGCATACACGAAGCAGGCTCCCATAAGGAGCCCGTTGTGGGACTTGATCCCAGGGCCCTGGGATCATGATCTGAGCTGAAGGCAGATGCTTAACCAACTGAGCCACCCAGGCGTCCCAATAATACTGTTTTTAATTCCAAATTTATTGCTGCTATATAGCAGAATACTATTGAATACTATTGACCTTTGTATATTGATCTTATATCCTGTGATGTTATTAAATTCAGTTTTTAATTTTAGGAGCTTTTTTTATACATTAAAATGAGTTTGGAAGGGTTCCTTCTTCTGTTTTCTGGAGAAAAGAGTATAGAATTAATATTATTTCTTCTTTAAGTGCTTAGTAGAATTCACCGGTGAAGCCATTTCAGCTTGAAGTCTCCTTTTTCAGAAGGCTTTTAACTACAAATTGAATTTCTTTAATACATATTGAATTATTTAGGTTATCTATTTCTTCTTGAGGGGTTTTATAATGTATTTTTCAAAGTAATGGTCCATTTCATCCAAATTGTTGAATTTGTAGACATAGAGTTGATCATAATATTTCTTTATTATCCTTTAAAAGTATGTGGGATCTGGGGCACCTGGCTGGCTCAGTCGGTTAAGTTTCCGACTCTTGGTTTCGGCTCAGTTCATGATCTCATGAGTTGTGATATCGAGCCTTGTGTTGGACTCTGTGCTCAGCAGGAAGTCTGCTTGAAGATTCTCTCCCTCTGCCGCTCGCCCAACTCACTCTCTCTCACTAAAATAAATAAATAAGTCTTTAAAAAAAAAAGTATGTGGGATCAGAAGTGATGTCCCATTTTTCACTGTCGATGTTGATAATTTGTATCTTTCTGTATAGATTTATCTGTTCTCTGCTTATCTATCTGTCTAGTAATCCAACCATCCATTTGGTTGTTTATTTATGTCAATATAAACTCATGGATATTTATTTTATAATTTGTATTATAATACAATACTACATTATTTATTGTTTGCTTAAATCATTACAACTTCGGCTATTGAGAATTCTGAGTTGACTTCTGTGTCCCTTTGATGTACCTCATCATTTTGGTTTTTGTATTTTACCTTTACATATACTATATGCACAATATATTACTACTATTTTTTTTTTAATTTTATTATGTTATGTTAGTCACCATACAATACATCATTGGTTTTTGATGTGGTGATCCATGATCCATTGTTTTCGTATAACACCCAGTGCTCCATGCAGTACGTGCCCTCCTTAATACCCATCACCGGGCTAACTCATGCCCCCACCTCCCTCCCCTCTAAAACCCTCAGTTTGTTTCTCAGAGTCCATAGTCTCTCATGGTTGGTCTCCCCCTCTGATTCCCCTTCATTTTTCCCTTCCTTCTCCTAATGTCCTCCATGCTATTCCTTATGTTCCACAAATAAGTGAAACCATATGATAATTGACTTTCTCTGCTTGACTTATTCACTTAGCATAATCTCCTCCAGTCCCATCCATGTTGATGTAAAAATTGGGTATTCATCCTTTCTGATGGCTGAGTAATATTCCATTGTATATATGGACCACATCTTCTTTATCCATTCATCTGTTGAAGGGCATCTCGGCTCTTTCCACAGTTTGGCTACTGCGGACATTGCTGCTATGAACATTGGGGTGCATATGGCCCTTCTTTTCACTACATCTGTGTCTTTGGGGTAAATACCCAGGACTGCAATTGCTGGGTCATAGGGTAGCTCTATTTTTAAATTTTTGAGGAACTTCCACACTGTTTTCCAAAGTGACTGTACCAACTTGCATCCCCACCAACAGTGTAAGAGGGTTCCCCTTTCTCCACAACCTCTCCAACATTTGTTGTTTCTTTCCCTGTCCATTTTTGCCATTCTAACTGGTGTAAGGTGGTATCTCAATGTGGTTTTGATTTGGATTTCCCTGATGGCTAATGATGATGAACATTTTTTCATGTGTCTGTTAGCCATTTGTATGTCTTCTTCAGAGAAGTGTCTTTTCATATCTTCTGCCCACTTTTTGCCTTGATTATTTGTTTTTTGGGTGTTGAGTTTGAGAAGTTCTTTATAGATCTTGGATACCAGCCCTTTATCTGTAGTGTCATTTGCAAATATCTTCTCCCATTCTGTGGGTTGCCTCTTTGTTTTGTTGACTGTTTCCTTTGCTGTGCAGAAGCTTTTTATCTTGATGAAGTCCCAAAAGTTCATTTTTGCTTTTGTTTCACTAGCTTTTGGAGATGTATCTTGAAAGAAGTTGCTGTGGCCGATGTCAAAGAGGTTACTGCCTATGTTCTCCTCTATTTTTATTTTATGTAATCATCTTTCAGGACAATCAAAATAGGAAACAAAATGAAATTTATTTTGCCTTTATTCCATTTCTAGTGTTCTTCATTTCTTTGCATGGATCTGAGATTCTGACTCATAGCCTGAAGAACTTCCTTTAATATTTCTTATTGAGTAGGTATGCTAACAATGAATTCCCTAAATTTTTGTTTTGAGAAAGTCTTTATCCTTTATTTTGAATGATAATTCAAATGATAATTTAAACTTATCATACTGAGTCAACAGGTTTTGTTTTTTCTTTCAGCAGTTTAAAAGCATCCTTTCATTACTTTCTTGCTTGCACAGTTTCTAACAAGAAATCTTCTATTGTTCTTGTCCCTGTTCTTCTGTAGATAATATGTATTTTTTGGTTGAGCTGTCTTCAAGATTATTTCTTTTTCTTCATTTTTGTCAGTTTATAATGTGGTATGCCCAGGTGTGTGTTGTTGTTGTTGTTTACAGTTTGTATTTATCCCATTTAGCATTCCCTGAGTTTCTTGGATCTGTGGTTTGGTGTCTGTCTTTAATTTTGAAAAAAAAAAAAAATGCAGCCATTATGTTATTCTTTGAGATTTCTATTGCATATTTTAGACCATTTGATATTGTCCTATAGCTCTTGGATGCTCTGTCTATGGTTTTGGTTTTGGTTTTTGGTTGTTTGGGGTTTTTAACCACTATTTTTTTCTCATGTCAGTGTGGAGAATTTCTACTCACTTATCTTCCAGTCCATGGATCCTTGGCTGTGTCAAGCTCATCAAAGGCATTCTTTATCTCTCTTGCTGTCTTTTTCCATTCTAACATTTATTTAATTCTTAATCATAGCTTCCATCTTTCTTTTTTTTTTAAGATTTTATTTATTTGTCAGAGAGAGAGAGAGAGCACAAGCAGGGGGAGTGTAGGCAGAGGCAAAAGCAGGCTCCTCCTGAGCAGGGAGCCCGACGCGGGGCTTGATCCCAGGACCCTGGGATCCTGACCTGAGCCGAAGGCAGACACTAAACTAACTGAGCCACCCAGGTGTCCCAGCTTCCATCTTTCTATTGACATTTCCCATCTGGTCTTGTATGTTGCCTACCTTTTCCATGAGAGCCATTACCATATTAATTACAATTATTTTGAATTCTCTATTAATTTCAACATTGTGTGTCATATCTGAGTCTGGTGTTTATTTTTTTATTTTGTTTTTTGTTTTTATCTAGTAAGTGTATGTTTATCTTAACTTTTATACAGTTCCTACATTTTTATTGAAAGCCAGACATCTTATGTAGTACAGTAGATACTGAAGTAAATAATTTTTTTTTTTTATTTGAGAGAGACAGAGATAGTGAGAGAGAGCTCGAGCAGGAAGGAGGGGGAGCAGCAGACACCCCACAGAGCAGGGAGCCCGATGCAGGGCTCGATCCCAGGACGCTGGGATCATGACCTGAGCCGAAGGCAGAGGCTTAACCATCTGAGCCACCCAGGCGTCCCTGAAGTAAATAATTTTTATGCCTGGAGATGAGTATGCCTTTCCTCCTACTTGGCTTTTTGTGTGGCATGTTATGTTAAATCTAGTAAGGAATTGGGCTAGATTTGAGGTTTGATGTTGCTATGGTTACCCTCAATATACTACAGCCTTCAAATTGTTCTTTTGATATCTCGTGTTTATGGTTGGGCTCATTTGCCAAAGATTATTTTTTCAATTTTTGTTTGTCCCTGACCTTGGGTCCTCTCTATGTATTGTCCTCAGAGAGAATCTGTCTCTTGCAACTAATCAGTCTGTATTCCACTGTTATTTTTATTCAGTATTTGTTAGCCCAGTGGGAGAGGTGAGGAGGGGCATTCCATTGGTGTTCTGATTAAGCCTCTATCTTAGTAAGGCACTGTGTCCCTTGTTCTCAGACTGTTGACCTTCACGGGTATTCCTGCCCCTCCTCCAGCTGTAGTAATGAGCCTAGAATGTATTTCTTTCCCTCCCCCCCATGAGTAGAGCTTTTATTTTTCCAATTCTGTTTCTCCCAGTATATACAGAAATCTACAGTGGGTTATCACAATGCCTTAAAATGACAGTGTTTGTTGCTCATTTCCCTGACATTAAGTCATTTGTCCCATAGGGAAACTAGGAGAAATGGGTTGATTAGAGTTAAAATAGTGGCTGCTGTGTTCCTCCCCCCAGGCAACACCATAAGGTAGACTTTCTTAGGATTCTCCCCAATCTTCCCTGTGAACATCTTTGTATTTGTAGCCCCCAGGGACTTCACACTCTCATGCTACTCTACGCTCACTCGTTAGCAATTTATTTTTAAAATTTAGCTGAATCTTCTTGCTAGCTTAAGTGGCAACCCAAGGCATCTGTCCTAGGTAAGCAAATTCTCAGGTCCTGTTTTTTTGCTGTGGAGAAATCTACAGATACCCGTCTCTCCCCAAATTTTGAGTTAGTTGGTTGCCCTGCAACCTCAATTTTCTGATGGGCTCAATAGAAGTCATTAATTTTCAGTTTGTCCAGAATTTTCTTTTGTAAGAGCACAAGTTGTATTCTTTCCAGTTCTCCACATTCCTGAATTGAAACCAGAAGCCTTGGGCTATGTTTTTAAGGTAGGGGAAGTGGGTGGGGGGATGGGGTAATTGGGTGATGAGCATTAAGGAGGGCACTTGACATAATGAGCACTGGGTGGTATATGCAAGTGATGAATCACTAAATTCTACCACTGAAACTAATAATACACTATATGTTAACTGAAAAAAAAAAAGAAATAAACAAACTCCTATATCTATAATCAAAAAAAAGATAAAAAGCATGGTGCCTTTGAGAGTGTTTGCTTTCCAGCTTCCAGTTATCATTGACTTGAGGAACCCAACTTTGAAGGCAAGACATTGGGCAGCTATTGAACAAACAGTTGATGCCTCCCTAGTGGACCTTGAAATTCCATTAACCTTGCAGAAGCTCTCTGAGTTGCGTGTTTTTGATTTTGGCCAAGAAATCCAGGACATTTCTGGGCAGGCTTCTGGAGAAGCTGCCTTAGAAACAATTCTTAAAAAGGTAAATCTGAAAAATATGTTCTGAAGATCAAGGAATGTAGGTTTTCATATTCAGCATGAAGATCACCAACGTTTGATTCATCTAGATGGGTTTTTCAACATTGCAGCTCTCACTCTCTCATTATCATTCATCCTTCTGTTATTTCCTTACATTTATTATCATTATTATTATTATCAGTAGCAGTTTGATCAGTATCCTCTCTCTATTTAGCTTATAGCCCATTTTGATGACAACAAAGTTTGATATTTCCATGCTTATATAAAAAAACATATTCCAAGGAAGATCTTTTGTACCAAAATACATCATCTTTCAAACTACCAGAAAAAAGTAACTGTGAAATGCTACAAAAGACACTGAAGCTACTTAAGCTACTTACCTCTACTTAAGCTGCTTACCTCCTTACCCTAAAAATACACACATACCTACAAATCACCTGTGTAAAAAGAAATATTTTCTTTACATTTAAAGCATAAAGTGGTAAGGGGTAGACATTAACATACCACAAGTTATTCATATGTGTTAATCTTCATCAATAAAATTTAGCATATCTGTATCCTTTAACCAAAAAGAGGATTTTAAGAATTTTAAAGGCAGTAAAGAGGAAAATGGGATGATTATGGAGTTTTCACTTATTTTATTCTACATGCATTTATTGAGTACCTAAACAGAAATGAATTTAAGTATCCTAAAATGTGAATTATTTCTAAGGTGGAGGATTCTTGGAAAACAACCGAATTCGTCATTCTCCCTCACCGTGACTCCAAAGATGTGTTTATTCTGGGCGGCACAGATGACATACAGGTAGGGTAACTGGGTAATTGAAAACCCATGGTGGGGTGCCTGGGAGGCTCAGTCATTAAGCGTCTGCCTTCAGCTCAGGTCATGATCCCAGCGTCCTGGGATGGAGCCCCACATCAGGCTCCTTGCTCGGTGGGAAGCCTGCTTCTCCCTCTCCCACTCCCCCTGCTTGTTTTCCCTCTCTCGCTGTGTCTCTCTCTGCCAAATAAATAAAATCTTAAAAAAAAAAAAAAAAAAACCGTGGTAAAGATTGGTCAGACCTACTCCTGAATCTTCTATGGGAGATTATGATGAAGGAATGAAATATGAGAGTTACTAAGAAAAAATCTAATTGGAAAGGCAAAATATGAATATGTATAATTGACAGGAATGCTTGTACATGAAATATTTAGCAAAGCAATAAAAGTAGCATATATATGAATTATAATCTTGTAGTTAACAGTGGAAGAGTTTAGAAAAATAAGAGATAATTTATGGCTGAAGCGATCACAGAATCCTTCCTAGACCAGCCAAGACATGCTGGACCTTAAAGAATAAATGGTGTTTGACAGACATAGATGAGAATGAAGGGCATTTCAAACCATTTCAATGAGGCAAAGAAACATGAATGAGCATTTCAGGTTTATAGCATACTAGGAAACTAAGTTCACTTGAATTTTTTGAGATTAGGAGTAGATGGCTATACTCTATGAACAATAAAAGAAAATAAATCTAATCCATGTGTTTGGAATATTCTTAGTGATTAAAAATTCAAAGACACATTTGTTTAGCAAAAGGATCTGTGTCTTATGGCCTAATTTAAAAAGCAAAGCCCTGGCACATTTGGGTGTACCCACACCGGAACTAATGATGAGATGGCTTTGCCAGGTACAGGTTGGAAGAGCAAGACCAGATGTCACTCTGGGCAGTAGATGAAAGAGTAAACCCAAGATGAAGTCAGGTAGTAGGAGGCCAAGTGATGCTAGGTGATGGGGCTTCTGCTCTCAAGAAATTTATAATTTAAATAGGGCAATTAAAATCCTTTAGATTAACAGACACATTTTTTACAGAATGCACATGTTCTGTAAGGGTTGCTGTAGTGTAAGGGGAAAAGTAGGGGAAGGAGGTAGAGAGAAAACTGTTTATAGTCCTTCTAAGCTTGATATGAATGAGTTCAGTTTCCCTCTTCTGCAAGATAATTGAGATAAAGTGATGTTTCATTAGATAGAGAAGATAATTTTAATTTAAAACTTTTTAATTTTGCAAGTTTTGAATCCTTTGAGAAATAAAAGCTTAGATGACCAAATGGTGTAAAGAAGGTACCAGATACCTAAAAGTAGGGGGAGAGAGAAGAGTATTGAACCAAACAAAAAACATGTGCCATTAATAATTACAGAAATAGCCAAGATTTGGCAGTCAAAAGTCTCTTGGTGACATTTGAGAGAACGTCAGAGTGGGTTGTGAGCCATTGAAGGGAAAAGGATGGGTAGGAAACAGTAGGTGAGACTAAGCTATTTATTTAAAAAGTTGGCTTTTAAGTGGACTCTCGAGATTAAACATCTGTAATTATCTTTGAGAGCACAAACTCATAAAGCTGCATATTTTCTTCTTCTTTCTTTAAAGGTCCTTCTTGATGACAGCACCATCAACATCGCAACCATTGCCTCATCACGTTATGTTGGTCCATTGAAAACTCGAGTGGATGACTGGCAGAAACAACTTGCCTTATTTAATCAAACACTGGTGAGTGAGGGCAATTTCATGCACTCAGAGAATTGGAGAGCCATGGTACTTTAGAAATCATTTCTCCAATCATTTAAATGTGATGTAGTTTAGATAAGATTTAATTGTTGACATTTTATTATATTCAGAATGTAAAGAAAATGCAAATATGCTAAGTTCTTCTTTATATGATTATGCCATGTCTCTTGAATTAGTTATTATTGCCATGAAACAAAATACCACAAACTTGGTGGTATGAAACGGTCTATATTTATTATACATATCACAGTTTCTGTGGGTCAGGAGTTCAGATATGGCTTAACTGAGTCTCCTACTTAGGGTCTCACAAAGGTTCAATCAAGTTGTGGGCCAGGACTTGGTTTTCATCAGAGGTTCAACTCAAGGAGGATCCACTTCCAAGCTCACTCAGGTTGTTGGCAGAAATAATTTCCTCACAACTCTGGGACTAAGGGCTTCAATTTCTTGCTGGCTATCATCCTCAGCTCCTAGATGCTGCCCACATTT
This sequence comes from Mirounga leonina, assembly GCF_011800145.1. Classification (NCBI taxonomy): domain Eukaryota; kingdom Metazoa; phylum Chordata; class Mammalia; order Carnivora; family Phocidae; genus Mirounga; species Mirounga leonina. The sequence continues at coordinate 32,841,791 of NW_023270305.1, read as the reverse complement.
TGTGTTTATTTATAAATCTGTAGTTTTATTGAGACAAAGCTGACAGTGTGGTATGAAGTTCACATTTAAACAAAGTTTTCACAGAAACCTAAAACATGCCTGAAAAGATTTTATAGTGGAGTTCTAGATGCAGGTCTAGATGATGGGAAGTACTGATGGGTATCATGATTCAAGATAGCATTTTGAGTATTCGTTAATTCTTAAGATTAAAAAAAATTATTTTTGTTCTGTGTTTTAAAGTGATCACTGCCCCAGTATGAAAACTGAATCTTCTCCTGAGATGAGGGCTTTTGAAATCATTCAGCTCTTGAAATGATTCAGTGAACTTGTGTTGTCAGTGACTGAACCCTGCCACCAATGGTTTCAGAATTCAAAGTTCAAAAAACAGAGAAGCTCCAAGGGTTTTTCACCCTAAGAATATGAGCCCTTGTCTCATATGAGCTACTCTCATTCCCTCCGTACCACCCTCTTCCCCTCCCTAAGTACCTCGGCCAGTTGATATTTATAACTTCATAATTGGAAAAGAAAGGGCCTTCTTGTCAATTAGAAGAATTAGCACCTCTAAGAACAATCTGCCTATGAATACGCTCCAGTGAAAGACTTTCCCTCCTCAACCAGTTTCCATCCCAAAATGGCAGACAGCTTTGGTAACTTACTAACTGGCTTAAACCTTAATGCAACAGCATTAAGCTCAGGCAGGGAATATCCGGGCTTCTAAGCTTCAGGCCTTCGAAGCTTTTAGACAGCCTCTGACAATGCCACAACAACCTCGTATTTACTAGAAAAACACACACTTGCTTAAAGTCTCCTTGGTACCCTTCCTTGTGGTACACCTTTCCTTTTTATTTTATTCTACCTCAAGTTATCCCATGGTAGAACAAAGAATCCACTTACACTGATCTTACTTTGTTCCCATCCAATCTCTTTCTTAGACTTCAGATGTTTAGCTTGATTTAATTACGTTTAGGTTTCTAAATATTCTAATATGAAATGTTATCTGTGAAATAATAAAGGCACTAAGTAGGAAAAGATCGTTCGTTCCAACTTTGTTTCATAGAGTTCATTTTCAGGAATCCACCCTCTTTGATGAACCCCTTATAATCTGACCCCTGGCTGGCCTCCTGTACTGATGGCTGAGCCCTATGAAGGGAGGGACTACAGAGCAAAGTAATGTTTTCATAGAGGGCCCTTCCATAAAGTGCTGACTAGTGGGGACTCTCCAAAGAATTAACTGTCTGGAAAGTAAGAGACCTGAGATAAATCAGGGAGTGGTTGTGACACTAGGCCTCAGGCATAACCCCCGAATCCAGAGTGAGAAGTGAGAAACTCACAGATGTTGGGCCGACACATGTGCTGGTGGGAGGCACAGAGGACAGCGAGAACTAGATCCCGACACTGCATTTCTGGTTTCTTCGATGAACAGTGACAGAGGCAGTGGGTGATTTTCTTCTTCCTCCAGTCCTCTGTACTTGCCGTGTGTTCTGATTTTACTTTTTTGATTGAAGAAAATGAATCATATTTCTTTTTTAAAAAGAGAGGAAAGAATATAGATATAACTGAGGCCAAAAAAAGGAAAAACTCAAAAAACCTTTTTTTTTTTTTTTTTTGGACAACCCTTTCTGTATTTGGAAATAGTCACTAAACACTTCCCAACCTTCAGAGTTCTTTAAGTATCTTGCCTCCCCTTAGACTGTCTCCTCTGGGCATTTTAGTCCTCTTTCTCTGGGTCTATTCTAGTTACCACACAGTAGATTCATTATAACTCTACCTAGTAGAGCATGGGTTGAAATTAGGCTGTAGTGAGTCTTGGACCTTGTAAGGAGGTTTCATCTCAAAGAACCTGTGAGAAGTCCCCCAAATGAAAAAGATATAATGAGTCCCCATGTAATTATTTTTAATGTAACTGTGTTTTTGATTTGGGATGAAAAATTTGATAATGCCCATATTTTTCTCCTAGGAAGAGTGGCTGAACTGCCAGAGAAACTGGCTCTACCTAGAAAGTATTTTTAATGCTCCAGATATTCAGAGGCAATTGCCTGCCGAGGCTAAGATGTTCCTGCAAGTGGATAAGTCATGGAAAGAAATCATGAGGAAGGTGAACCGGTTGCCTAATGCTCTTCGAGCAGCTACTCAACCAGGTATAAAACAAAATTTTAAAAACAAATAAAAAGGGGCGCCTGGGTGGCTCAGTCGTTAAGTGTCTGCCTTTGGCTCAGGTCATGATCCCAGGGTCCTGGGATCGAGCCCCACATCAGGCTCCCTGCCCCACATCAGGCTCCCTGCCCCACATCAGGCTCCCTGCTCCACGGGAAGCCTGCTTCTCCCTCTCCTGCTCCCCCTGCTTGTGTTCCCTCTCTCGCTGTGTCTCTCTCTCTCTCTGTCAAATAAATAAATAAAATCTTTTAAAAAAATAAATAAAAAGGCTTTACAACCATCTAAAATGTTTAGCACCTATAAGATTCTGGCAATATGGGGTACAGTCAATCCTTCATTCTTGTCAGCATTGATGACCAGGAATATTTGTGGCACATCGACACTCTTGCTGAACAATGTGAATTGAACACTGTTGTTGTTGTTGTTGTTAATTATTATCACTGTTATTATTACCTGTCAGCTTAGTTCATAGTTTGGGCACCCAAGAATCTGATTCTTTTTTTTTTTTAAAGATTTTATTTATTTATTTGACAGAGAGAGACACAGTGAGAGAGGGAACACAAGCAGGGGGAGTGGGAGAGGGAGAAGCAGGCTCCCCACTGAGCAGGGAGCCCGATGCCGGGCTCAATCCCAGGACTCTGGGATCACAACCTGAGCCGAAGGCAGACGCTTAACGACTGAGCCACACAGGCGCCCCAAGAATCTGATTCTTTTTGCTGCTTTTATAATTTGGGGATTCTGCCACAGAGTCTCAGTGAGGCTTGCATATCAGAATTTGACTACAAGATATATATTCACATTCAGTTGACCCATTCTGCTAAAGCTCTCACAGACTTATAACCATAAAAATTTCCACATCTTATTTTTCATTAATTCATTAAAAACATTTAAAAATATTACCACAAATTATAATTCTAATCTCAAGACTGAAATGTGTTTTAATAAGTTCTGTTTCTAAGGAGATGGAATCAAAGCATTGGTGTGGGCACATACATGGTTATTGAACTTTATCAAAGCCTCAGCAAGCTTGCGTGTTGTTCTGCAACATATGACTTTTTCTGGTGAATAGCTCTAGACAGCTTCCCTGTCAAGCAGAGGCAGCCTGCTGGGCTATGCCCTTTGCCCAAAGACGCTTACATAAAAACAGAAACAGAAAGGAAAAACTATATGGTGTGATAGAATTAAAAACTTTTAAGCTTTGGGGCTCTGAAGGTCACCCACATTTTTTGACTCCTAGCCAGCAGTTGAATCACTCCAGCCTCTGCTTCTGTCCTAACATCTCTCTGCCTCTGACCCTCCTGCCTCCCTCCTCGAAGGACCCCTCCGATTACATTGGGTCCACTAGATGATCCAAGATAATCTCCCCATCCCATGATCATTGGTCACATCTCCCAACTTCCTTTTTCCGTATACACTAACGTATTCTCAGGTTCTGGGGAATAGGACACGGACATCTCTGAGCACCGTTTATTCTGCCTACCACATGCATATTCAAACCTTTTGCTGCAATAATGTTAACGTGTGTGATCAGAGTGCTGCCACAGACTTGTTACATAACTTTTGAAATTAAAAATATATATATGATTCCAAAATACGTCTGGTCCTAGGGATTTCAGATAAAGAAGTGTGGACCTATAAATGTCATTTGGTGATGATAAAGCTATGAAGGAAAATTCAGCAGCATAAGGGGCTAGAGAACAGCTGGGGGCTGTCGTGTGTGTGTGTGTGTGTGTGTGTGTGTGTGTGTGTGTGTGGTGGAGGGCTTTTTTGATAGAGTGAGTGGCTTTCGAGCTTAAAGCGGCAGGAAAGAGGAAGTGAGACACATGCAAATCTGAGGGAGGTATGAAAAGCAGAGAGAAGAACAAAGGTGAAGACCAGAGGTGAGAATGTACTTAGTATGCACAACGGTCTGTACTTGGGTTTGGCTTTGGTTCATGCACTCCCAGCAGTTGGGGGTGCCAGCTAAAAATTGTTTCAGATTGAATACTTGTTTGTCTGTGGTAAATATTAAAATTACCATTAGATAATGTTATTAAAAGTAATAGTTAACATTGTTAGCCCACCTCCTGCAATTTAAATTTTTTCGACCATTTTTTATCAAATAAAACCAAAGCTTTAAAGAATGTTAATATCATATTTTACTTCCACTTAAAATGGTATTTTCTATTTATTTTAACACAATTTTACCAACACCTCTCCCCCCCCCAATAAACAGGACTTCTGGAGACTTTTCAAAATAATAATGCATTACTTGACCAAATTCAAAAGTGTCTGGAGGCATATTTAGAATCAAAAAGAGTTATCTTTCCAAGGTAAGTTTATAAAGCAACCTACAATATTTTTAGTAGTGAAGACTATCCATTAATTTAAAAGAATATACTTAAAAACAAACTGTAACCTCAAAACATCAGGGAACCAGAATGAAACAAGAAAGATGCGATAATTGGTGAATCAATCCAGCTGATATCTTGATTGGGGAGTGTAAGGCTCAAGGATAAAGGTACAATATTTGGTGGAGGATTAAGTGGGTAGGTACCCGAGGTGCTGGAGGGTTCTAGGTCTCAGCATTGTTTCACTGTTGGGTGCACATGTGTGTGCCTGCCTGTGCATGCGTCCATAGAGGTGCATGCGAAAAGTCAGAGGACCCTCTGTTGCCTGAGCAGGTTTCTTTGCACTAATCGGTGACCTAAGAGTGTCACTGGAGAAGTTGTCCAAGAGATCATTTCACAAACTCCAAATGAAATTTTTACTCATCTCTTTATTCCAAAAACATACCAAATGTTATGTTCAATGCTAAAGATACAAAGAAGAAAAGGCTGGATTCCTGCCCTAATGGGGCTCATGGTTAACAGGTGGATAGTCATGTAAATAAACATTATAATACAGTTTTTTTTAAAACCAGGATAAACTATTTGATGGTGGCCAAAGTTCCCAACTTCATTCCTTAGGGCACACTGTACTGTAACACAGAGGACATTGGCAAAATGTTTCATCTTCCCTGGTATTTTCCTGTTAGTTGTTAAGGAAATGGCCATTAAGGTCTGTCCTTGGACAAGCACTGTGGCAGCCAGGGGTAGGTGCTTATTGGGTTACTTGGTTGAGAGGGGTTGTTGCTGGGGACCAGAAGAGGGTATGTGTGTCCAAGAGAAATCCAAGATCCAGATTTGGTTGAGTTTTAACAGAAGTGTTCAGGCTTTAAAGAATATACACAAATCTTACTAAAACATCCTTCAGGCAACATGGATAAAGATGAAAGAGTTTGAGGTTTGGAATGTGCCTTTTGTCTGTTTCACTCTTAATTGAGTGGTTCCCAAGTTGAGTCTCCCAAAGCCAGAGAAGATCTATATACTACTTTTGATACTTAAAGAAAACTGGAAACAAATTTACCGGTGATAATATTGACCACTGAAAAGCATCCGCTTTTATTTGTTCTTTTGCTTAGAACTGCATGAACTAGTTCTGCTACTGTGTTATGTCAGGAGGCTCTATGTGGTGTTGATTTCACCCTGCAGGCCTTCATGAAGACATACTGTGAGCTGCAGACCAAGTTAGTTCCTGGGGACACAAGACGAATACAGTACTATTCCTGCTCTCACAGAGCTCATGGTCCAATCTTTATAGTTATCCCCCTGTTTTGTTAGCTGAAAAAGAGGCATGGGCACAAATTAATTATTACTGGATGGTAAAAGTAGCAGGACTGATAGAGTCCAACCAAAAGCATCTTTATTTCTAACTAATAACTGCCTTTGCATTCCCTGCTGGGGGGCAGGTTTTTCCCTGCCCCTGGACCAAATCTTGAGCAGACCTCATGAATTTTCTGGTCATTCTCAAATAATAATACAAACAAACAAAAACCTCTTGTCACCTCAACCCAATAAATGATCTTTAATAATCAAACTCTGAACTTCTTTCAAAGTGAAAACTTCCCCCTTCCCTGCCCAAGATTGTTGCAGGTCTAAAGGCTTTAGTGATGATGAGGCTATGTGGTGATCAACCCTCCTCTCTCCCTATGAGGTTTCTGAGGTCTCCAGGTTTGGGGCAAGGGGAAGAGAGGCAAGGCAGCAGAGCAGCCTGACTAGGCTGATGCATATCTGGCCCCCTCTCTTCCACGTGGGGCCTGCCATGGGCTCTTTACCATTCATTCCCTCCAAAACCAAGAGATCTCTCATAGGTAGCCTCCTCCATTCCAGAAGTGAAATGTCTTCTCTGGCCAGGCCTTTATCCCTGAGCATCCAGGTATGCCCCTTCTCCAGTTCTTTACCTATGGTGTCTTCATGGCTCTAAATGGCCCTGGTGGGCAAGATCTAAGAAAATCCCATGCAGGATCACATTGGCATGGGCCACATGTGGATATTCACAGAACCAAATAAAGCTCCTGTAACCGCCCATCCATCTACCCAACACATTAGGTATTGAAAGCAGGGGGGTGTAAAGTACTAAGGCTAGATTCTAGGGAAAACAAATAATATATCTTCACTCTAGAGCAAATCAATGTCATAGCAAGAGCTAGCATTTTTTATAATTTTTTGAAAAATATCTATCTTTTATGTATCAGGCACTAATTCTGGATGTCTGAGATGCATCCACACTAGTCTCCATAACAATTGTAGAGACACGTGGTCTCCCCAGAAACCCAGGGCCGGTAGGTTGGAAGTTCAGGAAATCAGTAATTGGGAAAGAGATATGGCTAAGGGATTTATCTTTCATGTCTACATAAGGCTTTCCTTCACTTTGAAGTTATATTTTAAGTATTTTCTTTAATCCAGATTTTACTTCTTGTCAAATGATGAACTTCTGGAGATTCTGGCCCAGACACGAAATCCCCAAGCTGTGCAGCCACACTTAAGGAAATGCTTTGACTCCATTTCAAAGCTTGAATTTGCTCTCATGCCTCCTACTGAAGGAAAAATTCCTGGTGTGGAAGGAGAGCCAGAAAAGATTTACACTAACGATATTTTAGCGATGCTATCACCAGAAGGAGAACGGGTGAGGTGTTTTTGTTCATGATTCTTTATAGGGAAGCTTTGTTGTCCTTCTAGGGTTGAGGGTAGAAATTTACTGTCTGTCACTCTAAGCATTCATCAAGTGCTACCGCATCGTACTCTGTGGGCTCAGCAGTTTCAAGGATAACAAAGATGAAATTCTTGCCTGCAAAGAGCTCTAGTGGAGATACAGTCAAACAAATGATTGAAAAGTACCACAGTAAGTGCAGTAACAGAGGTGTGTGCTTTGTTCTTGGGAACAGAGTGGAGATAACTGGAGCCCAGCCTTACTCAACTCTCCACAAGAGGCAGACGAGTGAGCTGGTTAAGAGCGCTGAGTCTCCTGCCCGGCCACCTGGATTCAAATCCCATCCTTTAACCTCATCTATAAAATGAAGAATAGTAATAGTGCCTGATTAATGAGATGCTGAGGATTTTCAAATAGTATTTGAAATGTGTGTGTGTGTGTATATATAATTTACAAATAATTCTATGTAAATTACTTAGAACTGTACCCAGTGGGTGCTATGAAAGTGTTAGTTGTCATTGTTTGCTGTGGTGTATCCAGGACACTGGACAATGCCTGGCATACAGTAAACACCAAGGGAGTGAATGCATTAGCAAATTGTGGAGAACCACAGGACTTCACAGAGAGAAATCTCTCCCTCCCTCCCTCTCTCTCTCCCCTCTCCCCCCTTTCTCTCTCTCTCTCTCTCACACACACACACACACACACACACACACACACAGCCAAAGAAGATGGAGCAGAGACATGAGAGGGAAAGCATTTCATACAGAGGAAATGTGCGGGGAAATGCCAAGGATTTCAGTCCAGTTAGAGCAGGAGATGTATCCACGGAAGTGGCAGGAACCTATAAACTTTTTACTTGTCCTGAATTGACCCTCTTGCAAAAGAATTTGCTCATCACTAGTGCAGAAGAAGAGAAAGGGGAGGACCACGGTTAGGATCCAGGGAAAACATGAAAGTTAAAGGGAAGGTAGAAGAACTAAGAGACCCAGACAAGCAGGGCAGTCAGGTCACTGGAAGTCCAAGAAATAAATATGTGTAGGACTAAAAAGTATCAACTGGACTTGACAACTGAAAGAACATTGGTAACCTTAATGACCTTAACAAGTTTAGAGGAACAGTTGGGGCCAAAAATCAAATGGCAGTAAGTAGGAAAAGAAAGTGAAGGAATTCATGTAGACACATATACTCCTTTTTTCAGGGATTTGGCTCCAAAGGGAAGCAGTTAAAAAAAAAAAAAAAAAAGGAGGTAAAGAGAGATGTAGAGTGGGACATCAATAGAAGTTTCTAGTATTTGTGGTTAGGCTTCAGTGTGTCAGGGTTCTGTTATAGAAGTACAGAGGATGTGTGGCTGGCAAGTGCCACACTGAACATGTTATCATTGCTCTGATTGTCCGCTAGGTTAGCTTGGGAAAAGGCCTGAAAGCCCGGGGCAACGTGGAGGAATGGCTTGGTAAAGTGGAGGAAGCCATGTTCACTTCTCTGCGTCGCCTGAGCAAAGCTGCCATCGCCGACTATCAGGGGAAACCAAGGACAGACTGGGTGACTGCTGGCCACCCTTCTCAAGTAACACACTCCTTAAATGTCCACCTCTGAGTCCATTGCTGGTGAGATGCATCCCATACTTAAGGACCATGTTTCCATGCAGGTGATCCTGACCATTTCTCAAATAATGTGGTGCCGTGATTTGACTGAGTGTCTGGAAAGAGAAGATGGTAACCACATAGAGGCCCTGGAAGATTTTGAGAAAGTAAACTTTGAGGTGAGATGTTTAACCGGGTGACAGTGAATATAATGCTGTGCAGGATGGTCTCAGGAGATTTTTTTGATTTGGCTAATGCAAGTCACATACTTCAGAAATTTTAATGTTCTGACCTGCCTTACAAAGCTTTGGGGTTCTTACAAAAACCATTTATGTTCAGGTTTTCTTAGGAACACTACCTTGATATTTATAAGCATAAGAATGCTTATAAAAATAGGAGGAAAAGACCATTTGAAGAGGAAAATCTCAGAATTATAATGGTTTGCAACATTTAAGGAGACTTTGTATTTAGTAGGTCTTGGATATCTCTCACAGAAGCTTATTCAAATCCTGGAAAACCCCAGGATTTGTGCCATTTCTACTCTTAGGCTTAAGATGTGCTTTTCTACCATTCTAGAGAATCCTCAGGCAGCCAGCAATAACACAATAAATAACTGAATCCAAATACCATTCTACAAGAACTTTTAAGCTATAGTTCAGGAATGCCATTTTACAGCTATGCCCAATCTTTAACTACAAATTTAATTCTACTTCCAGGCAAGTTTGCATTTTTTTTTTAAATTACCTTTGAAACAGAAAAGGGAAGAAACAACTTTCTTGACATGCAAGAACACCATCTCTTGAGGACTTCATAGAATTTCAGGTCACAGGGGCGCCTGGGTGGCTCATTCAGTTAAGCAGCTGCCTTCTGCTCAGGTCATGATCTCCGGGTCCTGGGATCAAGTCCCGCATCAGGCTCCTTGCTCTGTGGGGAGCCTGCTTCTCCCTCTCCTCCCCACTTGTGCTCTCTCTCACTATCTCTGTCTCTCTCTCTCAAATAAATAAATAAAATCTAAAAAAAAAATTTTTTTTAATTAGTTTTGGCAAATGTCTGCTGCAAATTTAATAGTAAAAAATAGAAAAAGATGGTAAAAAATATAGATATGTAAGCTGATTTTTGAAAATTCATTATGACAAGTTTTCTTTTGATTTGTAGAGATTAAATGCCCTGGCAGTGATAGTTCGAGGAAGTCTTCCAAAATTACAGAGAAACATCATAACTGCCTTAATTACTATTGATGTACATGCAAGAGACATAGTCACTGAACTTGTTCAAGCCAAGGTAACTTTTATTTAAGTAAAATCATATATTTCTTCCTGAAATTAGTGCATCTAATATATGTATCATTGTTACCACTTATACAGGTAGAGGAAGTCAATTCCTTTGACTGGCAGAGACAACTGCGCTATTATTGGGATGTAGATGTGGATAATTGTGTGGCTAGGATGGCGCTCTCTCAGTACACTTATGGCTACGAGTATTTGGGTGCATGCCCAAGACTAGTTATTACTCCTCTCACGGTAAGTTAGTGATGAATTAGGTTAATCGTGATACAAATGCTTTCTTAAAATAGTCTTGAAAAGGGGCGCCTGGATGACTCAGTCGGTTAAGCATCTGCCTTCAGCTCAGATCATGACCCCCGGGGTCCTGGCATCGAGCCCCACGTCGGGCTCCCTGCTCAGTAGGGAAGTCTGCTTCTCCCACTCCCTCTGCCCCCTGCCCCACTTGTGCTCTCTCTCTCTCTCTAAAATGGATAACTAAAATCTTTAAAAAATAGTCTCGAAAAGTTCCATCCAACCTTAACTCTTCAAAGGATTTGCCATGAATACATCTTTGTGAAGCAGAGATGTGCATCATTACTCATGTGCCTGGATCTTTGAGTATATCTCAATTGCTATAAAACCTTTCATAGAAAATAATGACCCTCCTCCTGTAGAAAGGAAGAGACTTATAAATTTTTATGACTTGAGTCAGTTCCCTTCAATAATGACAATTTCTGCATTTCTTCAGGATCGCTGCTACCTTTGCCTCATGGGAGCTTTGCAGCTCGACCTGGGAGGCGCGCCGGCTGGTCCTGCAGGTACTGGGAAGACAGAGACAACCAAAGACCTAGCTAAAGCTCTTGCCATCCAATGTGTGGTCTTCAACTGCTCCGATGGTTTGGACTACAAGGTACGTGCCAGCATCTGAACACTACCATTAAGTGCTTTATGGGCTTTCTCACTTGCAACATGGCATGACAAAAAAAGGAGAGAAGGGGTGATGGCAAGCAAGGGGGAAACTAATAAGACAAGGGATGGTCAAAGTGGGATAAATAGAGCAAGGGAGAAGAGTCAACACAAGGTGGGTTGAGTGGTCCAGATAAGAATCAAGGCCATTGAGGGATCTACTAAATGGTGGCAAAATTAAAAGTCTTTTCATGTCACTAAATAGAAAAAAATGAGATGAGATACAAGATATAATAGCAGGGAAATCTAGGAACAAGGAATAAGCTTACAGGAAGAGATGAGCAATTCAGAGAGTTGTGTATTAAAAATGAAATATGTAGGAGGTGAGAATGCATGGTAAGATTTTTCAGTACAGTAGTTCTCAAAGTTTTTGGTCACACCTTATTCCCCTTCCAGGTTTTCATAGCACAAAGTAGCATATGAAACACTTTCTGAAGTCCCACAGTTAGGAAATCTATTTACCTTTATTTAATTCAGCAAATCTGGAATATATTTAACCAGGGGTGCCTTTTGGCCACTAACACACAGAGCTGATAGTCTCATTTTTCTGAAAGTTACATGAATGCCTGTATAATGTCTGAATTTAGAATATAATCATTTAAATTGTCCAAGTAAACTGTAATTCATTCATTTTTACAGAGTAAATCATACTTACTTTTCAGAAGCATCTTCAGAAATTAGTGTTTCATAGGACATGTTCTTTAAAAACCCTGATCCTTTTTTTAAAATTTAGGGAAAAAAAGATGTTGCTGGGAATGTCTTTTTATTAATAAGCAAAAAATAGTTGGGGCACCTGGCCGGCTCAGTCGTTAATCATCTGCCTTCAGCTCAGGTCATGATCCCGGGGCCCTGGGATCAAGCCCCACGTCAGGCTCCCTGCTCGGCGGGAAGCCTGCTTCTCCCTCCCCCATCCCCCTGCCTGTGTTCCCTCTCTCGCTGTGTCTCTCTGTCAAATATATAAGTAAAATCTTTAAAAAAAAATAGTGGAAGTGCAGCACAGGCAGAAAGTTGTTTCACAGGAGCAGAACAAGAGAGGAACAAGAGGGCGCCTGGGTGGCTCAGATGGTTAAGCGTCTGCCTTCGGCTCAGGTCATGATCCCGGGGTCCTGGGATCGAGTCCCGCATCGGGCTCCCTGCTCCTTGGGAGCCTGCTTCTCTCTCTCTCTCTCTCTCTCTCTCTCTCTCTGTCTCTCATGAATAAATAAATAAAATCTTTAAAAAAAATTAAAAAAATTTAAAAAAAGAGAGGAACGAGAGACTAGAAAATCTCAGCAAGGGTGAATCAGGAAAGGTGACTTCTCTCCCTTCAGCACAGGTGCAGAGGTGGCCTCTGGTACACACAAGAAAGAGTCTGGGAAACTGCTGTCAGCAATCCAGGGGAGAATTCATACTCCCTAACATCCCACCTTTATGGGGATCTGCTCCCACTGCTATGAAGTGACCTCATTATCTCAGCAGAGATACATCAAGTTTTATGATAGTGATGATTTTTTTTATCTTGGCCATAATAATTTTGGTTGTTTTCAATCTTCTCAACTCAAAATTTGAATTTATACACCTGAATCCATCTTTTAATGATTAGGTAGTCATCGCTTAGGCTCAATCATTCCCGGGAACTGTGCACTCCCAAAGGTACAAGTGTGTCCTGTGTGACACTTCAAGCCACAGGATGCATACATATGATTCAGTTATCTTAGACTCTAGAGCAGGAGTCAGCAAGCTTTCTGGAAAAGCCCAAGTGGTAAATATTTTAGGCTTGCAACTTGTCATTCTTTCTGCTGTTGTGGCATGAAAGCAGCCACGTATCATATGTAAATGTAATATATCATGAACGAGCATAGCTGTGTTCCATTAAAATTCCATTCACAAAACAGGTGTCAGGCCAGATATAGCTGTGGTCTGTAGTTTGATGATCCCTGAAGTGCCAATTATATTCAATGATAAGAAATTTAAATATTTATTTATTCTTATTTATACTCTACCTTGTTCCATAAGGATTTATTACACTAACCTTTTAAAATTAAAGAAATATCGGGGCACCTGGGTGATACAGTCAATTAAGCGTCAGACTCATGGTTTCAGCTCAGGTCATGATCTCAGGTTATGATCTCAGGGTTGTGAGATTGAGCCCCACATCAGGCTCTGCGCTTAGCATGAAGTCTGCTTGGGATACTTTCTCCCTCTGCCTCTGCTCCTCCTGCTCGTGCTCTCTCTCTCTAAAATAAATAAATACATCTTTAAAAAATAATTAAATTAAAGAAATATATACATGTGAAAAAATTCAAACTGTATAGAAAGATCCAAAGTTAAAAATAACAGATTTTCTCTCTATTCACATCACCCAGTTCTACTCTCCAGAGACCAAGTTTCTGATTGTATTTGTTTGTTTTTACTTCTTCTGGTGATTGCTATTATCTATAAAAATTTGTGTCTAGGGCGCCTGGGTGGCTCAGTTGGTTAAGCGACTGCCTTCGGCTCAGGTCATGATCCTGGAGTCCCGGGATCGAGTCCCGCATCGGGCTCCCTGCTCGGCGGGGAGCCCGCTTCTCCCTCTGACCCTCCCCCCTCTCATGTGCTCTCTCATTCTCTCTCTCAAATAAATAAATAAAATATTTAAAAAAAAAATTTGTGTCTATTATGGTATTTGTATATATCAGTTTTGAACATTATCTGCCAACTTATAAAATCAAGATTTTATTAGATATAACCCTCCAACTTTCTGTTCCAACTTCACTTTCTGATTTTCATTAGTTTATATAATTTTGTCTTACCATGTCAAGGTTTATGAAGTTGCACTATTCTAGAACTATAATTATGCCTTCTTTGCTTTGTCTGGGGGTTGAATTTAAAAATGTAGGCCCATTGGGCGCCTGGGTGGCTCAGTTGGTTAAGCGACTGTCTTCGGCTCAGGTCATGATCCTGGAGTCTCGGGATCGAGTCCTGCATCGGGCTCCCTGCTCAGCGGGGAGTCTGCTTCTCCCTCTGACCTTCCTCCTTCTCATGCTCTCTGTCTCTCATTCTCTCTCTCTCAAATAAATAAATAAAATCTTAAAAATAAAAAATGTAGGCCCATTATATAGCACTTACAATATCAAGGATGACTCATAATGGAATTTAATGGAATGATCAGGCTCATAGAGAAGGATCAATACATACGTCATGAACACTGCCATTCAAAGGAACACATTCCAAGACAAATACCATATGATTTCACTCATATGTGGGATTTAAGAAACAAAACAAATGAGCAAAGGGGAAAAAAAAAAAAGAGAGAGAGAGGCAAACCAAGAAACAGACTCTTAACTGTAGAGAACAAACTCATGGTTACCAGAGGGGAGATGGGTGGGGTGATGGGTGAAATAGGTGATGGGGATGAAGGAGGGCACTTGTGATGAGCACAGGGTGATGGATGGGATTGTTGAATTGCTAAATTGTACACCTGAAACTAATATCACACTGTTAACTAATTGGCATTTAAATAAAAACTTAAAAAAAAAACAATAAAGGAACACATTCTAAGCATCAGGATTAATGGGTTTCAATTTCTTTTCAGCTTTCTTCTTCTAAAGCAGTGTTTTGTCACCTTTACTTTGCTTGTGAATCACCTGAAGATCTCATTATAGTGCATATCCTGATTCTGGAGATCTAGGGGAAGGCCTGAAATTTTGTATTTCTCAAATCCCCTGGGTGATGTCAACTCTCACTGGTGCACTTTGAAAAGCCAAGTTCTAGAGCAGTGGTTCTCAAAGTGTTAACTCTGGACCACCAGCATTATCGTCACCTGGCAACTTGTGAGAAATGCAAATTATCAGGCCCCACAGCAGACCTACAGAGGAAGAAACTCTGGACCTCTTATATAAAGGCACTAACTTCTAACACAGCCCAGTATTCACATAAAACTAAACATAAACATAACGTAAACATAAAGCACAAAGTCGAATGGCATTATTTTGATTTCAGATGATGGGGCGCTTCTTCAGCGGTCTGGCACAGTCAGGGGCCTGGTGCTGCTTTGATGAATTTAATCGAATTGACATAGAAGTTTTGTCGGTCATAGCACAGCAACTCATTACCATTAGGAATGCCAAAGCCGCAAAGGTAAGGTGTGGGCAATTGTCCATGGAGGTAGCATTTCTGAAGTCTGTTGCACTTTAGGAAGAACGATGCTAACTTTAGCATGTCTACCCATGTTTCCGGTGTAATTGGTGAGTACTACAGCAATAAGACGTAGTTGAGTGAATTAATTCCTCATCCAGGCAACACAGAAACAACTATATGTCACACGCTGTGTGGGGACCTGGGGATACGCAGATGGTGAGACTCAGTCCCTGCTTTCCAGGAGCTCTGTTCTTCCCACCCCAACACCCATGCACGCACACACGCATGTGCACACGCGTCCACCCACAGCCTGTCCCTGTCCCCTCCACCTCCTATTTTCCTCTTCTTGTTCTTGCCTTTGACATTTACTTCTCTGTTACGTTTCTCCCCTGTATCTCTTCTGGACTCCACTGCCTTCATCGTGGCCCCCAGGCTCAGCCTAGTGCTGGCAGAAAAATGAGAGAGGAACCCTGCAGAACTCAAGGCTCTCAGCCAATACAAACCAAAACAGGCTTGCCAGTTGTTTAATATTTAAATACTCGCTGCCCTGAGTCCCTAGAGGGTCCCCAACCACTATCTTCCTAAAAAGCACCAGATCTTTGCTAGATCCAGCCATGAGGGTTCATTCTGGTGTAGCAGGGGGGCTCTGGACCTAGCTGTAGCTCTAGGGATGGAGGCCATTCTCACCGGAAGGTGCCCTGATAAAGAGTTGTTAAATGTTTTGATTATCACCTCTGCAAAAAAGCAAATTACAGAACAAGTAAAAAGAAAGCAGAAATTGGACTTTAGTGAGTCACTAAATTGTACAAGGCATTGTACTTTTCATTTATTTCATTTTCACACTAAAGCTACATGAAGTAGAAGGCATTTTCCCAAGGTTACAGATGAAAAGGATTCAAAGAAATTTAAAAATATTTCTGGGGACACCACAAACCAAGATATTCACCTAAATCTATGTGACCCCAAAGTCTGAGCTCCTTCAACTACACACTCTCTTGCTTCCCACATCCTCAGAGGAGGCCTGTATTAAATGCAGGGACCTCCAGATACAACATTACTCATAAGTCACTATTACCTTGCTGAGCATATAGCTAAGAGCAGAGCATGGGGAGTAAGAGGGAAGGACCAACGAGAATGGAGGCAGGATAGAAGCATTGCCAACTGGAGGGCAGCAACATGAGGTAAAAGGAAAGGAGGAAGACATCTGAGATAGTTGGAGTGGAATCGATCCCCTGGAATAGATGAAAAATAGCACAAACAGCCATTTAGTGGCTGCAGGACTGGTCTCCATTGTACTACCCAGCATTTTCTCCTCTGGGCTATGACACATCTCCTGGTCTTCCCTGTATTTTTTGTGTCTGTTAATAGTGCCTTCCTCCCATGGCCCAGCTAGAAACCTGGCATTCATCTTGGATTCCCCCCCCCCCCATTACCATCAACCCCAGAATCTAAGCCATCATCAAGTCCATTTAATTGTATCTGCTAGATGCCTCTCATCCCTAATAGTAACTCCATAATTCTGGATCTTATCTTTGTTCAATAACAGTTCCTTACTGGTCCCCCTCTATAGTTTGTCCAGCCTCTCTACTGCCACCTTTGATCCTATCACTCTGCCCAAAATTCTTCTCTGCTTCCCCCCACCCACAGGACAAAATCCAAATTCCTTAGCCCAGCATGCAAGACTCTTGATGCTCAGGCCTCAGCCTAGCTATGCTTTCCTCTTGGAACGTTACCCTTTAGCAAAGTGAATATCTGGTCATTTCCTGAACATGCACTGCTCTCTTTGACCAGATAGCTCCCCCTGCTTATCCACATGAAAGGCCCTTCTTCATTCTTCAGGGCCAACAGGCTTCCCTGCTCCTCCCGTGGACTTTGCACACACCTCCCATGGAGCATCTGTTGTACTGCTCAACCACAGATTCCATATCTGACTCCACACTGTAGGCCTGGGAGCTTCTTGGGGGGGAGCCCGAGTGAGTCTCTCTCAGCTCTCCACCTCCACACCTAACCCTATGCCTCATCTGCAACAGATGCTCAACAGGTGTTTGCCCTTGGATGAAAGTGAAGGGGTGGTGCCAAGAGTAAGAGTGGGGCCTCCAACACCCAAGGACTCAGATCCCATTAGAATTTCTTAGGGAATACCAGAAAGTAGGGATGGAGAAGGTTTCAGGGCCATTAAATCTAACTTAAGTTGAGGAGTCTCAGTAAAAGAGGTTGAGGCCTAAAATATTACAGGGCTGGGCCAGAAAGGCAGAGACAGTTTGGGCAAAGCAGGAGCAGAGAAGCAAAAAAGCAGGAAATACTGAGCCCAGAAGAGATTGGGAGTGGGTAGTACAGAATCAGGAGGGAAACATTCCGTGTCGTCCAATAGCAGGATTCACTGGGCTGGTAGTCTTTGCTTGAATGTTCCATACACAAGTTTTGTACTCAAGTGGTGTTTATGTGAAAGAATTTCCAAATGTCTAGAGAAGTGTTAGCTTATACTCTCTCTTTCCTTTAAACAGCTGTCTAGATTCATGTTTGAGGGGCGGGAAATAAAGTTGGTCATGACTTGTGCAGCTTTTATCACAATGAATCCTGGATACGCAGGCAGAACCGAATTGCCGGATAATTTGAAAGCCCTGTTTAGACCCTTTGCAATGATGGTTCCGAATTACGCTTTGATTGCAGAGGTGAGCTTCGCACTATAAAGCAGAAAAAATTTAAGCATGTTTTATTTACCATTTGATTCTATGGAGGTAGAAAGTTTCCTTTATGATTGCGCCCTGGCAAAAGTTACACATTATTGTTTGCTCTTCATGTAGCTAGGACTGTTATCACCTAGAATGTTTTGGTGTGTATGCATGTGTGTGTGTAACTGCTATATCCCCAATGCCCAGAATGGTATCTGGAATAGAGTAGGCCCATAAAACTGGAATGAATCAATGAATTTAATTGTCTACATCATTTCATATCCGGATTCTGAGGCCAACTGCAGTGATTTGAGTAGGTTATGGATTGAAGAAAGGGTCCACACTCACCTCCACTGTTGTCATCCAATTTATTTAACCAAGAATGCAGAAACTTATCAGAAGCAAGGTAGCCTCCTAGGGCAGAGGAAGGCTGCAAACCTGTGTAGCTTCCCTTGATACTCAGGGAGCCTAAAGGGAGCACCCAGCTATCACTGATTCTGTCCACAGGGTGGTGTTCCCACCAGATCAGAGAAACTCAAGTCTTGCCTCTGTACGCAGGCCTTGTAACACCATCCAACCTCCACGATGCGAACATTTTCAAACAGGGGCTCTACTGTTCCTTGAACCCAATGTCACCAAGGCCACATCTTCATCTACAGAAAGAAAGCAGAATCACTGCTCAAGCATCCCTGTGTAATATCCCACCTGCCACCTTCTTGTCACACAGAAAACCCTTTTCCTTGCAATCTTCATATTTCTTTGTTAAATGATATAACAACTTGGAGAGGTATAATGCCTAACGTAGATTTTGCATACATTGGTATTATGCTAATATATTGCTGTCAATACAATATAAGAAGCATTGCATTGTACTTTTCCATTCTAGGTAATTCTATATTCGGAAGGATTTGAATCCAGTAAAATATTAGCAAGAAAAATGACCCAGATGTATAAGCTTTGCAGTGAACAGCTCTCTCAGCAGGATCACTACGACTTTGGCATGAGAGCTGTAAAGTCTGTACTGGTCATGGCCGGGTAAGAAACCAAAGAGGCCAAGAGTGAAATTCTAAACCATGTAAGCAAACAAATGGCTAATTCACAGACGGCTCTTAAAGCAACATAGAGAGTGACTCGGAAATGCTAGCTGCCGCCATCATCATTTTACCTTGACACTCCCAGGCCACAGTCAAATGGGGCCTCTCTCCTCATCACACGGCAGTCCTGGTTGGCCCCACACTGAACCCGAGTCTCTCGACCAGGCTTCGGCTAGCTTTCATTTCCTCTGAACTCATCGTATATTATATGTTGGGTTTCAGCGTACAAAAGCCTTTACCTTACCACCTTAGATAGAATGACTAGACTTAAAAGGCACCATTTGTTATGCATATACAGTAAGGTAGACCATACCTGTAACCTGAGAAAGCCTGAAGGGTTGAGAGAAACTTCAGTTTCCACATTCTGACCTCAGTCCAGGTTTACTTCCTAGGCTCTGCCTCTGCCATTCCCATATGGTGCAACACTGAGCTGCTTTGTAGTTTCTAGTAAAGCAGCTTTCTAGTTTTCTTCTTTTTAGGCCCCAATTCTCCCCCCCCCCTTTTTTTTTAAATATTTTATTTATTTTTGAGACAGAGAGAGGGTACAAGCAGGGGGAGAGGCACAGGAAGAAGCAGACTCCCCACTGAGCAGGGAGCCCAATGAGGGACTCGATCCCAGGGTCCTGGGATCATGACCTGAGCCGAAGGCAGACGCTTAACCGACTGAGCCACCCAGGTGCCCCCAACTTCTTCCTTTATAACCTCTTGAAACCTCTACCTTTGGAACCCCCACTTTATCCGGAGTCTCTGAGGGAATTGACCTTCTCTCTAGCCCTTTTTAGGCCATGACTCACTGGTTCTTGCTCCACACATCCAGGGCCCCTTCTGTCTGGCCCCTATATTCCTGGGCCAAATCTCCCTGCCCTTCTCTGTTCTTTCTTTCAACCTCACAGATACACTATTTTCCCCCTTTATAAGATTGCCATGTAAAGACCAGGGATACTAAGGGGTTCAGATACACTTGCACTCCAGGAACACAGCCACAGGCCAGGGGGCGAGACAGACACAGGAGCAAGTCATCTAGGATACAGTGCATGGGGGCAACCATAATAGGGCCATGCCTAAGGTTCACTGAGGAGGGCCATAGAGGAACTTTCTGGAGGAGAGAGTAACTAGGCTGGGTTTTGAAGGAGAAATAAGAGGTGTCAAAAGAGCAAAGAAGGACTTTCTGGGCTGAGAGAAGAAAGTCACAGGGATGTGAATCATTATGGTGTATTCGGGAAAGCGTAAATTCAGGTTGAATAAAGTCTGGATTGATGCAGGGAGGTTTAAAAAATACCTTTGTCATTCTCCTCAAGGCCATGTATCCAGTGCCTGATCTGTCCTTGTGCTCTGATGGAGATGGACAGTGGGCATGCAAGGAAAAATGATCCTCTCCTTCTAGCAGGAATCCACAGGGGGAGAGGTGCCTTCCACAGCTTTTTGCAAGTAGAATCCCTAACCTACAGGTTTGGAAAATCATGCTCAGAAGTACTGGGTTCTTGCAACATCATCTGAATTATCCCTTTAAATTTAGGTCTTTAAAAAGGGAGAATCCAGACCTAAGTGAAGATGTGGTGTTGATAAGAGCTTTACGAGACTCCAACTTGCCAAAATTCCTAACAGATGATGCTCTTCTGTTCAGGTAAGTTTCTAGACATTACAGAATAAGGCATAGCTGCTGTGTAGAGGTGAAGGATAGTCTGCTCTTCAGTTTTGTCTGTCTCTAACAAGGTAATAACATCCTTATCTTTTCTGGAGATACTTTTTACAGTTTAAAAAAAATACTAGTTTTAAAATAAAGATCCTAAAGCTTAAGCAACAATCAATCATTTCTCTTTTTCACAGTATTGGTCACTAGGCTGTATGTCATACAAATTAGCGTTTGGTTACAAGTTCCTGACCTAAGAGAAATTCCTGACCCCAAAAAAACAGACTTGGGGCTTAACATAAATGTGAAGGCTTTTATCTATTTCTACTTTCACTATTAAGTTTTATATTTATCCAAGTCATATATGTATGTAGTTGTAAAAACTATCATAAATTAGTCTCATGAGAAACAGTACGTCCATGCCCTTCACCAACTCCCACTTCCTAAAGGCAAGCATTTTTCAGTTCTTTATTTGTTTGTGTTATTTCCCTCCGTAGTTTTAAGTACTGTGTTTATGCTATTTCTTGATTTCTGTTTTAGGTATGCTCTATAGAGTAAACAGGAGATGAGGATATGCACATGCACCTCTCCCTCTCCCACCCCACCCCACGCCCCGCAGTTACATTGCAGTCTAACTGGAGCTAAATGTCCAGGGTTCCCACACTTTATTACAGCTATAGAAATAGTATCCACAGCTGAGCTACATTTCCTTTGTTTTATTTCCTTTTCCCTGCATTTGTTAATTGTCTTAGTTTTTATTTTTTAATCCTTTACCTAACTTTCCTATAGATTTATCAATAATTTATTTCCAAATTCTGCCAGGGTATGTGTAAATCTCCTCTTTAAAAAAAACCCCTTCAGGGTGCCTGGGTGGCTCAGATGGTAAGCGTCTGCCTTCGGCTCAGGTCATGATCCCAGGGTCCTGGGATCGAGTCCCACATCGGGCTCCCGGCTCAGCGGGGAGCCTGCTTCTCCCTCTGACCCTCTCCCCTCTCATGCTGTTTCTCTCTCGCTCGCTCTCTAAAAAAAAATAAATAAAATCTTTAAAAAAAAAAAAACCCTTCAATTATATAAAACATTCTATCAAATTTGTCTCCTTGAAGCTCTCTGTCCTCCTGCTCTAATCTGGACTGCTTGCCCATTATCCTGGTGCACATTGATCATCCTGGGATGTCCATTTATGACTATGCTGGAGTTCCCTTTGCTTTTGTCCTCTGTCAGATCTTCTGAGTAGACACATGTCTACTCCCTTTTGGCAGAACACAATGATGAAAATTCCTATACATTTATTTTTACACACCTGTGATACTTCTATAAATGAGATTCTAGTAAATAATCCTAGGTTTTATAGAGTATGGATATTTTTAATTTAGATAGATTCTATTAGGATGTTGTCCAAAGATATTTACATTTATATAAATTATTTTATGACAATACCTATTTCCTTTTAAATGTTTTAGAGAGTGACCAAAAGTCATACGCTATTTTAATATGCATTTCTTTAGTTATTAGTGCCATTGAGCATTATTTCTTGTGTTCATTAGTCATTTATATTTATTATTTTTAGAGCGTATTTCTATTGTGTTCTTTTTCTTATTGATTTGTAGGAAATCATAAACTTTATCTGGTATAAAAATTGGAAATACTTTTCTAAAGCCTTTTCTCTCACACATTTGTGTTTTTTTCTTGTTTGTTTTTATTTTTTTACTTTACCAGCTTTTTAAATAACAGTTGTAGATTTCTTGTCTTCCTTAGAAAGACCTTCTTGGCTGGGCTAGATTGGTGATGAGTGTTAAAGAGGGCAGTTGTTTTGATGAGCACTGGGTGTTGTATGTAAGTGATGAATCACTGATTTCTCCAGAAACCAATATTGCACTGTATGTTA
Source organism: Mirounga leonina (assembly GCF_011800145.1). Taxonomy (NCBI): domain Eukaryota; kingdom Metazoa; phylum Chordata; class Mammalia; order Carnivora; family Phocidae; genus Mirounga; species Mirounga leonina. The sequence goes on along the minus strand of NW_023270305.1, from coordinate 32,819,437 downwards.
ACTAACTAAAATTTCTTTTTTTAGAAGATTTTATTTATTTGAGAGAAGGAGAGAACATGAGCAGGGGGAGGGGCAGAGGGAGAAGTAGACTCCCCACTGAGCAGGGAACCCCAACGTGGGGCTTGATCCTGAGCTGAAGGCAGACGCTTAACCAACTGAGTCACCCAGACACCCCTAATTAACTAAAATTTAAATTTAAAATTTTTTAAATAAATAAATAAAATAAAGACCTTCTTAACCACAGTGTTGCAAAATATATCTGTTATATTTTCATCTAGTATTTTTGTTGTCATCTTATACTGAAGCCTTTATTATATCTCAAATGTATTTGTGTATATAGTGTGAGGTAGGGATTTAGCTTCTTTTTTACCCATAGAAACATCCCATATTGTCTGCTTCTCACAGAAACAATTATTTCTCCTTTATTCCCTTTTTTTTAATCTACTATTAGTTTCTATTTCTATTTCCATCTTATTTTTCTGAATATCCATACAGTAATAAGCATGCATAAATGCTTTTGGAAAAAGTTGAGATTAAATATAATTTTTAAAATAAACTGATAAATTCATCACTTTCTGTATGTTTGATACTATGCCATGTACTGTGGACAATACAAACACATAAGAGATATTCCTTACCTCAAAAAGCTCCCAATATACTTAAGAACATTGGTCTACTGTACAAGAAACAAAAAAATCATACACAATATCAGAGAAATGTTAGATTCTGGTATAACACATAGGACAGACTAGTATTGTGCATGTTCAGAAGAAAAGATTAAGGGGAAAAATAAGACTCATTGTAATCAATGATTGTAATAAATTAATTGTAATAAATATTGGGAAATATCAATGACCAATGATTTTATTTTTGTTTTTTTCAGTGGAATCATATCTGATCTTTTTCCTGGAGTCCAAATTCCAGAACATGATTATGGTATATTGCAGTCAACAATTATAGATGTCATGAATAGACAGAATCTTCAGCCTGAGGCATGTATGGTTAAAAAAGTGATACAGTTCTATGAAACTATGCTGGTAAGACATGGTGTGATGTTAGTTGGGCCAACAGGAGGTGGCAAGACCACAGTTTACCAAATACTGGCAGAAACTTTAGGGAATTTGCGAAAACTTGGTGTAGACAATCCCTTTTACCAACCAGTTAAAACATACGTTCTTAATCCTAAATCAATTACAATGGGTGAATTATATGGCGAAGTTAATAACGTAACCTTGGAGTGGAAAGATGGTTTGATGGCACTAAGTGTCCGAGCAGCTGTGAATGACACTTCAGAAGACCATAAATGGATCATCAGTGATGGGCCCGTGGATGCTCTTTGGATTGAAAATATGAATACAGTGTTGGATGATAACAAGATGCTTTGTCTGGCTAACAGTGAGAGGATCAAACTCACACCTCAAATCCACATGCTTTTTGAGGTAAATATATATGCCTTACTGTGGAGTGAAATCACTCATTAGATTGGCATGCCGTCATCAATTTTTTTTCTTGTTGAGATGTCATTTACTATCTGTAAGGCCTACCATGGTGTTTTGTTTACATCCTAAATTGTTTACATCCTTATCGAATTGTCCTTTTATAGTAGAGTGTGCATCCTGAGAACTAAAGACTCTCAAATATTCCTGTTTCCCTAGAAACAGGAAATACAATAAATTCTATCTTCCTCAGCACTTGTTTCCTTTCTTTTGGAAATAGTTAATCAATATATTAATGGTGTTACATGATTTGAAATGCTTTCTAAGTTAAAAAAAAGTAGTTATATTTACTATGAATAAATTATCTCTCTGTGGTATGAATATTTGGTGAAGAGATTGGAAAAGGAACCTAATACAGCTATAAAATATTCTGGAAGATACCACCCCTGCTGTACCCATCCATCAAACAGGGATTGAATGCCTGCTATGTGGCTAGGTGTTCAGCTAGGGATGAGATATAAGAATGAAAAAGTGAAGAAGACAAAAGCAAAGAGGAGGAAAAAGAAATACCTCTACTTTCCCATAAGGATTTGACATTATCCTCTTAAGGGTTTTTTTCACCTTATGCCTCACTTATCTTTCCTCCTCCATTTTTGATTACTTAAGGCTGTCCCTCTCCCTTTCATACAAAGTGTTAAGTTTAAACATGTGATCCATTAGCATTGAAGGGGGAAGAATTAGGAAGTATTGTTAGCTATTTTTTGTTCAACTTCCTTCCATTTAGGTGCAAGATCTAAGGGTTGCCTCTCCTGCAACAGTCAGTCGATGTGGAATGGTGTTTGTGGATCCTGAAGAACTGAAATGGATGCCTTATGTTAAAACATGGATGAAGAGTACTTCTAACAAAGTAAGTACAACCAGATACTCCACAACATATCCATTGGTCAGGATGGAGGCCCTCGCGTGCCCAAATTGTAGTAAGTTAAGAGACCTCATTGTGCTTTGTGGAGGGAATTCCAGCACCGTTACCTAGTGCCTCTCCCTAAGAATTCTTGAGATCCTCCCAAAATGTATATCCCCCCCAAATCTGTCCTCATTATCTGTTACCTCAGCCTGCCAAGCTGCCTCGCCACTCTGATTCCTGCCCACTCTGCCTGGCCTCTCCCCAGATTGTTTCCTCTCCCATACAAACACAAACTGCTTCCTTAAGTCCCCTAAACACAGCCAGAACAGGCGGGGGCATTCTAGAGGGGATGGGGGTGGGGGGATGGGTTAGCCTGGTGACGGGTATTAAAGAGGGCATGTACTGCATGGAGCACTGGGTGTTATATGAAAACAATGAATCATGGAACCCTACATCAAAAACTAATGATGTATGGTGATTAACATAACATAATTTAAAAAAAAAGACTTTGCAGAAGGCTTAAGATAATGAGAGGGAATCACAATAAAGAAAAAGAGCATTTTAATCTAGGCGCTGTCATTGTTTTTAGATTGTAGGAGCCCCTAACACCTCTGAGAGAAAAGAAAACCTTTAGTTTCCCTCCCACCCAATCTTAGGTCTCTGACCCAAGATGTGTTCTAACCTCAAAGGAAACATTCCACATTATTATATGGGACAACTCAGGTCTCTATCACCTTCTGCACCCTCTCCATTCCAAAATAGGAGTTCTCTTTGCCTTAGCTTAGCAAGGGATTTTTTGAAGTGTTGTGCCCCATCCCAGCCCCCATCCAGGAAGCCGTCTTCTTTCTGCCTCTCCCCCTATAAAGATGAATCAGAAAACTATTGTTTGTTTTTTTCATTCTTAGGCATCAACATTTGAACAATAATATGTTCTAGTTTCAGAGTACATTATTAAAGAAAATAATTCTCAGAATTGAGAATGTATCATGACTACTGTAAGATTTTAAACCTTCCCAAATATACTTTTCTTTTTAAATTAATAGGCTATATTACTTAGGGCACTTTTAGGTTTATAGAAAAGTTTAATGGAAAGTACAGAACGTTATCATATACTCCTTCTCCTCCAAACATAGTTTTTCCTATTAACATCTCCCACTGGTGTGGTACATTTCTTAAAAGTGATTTGTTAAAATTGATGAAACATTATTGATACATTACTGTTAACTAAAATGCATAGTTTACATTAGGGTTCACTCTCTGTGTTGTACAATTCTGTGGGTTTTAACAAATGTGTAATGTCATATATCTACCCTTACAGTATTATAAATAATAGTTTCACTGACTTAAAATCTGTGCTCTACCTATTCATCCATCCATACCCCCTCCTAACCCCTAGCAACCACTGATCTTTTTACTGTCTCCATAGCTTTGCCTTTTCCAGAATGTCATGTCTTTGGAATCATACAGTATGTAGCTTTTTCAGATTGGCTTCTTTCACTTAACAATACGTTTTTAAGTTTCTTCCATGTCTTTCTGTGACTTGATAGCTCATTTCCTTCTGGTTCTGAATAATATTCCATTGTATGGATTTACCAAGTTTATCCATTCACCTGCTAAAGGGCATCTTGATTGTTTCCAGGTTTTGGCAATTATGAAGAAAGCTCCTATAAGCATCTGTGTGCAGGTTTTTATGTAGACATAAGTTTTCAATTCATTTGGGTAAAATATCTAGAAGTGTGATTGTTGGATCATATGGTAAAATTTTATTTAGCTTTATAAGATACTGCCAGTTTGTCTTCCAAATGCCATTCTGCATTCCCACCAGCAATGAATGAGAAATCTTGCTGCACATCCTCACCAGCATTTGGTGATTTGGTGTTTTAGATTTTCACCATGCTAATAGTTATGTCTCATTGTTTTAATGTGCATTTCTCTAATATGTGATCATGAGTGTCTTTTCATATGCTTATTTGCCATCTGTGTATCTCCTTTGGTGAGATGCCTATTCAAATCTTGCTCATTTTTTATTGGGTTGTTTCCTGTTTTTGAGCTTTACAAGTTCTTTGCAATTTTTTGGATACAAGTTCTTTGTCATGTATGTATTTTGTAAAAATTTTCTCCCAGCCTGGCTTGTCTTTTCATTCTCTTAACAATCTTTCACAGAACACAAGTTTTTTGTTTTTTGTTTTTAAGATTTTATTTATTTATTTGACAGAGAGAGAGAGAGCACAAGCAGAGGGAGCAGGCAGGGAGCCTGATGTGGGGCTCAATCCCAGGACCCTGAGATCATGACCTGAGCTGAAGGCAGACGCTTAACCGACTGAGCCACCTAGGCACCCAGAATACAAGTTTTTAATTTTAACGAAGTCCAGCTTATCAAATTTTCCTTCATGGATTGAGCTTTTGGCATTGTATCTGACACCCATTTCCAAACTTAAGGTCACCTAGATTTTCTTATCAGTTATCTTCTAGAAGTTTTTTAGTTTTGTTTTTCACATTTAGGTCTGTGATGCTCTTTGAGTTAATTTTTGTGAAAGGTGTAATAATAGTGTCTACATTCATATTTTTTTGCATGTGGATGTCCAGTTGTTCCAACACCATTTGTTGAAAACACCATCCCGGGGCGCCTGGGTGGCTCAGTCGGTTAAGCCTCTGCCTTCGGCTCAGGTCATGATCCCAAGGTCTGGGATCTAATTCCTCGTCAGGCTCCCTGATCAGCTGAGAGCCTGCTTCTCCCTCTCCCTTTGCCTGCCACTCTGCCTCTTTATCTTTCTGTCAAATAAAGAAATAAAATCTTAAAAAAAAAAAAAAAGAAAGAAAGAAAAAGAAAAACACCATCCCTTCTCCATTGGATTGCCTTTGTTCCTTTGTCATAGATCAGCTGACTACATTTGTATGGGTCTATCTCTGGGCTCTCTACTCCGTTCCATTGATCTTTGTGTCTGTTCTTTTGCCAGTATCACACTGTCTTGCTTACTGTAGCTTTTTAGCAATTCTTGAAGTCAGATAATGTCAGTCTTCCAACTTTGTTCTTCAACAATGTGCTGTTTTGGGTATTTTGCCTCTCCATATAAACTTTATAATTGGTTTGCTGGTATACACAAAATAACCTGCTGGTGTTTTGATTCAGACTACAGTGAATCTATAGATCAAGTTAGGAAGTGCTGACATCTTTATAATACTGGATCTCCCCATCTATACACATTGAATAGCTTTCTGTTTACTTCGGTCATCTCTGTCTTCTTTCACCAGACTCTTGTGGTTTTCCTTATTTAACTCTTGCACATATTTTGTTGGAATTATACCTAAGTACTTCATTTTTTGTGCTAATATAAATGGTGTTGTATTTTACATTTCAAATTCCAATTATTCATTGCTGATATATAGGAAAGCAATTGACTTCTGTATCTTAACCTTATATCCTGTAACCTTGCTATATGTGCTTATTAGTCCCAGGAGTTTGGGGTCAATTCTTTGGCATTTTCTACATAGACAATCATGTCATCCATGAACAAAGACATTTTTTTTCTTCCTTCCCAATCTGTGTACTCTTTATTTCTTTTTATTGTCCTACTGCATTAGCTAAGACTTCCAGAACAATGTTAAATAGGAATGATGAGAGGGGCTGCATTCTTTTTAAATCTTTGGGAATTATTCCTTTTCCTTACATAGATAGTTAAGTTGCTGTTTTTTTATGTTTCTCATTTTTAATTGTTCTTAATTATAAGACTGCATGAAATATATATTGACAGGTAACAAATGATTATAAAATAAACACCTCTGTACCCAGTACCAGATCAAGATGTAGGACATTGTCCACTACCACTACCCAGGATCTCCTCCATATGTCTCTCCCAAATCATAGATTTTTTTAAATTTCAATTTGTTTTATATCTTGTGATGTTTATACCCTTTAATCTAAAAGTCACAGAATATATTGTAATACACAGATTTAAACTAACCCATTTCTAAATTTAATTACATATTTTATCGGGTCTTATGGAAATATTATTTGTTTGTATGATTTTCAGCTGAATGAGGAAACCCAAGAATATATATTGAATCTTTTCCAACGTTATGTTGATGATGGTTTATATTTTATCAATAAAAAATGTGGCCAAGCAATCCCACAAGTGGACATCAGCAAAGTTACTACACTCTGTTGCTTATTGGAGTCTTTGATACTTGGGAAGGATGGAGTTAATTTGACAATGGTATGAAAGGTTTTTCTCACTGCTATAAAGCTAGGAAAATGAGATTGTTGTATAGATGCTTTGCAAATAGATAACTAACTTTTCTATAAAATGATCATTTGATTTTCAAGTTAATTTTTTGCAGAGTAATGATTGTGACTAGATTCATAGAATCTCAAAATTGGAAGGAATGTAAGAGAACCTATAGTTTACTCTTGTACTCAATGTTTAAATTCCCTACAGTCTGCAACACATTCCCAGTATGTGTCTAATAGCTGCTTACATACTTTCATGCAGGTGTAAACAAAGTGTTAACAGTCAGTTGAAAGACAACCTTGAGCTTTTTTCTACCTTGCCATTCATTTTCTTGTACTAGTATAAAACATTGCTCTGTGAACTATTGAGTCAACTGTAAGAAACATATACTATACTCTTTTTAAAATGCATGAGTCTAGACAAAAGAAAACAATCTTCAGGCTTTGAAATTAAGGATGCAATTTATGTTAACAAATAAAATACTAAAATTCTTTCTTTTTGTTCTTTCAGGAACAAACAAAACTGAATACAATACTATGTCAGACTTTCATATTCTGTTATTTATGGTCTTTGGGTGGTAATCTAACTGAAAACTACTGGGATTCTTTTGATACATTTATTAGAACACAATTCGATGATAATCCTGATGCCAGGGTAAGAGCCAAATAAATTTCATTTTAACATAATAACTCTGTATCATTAAAATTAAATTTCAAGACTAAAATTTTGAAACACTTAGTTCTACTGCAAATAAAAATCCTTCACTAAAAGAGTTTAAAAAATTATTCACTTTTTTAAACCATAGACAATACTTATTGTATTAAAATTTTTAAGAATCCTCTCCCAGCCATATGAAGAAAGTAAGGTATAAAAGTATATAAAAACTCCCTACCATAAACAAATATTGAATTCTAGTTAGTACATTTATTTTTCACAGTGTTATGGTTCGGCAATTCAGAAATTACTTTCTATACATTCTAAAATTGAGCAAATGAATAAATATGTTGAGGATAATGTCAACCAGGTTTCTCACTGTTAGGAAAAGGATTTACAAATATGAAAGGGGAGAGATTAGAAGGCACCTGTATTCTTGCATTGGAATTGGAAGTCTTGGTACTCATAGATCAAAAAATGTATATACATATATGAAAATTAATACACATATTCATACATACATAAATTTCCTAATTCTGGTGCTGATAGGAACTAGAAGAAAGGATACCCCAAGAGCAATGAGCGTACCTAGTATGCTAATTTCTAAATACTGTTCTCCATGAAAGGGAACCAAGGCTTCTTAATGAAATAGCTCCTTGGAATGAATCCAGGAGTAGGACAGGGGAATGTACAAAATGAACCTAAAACATCTTCTTATGGCATGTAGCAAAGATGTGCTCAAAGAATGATCACACATGTCAAAAGAACACAGGAGCCAGTTTGAGGGACTGACCAAATCTGAACAGATTTGAGCATCAAAATAAATAATAATAGTATGGGATTACAAGCATTTGCATGAAATAAAAATCTATGAGTTCATACTCATAACAAAAATATACCTGAATAAATAAATAAATGGGGGAGAAGGCAGAGCTCTTTCTCATAGAAGAATACCATTTAATCTATATAGGAGAAATGATGGAGTTAGAAAGTCATTACTTTGCAGCTGTCATAGTAATAATTGATTTAGCAAGAATCATCAACGGATGCCAAAACTAGTGGGTGAAGACTTGATGACAAACAATGTTTACATAGTTTCAAAGTATCTCCTACAAATTACTGATTAACTGCAAAGAGAAAAATAGTATTGTTACAGTAAAGAAACCTTGCAAACACTACTTTAACTAAGAAATCAACGTCATCAGTATTAGGACAAACCTGTGCCTCCTGATACAGAGCACTGAGAAGGACAAAACCTCACTTGTGAAGTATTCCTTTCAAACATGCATGACCTGAATCTAATTATGGGAATACACCTGGAATACCCAAACTGAGGAGTATTCTGTAAAATAAACTGGCCTATAGTCTCCAAAATTGTCTGTCATGGGAGACAAAGAAAGCTGAGGAACTTTTCCAAATAAAGAGACTTAAGGGATATAACATACAATGCATATCCTGTATTGGATCCTAGACTGGAGTAAATATAGCTGTAAGTGGCATTATTAAAAACACTGGCAATATTTGAATTTGGAATGTAAATTAGGTAATAACATATCACTATTCAACTTTCTGATTTTGATCATTTTACTGTGACTATATAAGAAAACATTCTTGTTCTTTAGGAAATACACACTCAGTTATTTAGAGTAAGGTGGAATAGTGTATACAATTAACTCTCATAGAGTAGAAAGAGCAATAATAAAACAAGGGGGCAAAATGTGAACCATCAATCTAGATAAAGAATATATAGAGTTCTTTGCACTGTTTTTTTAACTTTAAGTTTTAACTTATATCAAAGTAAAAAGTTACCAAAAGAAGAAAAAAATTCCCTAAGAATCTGAGCTCTATGGATTAGGACCTTCTAGTAGATATGAAACCCTTCTGGATCCCCAACATGACTGTATCATAATTGGACAGGATGGGCCATTTTAAGGACAGTTGGGAATTTGAGACAGATCCCTCTGGGTCAAGAGAAATGATCTGGGATCATCAAAGGGCAGTAGGATATGGTCCAAAGCAAGCATTGAGTATTCATTTCAGCAAATATTTATTGGAAATCTGGTACATGGGTAGGCACCATTCTGTATAGTGGGGCTAATGTAAGTAAATAAAGAGTGTGGTGTTAGCACAAGGGTAGACAGATAGACCAGACAGGTAGATCAGTGATTTATTTCAGAGCAGGGTGGAGGTATGGCCAGTATTGATGGGGAAGGGGAAGAAAGGAGCATTCTGAGGTTCTGAATATGTTCTACATCATGATCCAGGGGTAGTTACGTTGATATTTACATATGCAAAAACACCTTAAACTGGACTCTTAAAATCTGACAAAAGATGTTATATCTCAAAAGTTTTTTAAAAAATAGAATAAGATAGAAAATAGAGTGAATTGCAGACAGTAGCGGTAAATATTATACATATTCATAGACACACATATGTATATAGGTACCAGGTCACCCTGTAAAATGGATTTCTTATTAAGAGTTGCTGTCAGGGGCGCCTGGGTGGCTCAGTCGTTGGGCGTCTGCCTTCAGCTCGGGTCATGATCCCAGAGTCCTGGGATCGAGCCCCACATCGGGCTCCCTGCTCCGCGGGAAGCCTGCTTCTCCCTCTCCCATTCCCCCTGCTTGTGTTCCCTCTCTTGCTGTGTCTCTCTCTGTCAAATAAATAAATAAAATCTTAAAAAAAAAAAAAAAAAAGAGTTGCTGTCAGGGGTGCCTGGGTGGCTCAGTCGGTTGGGAGTCTGCCTTCAGCTCAGGTAATGATCCCAGGGTTCTGGGATCGAGCCCTGAGTCGGGCTCCCTGCTCAGCGGGGAGCCTGCTTCTCTCTCTCCCTCTGCTGCTCCCTCTGCTTGTGCTCTCTCTCACTCTTTCTCTGTCAAATAAATAAATAAAATCTTTTTTAAAAATTAAAAGAAAAGAAAAGAAAAAGTGAAGCTTTTCATAACCTGGCCCCTGTCTGTGTTCCCAGATTCATCTCTCACTGTACATACTGCTCTTGTATTTCCCAGTATGCGTGGTATTTCCCATGTCTTCAGCCTTCTCTTCATCCTCCTTCCCCATCCCATTCCTTCTTTGCCCATAGCACTCCTGCTTGTCCTTTAAGTCTGAACTGTAGCTTCACCACCCCTTGGAAGCTTTCCTGAATCTCCAGCCACCACCATAAACTCCCCTGCAAGTAGAAATGAATCATCCTGCCTTTGCAAATGTACTAACTCCATTGGAATCTTAATTCTCTGTAATATTAACTGATATGCTTGTGTTCCCCCCATGTGAATTTCAAGGTTATTAAAGGCAGAGACTGGGTCTCATTCAGCATTTGCCTCTTCCACCAAGCACAGTAGTCAGCAAGGAGTAAGCCCTTGAATGATGACTTGAATTGAAAATGCTTTAAAATTCTAATCTAATGTGTCTTTTTTTTTAAGATTTTATTTATTTGAGAAAGAGAGAAAGAGAATGAGACAGTACAAGCCAGGGGTGGGACAGAGGGACAGGCAGACTCCCTGCTGAACAAGGAGCCCAACACAGGGCTCAATCCCAGGACCCTGAGATCATGACCTGAGCCGAAGTCAGACACACACTGACTTGAGTCCAACAGGTGCCCCCTAATCTAAGGTTTTAATATAATCAATATATCAAGATTTTTGTGCATTGTATTGCATGGTTATGTTTAAAGTATTAGACTGATACCTAAGAAAAGAAAGAGACAGAGAAAAAAGAAAAAGAGAAAAGAAACCCAAATACATTCCTATTCTATGACTGCCTTCGTTTATGTATGACTTTTTCTATTGCTGTGTAACAGTCCTATTAAAAGTGATATTTGATTTTATACTTCAGCTGCCCAGTTCTGGTGATCTGTGGAGCATCCACATGGACTTCGACACCAAACGGCTGGATCCCTGGGAACGAATCATACCCACCTTCAAGTACAGCCGAGATGTTCCTTTTTTTGAAATGCTTGTCCCCACAACGGACACAGTGCGCTTTGGGTATCTAATGGAAAAATTGCTGGCAGTCAGGCATTCAGTGTTGTTTACGGGAATAACTGGAGTTGGCAAGGTAGGAAACCTATCTGAAACAAGAAGGTCTGTCCCAAAATGAGGGCATGGTGGACTTGGAATTGTAAGCCCCAGAAATAGCACATTATTTTTCAAAGGAAATTCTTTTGAATTTTGATCATTTTTTAGGAAGAATGTAACTATGCTGAATCTGTATCTATCTTGGGAATTACTCCAAAGTTTGCCAGTTTCTGAATAAATCCTTGGGGTCAATACCTCATAAACCAGAGGACCCTTTGGACCAGTGTTTTGGGTTTGGGGGCTTTTCAGTCGTATCCCTTGGAATTTCTGAGGCTGCCACCACACAGGTTAGGGTGGGAACAGGGTGGTCAGAACAGTTTGTGTCCCCAGAGGACTGTTGATAAAGGCCAGTCCGTGTCCTCCTGCCCATTTACTTCTACCCGACACAGCAATGGGGTTTGGAAAAAAGCAGAGCATAAAGGGAAATGTTGATTGTTTGGTCTCCTTGGCTTGGGGAGAGTCCACATAAACAGAGATTGACTATTGACCCTCTACATTATTTTGGGTTTTTTCTTCTCTTTTTTTCCCCTCTAAGTTATTTCTAAAAGAGGTTTGGGTTCTTCTAGGACTCGTGCTACCAAATTGACTTGGATAGGAACCAAGGTGGATTTTGGTATAAAACTAAAATAAAAACTTTTGCTAAGATAGAGCTGGTTAGACTATCTCTTTGGCTCTGATAAATATAATTAAATGGAATCTCCAGGAAGAAGGTAGACATTTTGATCTAGCTTTAACCTATCTCCTTTATCCTGTTTCTTTATTCATTGTACTGGATTATTACTGATGTGGACAATTGAAAGATATATTGAATACATATATTAACATATTTTTTAATTTAAAGTCTGTCATTGCAAAAGGATTGTTGAATAGAATTCAGGAATCAGCCGGCTATGTTCCTGTTTATCTGAATTTTTCTGCTCAAACTTCATCTGCAAGAACACAAGAGATCATTGAGTCAAAACTGGAAAGGAAAAGAAAAAATATACTAGGTAAGAGTGATCATTTTTATTTGTCTTACCCAAATTTTTTATTAAACTAATAATCACAAAAATACTGCATGTAATAAAGTTACAAATGGATATTTTCTTTGCTTATTTTATTTGTAAAGGTGATTCTGTGAATGGCATTCTTTCCTGGGCTGTATATCCAGACATCTTACCATTAGCAATCAAGCAGTGTATTTCTGTCATCACCTTCAACTCAGAACATCTTCAATCTCTCCTCTCTGTGGCTTCTCCTCTCCACACATGCTTTCAAACCTGCATTGATTTCCCTTTATTTAAAACAAACCAACAAACGACTTTGTATCTGGTGCACTGAGTTATCCGAACTCTGCAAGGAATTGCCATGAGACTGTCTAGGTTTTGTCTTCAGTCAGTGCTTTCAGCCAGGCTTTGTGGGATCTCCCTCACCATCCCATATTAACTGCTTAGATAAAGAGCATAACTTCTGGTCACTTGCAGCTATTTTGAGTCAGGTCTAATGTAAGGTTTCAATCCGAAACCCAATGTAAAGCTCTTCCTCTCCTCTGTCGTGGACCTGGTTTGTGGCTCATTGTGCTGGAGGTGCAGCAGAGCACGGGGTGCCCTTTTGCCCTTCCTGGCCCTCCTGTAGGAGGCTCTGGTGTGTTGGGATGGGAGGAGGAGAGGACAGGACAATGTTCTCCCTAACTGGCATTATATGGGCCTTCGTGTGGATTGTCTGCTTCTCTTGCTGGTGCTAAACGACAGTCTGTGCTACCTGTGTGGCAGGCTTCCAGGAGCAGCTCCCTGAGGGACTCCCCAAAAAGATGTGCACAGGTCAGGCACTGGCCTCCCCATTGGAAGGTTCCCTAATGTTGGGAATCAGGGTCCCAGCCCCTACTCAGGCCCACCCTCCAGCAGTACATCTTGCAGTCCTTGCTGCTGGGTCCACTGGCCAGCCCACAGCCCTCCTGGGTGGCGTATGAGGCCAGCTCGAGCCCAGCTGCCTTCCACATTCGCCATTATCTAACGGGCCCTCTGTGCCAAGCTGTGGGGGTACCAGCTGCTTTACTGTCTCCTGTCTATTCCCTTTTCCCTACTCTGGTAGGCACAGGGCAATTGATGCCAGTCTCTCTGGTGGGAGACCCATGTCTTTCTGAATGATTCTCTTTGAGCCCCTCACCACTTCTGTCCAGCTACTTGGCTTCTGGGATCTGGAGGATGGAATGGGGCACTGAGTTTGCCTTGGTTCCTTCAATGTTGGCAAGTACTGGATGCCAGAGTGGGTGGGGTCACCTCTGCTTACACTGTTCTCTTTTCTCTGTCACTACTCTTTTTTTTTGACTAGTGTGTATATTGATGTTCTCTAAGTTAAATATGGCATTGTGAAGTTCCACCATATTGGATTTCCCTTTGATGTGATCAGGATGCTTTTGAATATCCAGCCCTGTTTTCCCTGGGGAGGGTGGTGCAATGGCATTTATGTAAGGAAACTTTTGGAGTACTTCTGTTTCCTGCTCTGAAAAGAAAGTGACCTTCCTCACCCCATGCCAGGCCACACAGCTGGGGAGAGCAGTGGCAGTGACTGGGATTGAGAAAGATCCAAACCTGACTGGAGAGCTGGCAGCATCCTGCCCCTCTGGGAGTGAGGGTGGGGGCCCACCTGACAGTATGGGTGTCTCAGCCCTATCCACCTCTCCCTGCTGGGGCCCTCGTCACTCAGAATGTGTGCATTACAACCTACGGGGTGTTCACTGAGTTCAAAGCCTTACCTGAGCTTTGTCTTACATTTTCCAATGGCAAATCTTAATTCTTAAATTCATTTTGTTCCCCAGGAGCACCGGGAAACAAACAAGTTGTGATTTTTGTTGATGATTTAAACATGCCCAGACTAGATCACTATGGCTCTCAACCTCCAATTGAATTACTTCGGCAGTATCAAGATTTTGGTGGATTTTATGACAGAAACAAATTCTTTTGGAAAGACATACAGGTTACTTTAGGTTTTAAATTACTTTGTGTGTTTAAATTTAAACAGTAAGAAAAGATGGTGTATTTGTTTGCTAGGGCTGCCATACAGAATACCACAGACTGGGTGACTCAAACAACAGAAATTTATTGTCTCCCAGTTGTAGAGGCCGGCAGTCTGAGATCAAAAGGTCAGCAGGGTGGGTTCCTTCGGAGGCTTTTCCCCCCGGCTTGCAGATGGCAGTCTTCTCCCTGTATCTTCTCGTAATCTTCCTTCTGTATCCGTCTGTGTCCAAATGTCCTCTTCTTATAAAGACATCACCCATACTGGATTAGAGCTCTTTAGAGACCCTATCTCCAAATATAGTCACATTCTGAGATACCAGGAGTTGGGCCTTCAATGTATGATTGACCAGGAGAAGAGGAGGACACAATTCAGCCTCTAACCTACAGCCTTGGTGTATGTGACTCAATTTATTTAATCTATTTTAAATTCTTGCCCTGCTAATTTATTCAGGAGATTCAGGGACAAGTGAGATAGGCCTATCTCCCCAAGGACTCAGCTTCAGGGGATAGATGGACACATGTATTTATAATGCAGGGTGATGAGTGGAGGGAGGCAGGGTGGGCACTGGTTGAGGATGAGAGAAGACTTCCCAGAAGAGATGATGTTGGAAGGGGATTTTGCAGTCCGAGCATGGCAAGCAAGGGAAGGGAGCATTTTGCATCTTGAAGCAGGGAGTGTGGAACACCACGGTGCTGTGGAATGTGGGCACCAGAGTGGCAGCAGATGCAGAGGTCAGCCCAGGGGGCCCTGGTACCATGATAAGGAACGTGGATTTATCCTCTAAGAGATGCACAGCCTCTAGAGGAACTGTTATGGAAAGATTCCCTTGGCCACAGGGAAGGGTGGTCTAAGAGGAGGCAAGACCAGAGGCAATTACAGTATCATGTATAGGTCAGTTGAAAATGTTATGACCAGAGGCTCATAGGAACCCAACTCTGTAGTTCCCCCCCAGGAGCAATGGTTCACTGTGTGTAAATTCAGTGTTCCATGATTTTATAGAACATAACTACAACAAATAACAAGAATCCATGATACTTAATATTTGTTGAACGAATATCTTTTGACCTAACATACAAATTCTTAACCATCTTTTAAGATTACATTTTTACATCGGTGTGTTTCTACAGATAGAAGCGTTAGCTGAATGACCTTGAACAACTTAACCACCCAGGGTCTTGATATTTTTATCTGCAGAATGAGGGTAACAGTAGAGATCTCCTGAGGTGGTTATGAGGATTAAGTCAGGTAATGTGTAGGAGGACATGAGGTAATGCTGTCACGTGGTAGGTCCTCAAAAGAAGTGTTGGTTCTACGTCCTGCCACCGGTATGGGCAGCTGTCGTCTCCTGCTTGGCTGGGTGACTCGCATGGGTTTCTTCCCACCCAGGATGTCACGATCCTATCGGCATGTGCACCCCCAGGCGGGGGCCGCAACCCTGTGACTCCCCGCTTCATCCGCCACTTCAGCATGCTGTGCCTTCCCATGCCCTCAGAGCACAGTCTGAAGCAGATTTTTCAGGTGAGTGGGAATTTAAACCTAGAGAGAGAGAGAGAGAAAACGTGTGTTCCCAAACTCCCACAGTCAGAATAGGCTGTTGTGTTTCTGAGGAGCCCATCTGTCCCTTTGCTGAGCAGAGAGCAGGTAAACACAGGGACCTCTGGGCAGTAGCTGACGGGCATCTGCATCACTGCCTTCTGTGTTTGTGGCCCCAGAGAGAGTTTCAGGAATGCAGAAAGACTGCCAAAGCCTTTAAGGCGGGCTGTATCATGGGCCCATGCCGTTCAGCACTCAGCAGATCTCAGGTGCTATCCCGCCCCCGCCTCTGTGCTCCTCTCATACCTGACCAGCTCCCCATACATGGGCAAGCTCAAGCGCCACGCACCTGACCCAGAATTCATTGCCTCGCTGCCACCACCACCTCCAACAAAAACAACCACCCCTATTTCTTCCACCTGTACAAACTTCCCTAAAGGGCCACTTCCTCAACCTTGAAGTGGGAAAAATAACCGTGCCTGCCCTGTAAGGGCTTAGCAGAAGTGTTCAGTAAAAGATGCAACATTATTTTGAGTAGGATGTTGAGAGATCGTGAAGCAGCACGACTAGAGTGAGCGTGCCATAACCAACCACAAAGGCTCACCGAGAAGATAGGGAGCTGAGCCTTGGGGAACAAGACTTGACAGGGAGGAACAGATCCTGGGAACAGAGGCACACGGGCAAATGCAGTCACAGGGGCGAGAAATGGTAATGTGGGCATACAAGTGGAATAAGACACTTAGGTGACTGCTCTGGAGAAGCTGACTTTGGCAGTAAATCGCCGAGGAGCCAAAGAGGGGCAGTGACACATTCATACATGTCTTACTGTTTACTTAGTGAAAATGTATACACCAAAAATATGCATCACTGTACATTCTAAAGGTAAACTAAGCAGCACACAACAAATTAAGTTGATAATGTTGTCATTAAATTAGATATAATTTCTAATTAGAAAGGTATGACAGCAGTAATTGAAACCAATGATCAACTCCATGAAATACTAACAGTGTGCTCATGCCAAAGCATCCTTCCCCCAGACTGTGGGAATTCTGGCTCTATCTTGTGTGCATATTCTTAGTAGAAGCTTTTTGAAGTTGCCAAATATGTCATGTAAGCCAGACCTTTGAATAGAAGACCAAGCTGTGGTCCTCAGTAAACTCTATAAGGACATGCTAATTTTAATTTTTGAATATAAATTGAGTAGCCCTTAATTTCATTTATTAAAGAAATATTTATTGAGCATGTACCAGGGGCCAGACATTGGTATTACACTTTTTTAATTTTTTATTGTTATGTTAATCACCATACATCATTAGTTTTTGATGTAGTGTTCCATGATTCATTGTTTGTGCATGGTATTACATTTTAAACAAAGAAGATGCCATCCTTGTCCTCATGTAGCTTCTACCATGGAGACAGATAATAAACAGATAAATGAACTAATATGTATTATATTAATACTATATATATAAAACTATATAATATGGTTATATATGTACTATATTTATAAATACAAATTTACAATGGATGGAGAAGGAACAGACTAGAATTTTAATTTTTTTATATATAGTGTACATATGTATAGTAAAATTTTTATTTTATATATATTGGGATGCTCCTACTCAAAATATGGGCCATATGGAGAATGGTAAACTCATGTTGGGGGCCCAGAGGGGAGTAGCTCAAAAGATAGTCCTCGTAGGCTGCTAAAACTAATGTTCAATGAGGAGGCTCATTGAAACAAATACTTGGGTTTATTTTAAAATATCTCCTATATGAGAATCCGAAATCTAAAGTCACAAGGACTGACTTACAAGCATTGATGTGCATTCTGGTGCCATCCCATCACCATTGTGATGGGAATTTACCTATTTAAAAATCTGTAATAATTGTCCCAAGCATCTGGGTGCAGTAGGCTAGCTAATAAATATGTACTCAGAGATTGTGGCAAGTTGTATATGAGAAGATGAGAGAGCCATAAGAGACACTGAGAGGAGGAGTCAGGGAAGGCCTCTGCAAAGAGATGACAGGTAACCTAAAACACAGGAGTGAAAAAGTCCCTGGCAGCAGAGAGCCCTAAGGAAGAGGGTGGGCGTGGGAGATAGCTGTGCAAAGACCCTGAGGAGGGGAGAGAGCCTGGGTGGTTAGGCCCGGGCGGCTGGGTCATGGTGAGCAATGGGGAAGAAGACAAAGTGAGGGGCTGGGCAGTGCCTGATCTTCCTGACCAAAGGTAACTGAAGGGAGACAGGAGTGGAAATGGAGAGGCAAGTAGGAGAAGGAGGGGCTGAAGAAGCCCAGATGAAAGAGTCAGGCCTGGAATGGGATGATGTCCGGGATCCAGAGAGATCCCGGATATGCATTCAAGCTTGACTGTGGGGACAGAGAATGGAAGGTGTCAAAGGAGACTTGCAAGCTCCTGCTCTGAGCACGGGGTGGGGCCATATGCCGAGACAGGGAAGCTGAAGGGGGGCGGGTTGTAGTTACAAGTAAGTTGCACTTTAAACAACAATTCCATGGAATTGTTGGTCATGCACCCATAAATATCAGAGAGAGGCCCTCAGCTCATTTCCAGATGAGTTTGGGTACGCCACAATGAACCTCTGGACCCACAGGAAGCAAAAGTCTAAATTACGTGGAGAGTAAGTTCAGTCAGTTCACTGGTCAGATACAAATGCTGCTCAGGCATCACCAGACTATCACAGAAGACAGGAGTGAGCCCATTTTCGGCGACATATTCTGAAGGGAATGGCAGAGTTTTATCACCCATATGTCCTTGCATTGGCATTCGGCTTTCTAATTATTATTAGAAAAAGCATCATCAGATCTGGAGTATTTGAAAGATGAGAAATTTTTGTTGTTTAAAAAAAAAAATCTAACCCTCTCACATTATGTTACTTGTTCTAGGCCATCTTAAATGGCTTCCTTAGTGACTTCCCACCAGCTGTAAAGCAAACCGCAGCAAACATTGTAGAAGCCGCAGTTGAGATTTATAACAGAATGAGTGTTGATCTTCTGCCAACACCAGCCAAGTCCCATTATGTCTTTAACTTGAGAGATTTATCCAAGTGTGTACAAGGTAATGTATGGAACCCTCATTCTTTGACCTGCACCCTCCCTTCATTTTCATTCACCCCAATCTCTCAGAATTATATGTCTATGAGTGTCTGTGCCCCACCTAGAAATCCCATTACATGTTCCCTATTCAATTCACCCTCCACCCCCACCGCAGCCTGATGACTTCACAGCTTTCCTTAGACCACCAGCATCCCCTTCCATTTCTGGCTCCCAGCTGATGACCTGTCTTTTTATTTCACCAAAAAAAAGAAAAAAAAAAATAGAAGAAATAGAACCAGAACTGCCTCATCTTCCAGTTATCCCAGACCACTTGCATCTGCCTTTCCTCCTACTGCAGTGGCTGAGTTGTCCCTGTTCCGGTCATGTGCCAATACCCCATCTGACACATTCAGTGTCCCCCTCCCCTTCAGCCTACTCAGGGATTTTGCTCTTATGTTGTATGGTTCATCCTGTGTGCCATGTATACCTATGTGTAGAGTAAATATTCTCCCTGTCCCGCTCTGCACTGTGTCGTGAGAAATGAAGTGTCCCCAGAGAGAATGAACATTTCAAGGACTGCTATACATCACTGCTTTTGTTGTAACTTGATATTATTAGAACTGCATTTACAGTTATAATTTATATTAATACAGAGTAATCAGAGTAATTTGGAATAGAAGCCAGAAGGACCAAGGGCATTTGGTGAGGACTGAACACTGGAAAAGAATGAGAGAGGGAATTCGTGTTTTGAAAACAGGGTAAAGGTCAGGGGTGGGGGTGGGGGGAGTTACTGGATGAATATATATGTATACTAAAGAGATGTGACACTCCTCACTTAACATGTTGCAACCGAATGTAATAGAGATGAACATAGCCTATACTATGAAGTCTGACCACTTCACGTGTTCAGTGAAAGAAATATCACAAAGCAAGAAAAAGGTTTTTGTCAGATAATATGTCCAGTTTTGCTTTCAAAAAGTGAGATCACCATTATTCTTTTTTTCTTTTTTTTAAAATTTTATTATGTTATGTTAGTCACCATACAATACATCATTGGTTTTTGATGTGGTGATCCATGATCCATTGTTTTCGTATAACACCCAGTGCTCCATGCAATACGTGCCCTCCTTAATATCCATCACCGGGCTAACCAATCCCCCCCACTCCCCTCTAAAACCCTGTTTCTCAGAGTCCATAGTCTCTCATGGTTCGTCTCCCCCTCCGATGCCCCCTCCCTTCATTTTTCCCTTCCTTCTCCTAATGTCCTCCATGCTATTCCTTATGTTCCACAAATAAGTGAAACCATATGATAATTGACTTTCTCTGCTTGACTTATTTCACTTAGCATAATCTCCTCCAGTCCCATCCATGTTGATGTAAAAATTGGGTATTCATTCTTTCTGATGGCTGAGTAATATTCCATTGTATATATGGACCACATCTTCTTTATCCATTCATCTGTTGAAGGGCGTCTTGGCTCTTTCCACAGTTTGGCTATTGCGGACATTGCTGCTATGAACATTGGGGTGCATATAGACCAATGGAACAGAATAGAGAACCCAGATATGGACCCTCAACTCTATGATCATATAATCTTTGACAAAGCAGAAAAAAACATGCAATGGAAAAAAGACAGTCTCTTCAATAAATGGTGCTGGGAAAATTGGACAGCCATATGCAGAAGAATGAAACTCGACCATTCTCTAACACCATACACAAAGATAAACTCAAAGTGGATGAAGGACCTCAATGTGAGACAGAAATCCATCAAAATCCTAGAGGAGAACATAGGCAGTAACCTCTTTGACATCGCCTACAGCAACTTCTTTCAAGATACATCTCCAAAACCTAGTGAAACAAAAGCAAAAATGAACTTTTGGGACTTCATCAAGATAAAAAGCTTCTGCACAGCAAAGGAAACAGTCAACAAAACAAAGAGGCAACCCACAGAATGGGAGAAGATATTTGCAAATGACACTACAGATAAAGGGCTGGTATCCAAAATCTATAAAGAACTTCTCAAACTCAACACCCAAAAAACAAATAATCAAGGCAAAAAGTGGGCAGAAGAGATGAACAGACACTTCTCTGAAGAAGACATACAAATGGCTAACAGACACATGAAAAAATGTTCATCATCATTAGCCATCGGGGAAATCCAAATCAAAACCACATTGAGATACCACCTTACACCAGTTAGAATGGCAAAAATGGACAGGGAAAGAAACAAATGTTGGAGAGGTTGTGGAGAAAGGGGAACCCTCTTACACTGTTGGTGGGGATGCAAGTTGGTACAGCCACTTTGGAAAACAGTGTGGAGGTTCCTCAAAAATTTAAAAATAGAGCTACCCTATGACCCAGCAATTGCAGTCCTGGGTATTTACCCCAAAGACACAGATGTAGTGAAAAGAAGGGCCATATGCACCCCAATGTTCATAGCAGCAATGTCCGCAATAGCCAAACTATGGAGAGATCACCATTATTCTATGTGTGTATACCCACTAGGGAAGCACCCACCTCTGGTAGTGTGGGGATAAAGCTGGATTTCAGCAGGATTTTCTAGTTAATTAAACTGTTACTAGATATTTCACAAATGTAGAAGTTTCCTTTTTCCTCTTTCTTCAAAAACAGGTATCCTCCAGTGTGATCCAGGAACAATAAGAGAAGAAATACAGATATTTAGACTCTTTTGCCATGAATGCCAAAGAGTTTTCCATGACCGTTTGATTAATAATGAAGATAAACACTATTTCCATACTATTTTGACAGAAATGGCCAGTAAATATCAATCGTTATGTACCTGTTCTTTTTCTTTCTTTGGTGGGGGGCCTAGAAAAGCAATTTGATTTCTATAAAGAAAAATTAAAATGAGCTTAGATAAGGTGAAGCAAAATGAGTTTTAGTCATTCATGGGTAAAAGTTTTTCTCTTCAGTGACTCAAATATGTAGAAATATGTGAAATATTAGGAAAATCATTTTATTAAAATTCAGGAAGAATTAATATTTTAAATTCAGTATGCAATTTTAAGTAGAAAAGGGAAAGAGAACCAGTATTTTGTCTGGTAAGAAGCCAAGATATCTCTAAAGTACCTCTTATTTATTAAATATATATTCAATATCTATTATTTAATAAAATTTTTATTAATATTAAACATTCTTAATCTTAAATCCAGGAGATTATCAACCAAACTAAAATGGTGTGGTATCAACATGGCTTTCTCTCAACTTTCATTTACTAGTTAAGCCCTCTAAGTAAAGTAACAGCTGATATTATTCTGTATATCTTATTGAAACACTGCATTCAAGCTTATCATATATCACAAATTGATTTTGTTTTTTGAATAGATAAGCATTTTGGAATTGCAATTGGCCTGGAATATTTTTTAAATAGACCCATCATCTTTGGAGACTTTATTAAGGTGAGTATCTTGAACTGACTTGCCTATATTTGAAGATAAATAAAGCACTTACTATTTTACAGTTCAATTTCATATTCAACAAGAACTTTGCATCTGTGAAGATTAAAGATCTAGACCATGGGTCAGCAAGCTATGGCCCATAGGCCAAATCTACCCCATTGCCCATTTTTGTAAATAAAGTTCTATGGACACACAGCCACACCCACCTGACTGTGTGCTGTTCTTTTACATGGCTGTTCTCACATGACAAGACACAGAGGGGAGGTAGCAACAGAGGAAATATGACCTGCAAAGCCTAAAGTACTTATTATCTGGCCCTTTAGAGAAACAGACTGCTGACTCCTGATCTAGTCACATTCATTTTGGTAATAGTTTGAATCAGAGACCCATCAAGTTTTTGATTTGGAAGGCAACAGGGAGGGTTAGTTTCTTAACTCAGGACTGGCATTCTCCCGCTTACTGTATTCTGTGTAGCTGTTCAGCCTGTGCTCACACACTTCCAGCAGCTCAGTAGGTAACCATGCTGCCCTCCTCATTTCAGGGTAGCTCTCATCAGTAGCAAAATTTTTCTGACATTATGCTCCTCAGTTTGTACCCCCAATAACGTGTACCCACCAGCCCTAATTTTGCCTTCTAGAACCGCCTTGAATAAGTCTCCTTCTAACCATCCTACCTATGTTGATAGGTAACCATCTCGTTTTACCAAGTTGACTTTTGTTTGGGTACAACATTCCTAGTGTCTCCAAGAGGGCAGGGGCTGTGTCTGTTCTGTTCACCCTAAATCCCCAGCTTCCCGCACAGAGCTAGGTATAGAGCAGGCTCTCAATCAGTGCTGGTTAAACAAAAGCACGAACTTGTGTTTATATTGTATGTATGCAATTACCTCATCACCCTGGTAACCCCTATCAAATAAAAAAGATAAATAATTTATTTACATGCAATATATCTATTTAAATGTATTATTAAAAACAAAGTCCAAAGTTTGTTTCCAGGTGGTGATTATATTTCCCATGTGTTTCTACTGATACAATCATCAAATGGGAGAATAAAGCAAAGGGAAAACAACAGTTGGACCCTTCTTGCATTATTTTAGTCACTGGCTCCAAATGAAAATGCCCCCAGGGCAGTTGCCCCAGCAAAGAAAAGACCACATCCACAGGTCCACACAAGACATCAAACAGGAACTCAATTCCTTCTAGTTCACCCCAAATTTCATTCTCCATGATTTATTTAATCAGATGACTGCTGTGTAAAAACTACATGTAGTTCTGGCATGATTGTTTATGACCATAACAGTCTGGCATGCATCATTTTCAGCCCATTTAGCTTCTCTGATGTCAACAGCCTGAGAGCAAAAGTACAAACCCAAAGTAAGGTATAGCAAGAAAAACTGGAAACCTATTTCTGAGCTGCTGTATGAATTTTATAGCAAAGATCATTGAAATTCCAATGTACTGTTTGAAGTTAAATGAAATGGATTTTCAGTTACTATGAAAATCTGAGTTTCTTAGTCCCATTTCCTTGGGTTGAAAGCCTTGCGCATATATATATATGCAAATATATATACAAATAAATAAAATATGCACGCAAATGATTACATAGTAACATGGATAAAATAATGTTCCCTCCTAAGGTTATGAATGTTGTGTATATTTCTGTGCCATAATTGATCTAACGTGGTCCCTCTCCCATAAATCATCTTATAGTTTGGAGCAGATAAGATTGACCGGATTTATGATGACATGCCCGATATGGAGAAAATCGCAAATGTTCTAGAGGACTATCTTGATGATTATAACCTTACAAATCCCAAAGAAGTAAAGTTGGTGTTCTTCCAGGATGCTATAGAACATGTTTCAAGGTATATACTATAAGGTGCCCAATAATGCATTAATCTAATTTCTTGTGTATTAAAAGGTAAGAATTAAGTCATACAAAAGTCTTTAGATTTCTAGATGAACAAAGGCCTATTAGCAAATCTTGCCATAATGTAAAAGTTATTTTATATATATATATATATTTATTATTTATTTATTTATTTTAGAAAGGGGAAAAGAGAGGAGAGCAGGGGTGGGGAGGGGCAGAGGGAGAGGAAGAGAGAGAATCTGAAGCAGGCTCCACACCCAGTTCGGAGCCCAATGCAGGGCTTGAGCTCAGGACCCTGAGATCATGACCTGAGCCAAAATCAAGAGTCGGACGCTTAACTGACTGAGCCACCCAGGTGCCCCTCCTCATATATTTTAAATATAAGTGGCATGAACTTTCTATGGAGTCCCAGGGGTTATTTTTGCTAAATATTAATAGGTTGTTTTTGTTTGTTTTAAATGCCCTGTCTCATTACAAAAAAGGATCTAAGGTAGTTTACAGAGATACATGTACAGTATGACAAGGCTGATTACATGCATGCCTAAAGAAAGATGGGTTTCAAGATTATAGCAAAATGAGTGAAATCCAAGGGTTGTAGATTCCATCTGCTTATGAGTCTGACTCTCACCCCCCAAAGTTTCCTTTGAGAGATATCCCTGACAAATAGGTATCCAGCCTGAATATCTGCAGTCCTTGGGGCATACACCACTTTTTTTTTCCAAATTTTAATTCCAGTATAATTGACATACAATGTTGTATTAGTTTCAGATGTACAATACAGTGATTCAACACTTCTGCACAGTATTCAATGCTCATCATGACAAGTGCACTCTGAATCCCCTTTACCTATTTCACCCATCCCCCCCTCTGGTAACCATCAGTTTGTTCTCAATATTTAAGAGTCTGTTTTTTGGTGTCCTTTTTTTTCTTTGTTCTTTTGTTTTGTCTCTTTAATTCCACATATGAGGGAAATCATAGGATGCACCACTTTTTTTACTTTTTTTAAATATTTTATTTATTTGTCAGAGAGAGAGAGAGAGCACAAGCAGGGGGAGCGGCAGGCAGAGGGAGAAGCAGGCTCCCCACTGAGCAGGGAGCCCAAAGCGGGGCTCGATCTCAGGATCCTGGGATCACGACCCAAGCCAAAGCCAGACACCCAACCATCTGAGCCACCCAGGCGTCCCAGGATGCATCACTTTTTAAAGTGCATCTGTGTACTGTTGGACAATTCCAAGTATTGAAATGACGCTTCAAGGATGATGCCAAATCTGCTCCCTGTGACATCTGGTATCTGTCCCATCCTGTGAAGTAGTGACAATAACGGCATGAATATAAAACCATGATACGGAGTATCTCCTTTAACTGTGATAACGCCTCTCTGCAGCTCAATATCCTAATCTCTCTACTAATAAGACTCAGAGAATATTCCAGTGGTCATAATCAGCCCCTGCAACCCTTGGTGGCTTCATTAGTTCATGATCTCATGGTTCCCAGTGGTTCTGTCTTGGGGTCTCAATGCAGTTCAAGTCAGACAGCAGCTGGAGGGCCTGGCACACCTCTGCCTCTGTGCGTACTGCCTGTGTCTCTTACGCGGCGGCATCAGGGTGTCCGGGCTTCTCCCATGGCTCCGGGCTCCCAAGCTTGTGCCCTGAGAGTGACAGTAGAAGCCAAATGGCCTCTCACGACTTAACCTAGGAAGTCACATAGCATCCCTTCTACCATAATTCTGTTAGTCAACGGAGTGGCACATGCTCACCCCGTCCACAAGAAGGGGTCAGAGACTCTATCTCTTGACAGGATCAAAGAGCCAGTAGGACCAGAAATAGTACTGCAGCCATTTTTGGACAATACTGTGTACCACAGAGAGATCCGGTGAATTGTCCAAAGTGCGCAAGCTAGTGAGTCATAGGCAGAGAATCGCATCCAGCCCTTTGACCCTAACTTGGCTGCAGGTGCCTCCACCCAAAATGGATCCAGTTTTTTCATTACAGCCCTCCAAATATTTGAAAATTGTGACTAGGTTCCTCTTAGCGCTTGTATTCTCTGGGCAGATATAACCCAGATCTTCCACTATTGCCTGTTAGGGATTATTTCCAGCCTCAACATACTGAGTGCTTGATAATTTCTCCACGTTCCACTTAAAATGTGACACCCAGACTTTATACGGTATTCTCTGGAATCCGCAGTGTGAGGTGTGTGTGAGGACAGGATCTCCCATGGTCTGCTATCATAGCAAGATTTTAATGACTGGTTTTTTTCCCTTGTCAACTACATTTTAGTATTGCATCGTGTTAATTTTGACTGTTAAATCCTAGGATTTTTTTTTCTATAAACCATAAGCAATCAAGTCTTTTACCTTTCCTCTACTTCTGTTTAATTAACTCTAATTTGAGAATTTATTTTTGTCACAACTCCAGTGTTATACAATAGTTTGTCACTGGGTTGTCGAGATACCACTTGCTTCTCATCTATCCCCCTGCCGACATACCCACACGCTACCTCCTAACAACGTTTATCCTATAGCTCACATAGGCCCTGAGCCTGTAAAGAAAAAATAATGGCAGTACTCTGTCTGAGAAACTTCCTGGAGAATAGACCAGATGATAGGCAAAGTCAACTTAATTTTATTTATAATCTTTCTGACTTTTGTGAAAGAAAATCACCAGGCTACTCAAGGATTGCTTAAAATATTACAGGAGGAAATTAAAAGCCATTTGTAGAATGGAGGAGATTTGGTTTTCAGATACACAAAGGGCTGCCATGTGAATAACGATGTAGACATCTTTTTCTAAAGAGGATCAGTAGTTAGGAATTAGAGTAAACAAATTTCTGCTTGTAAGAGTTTTCAAATACCTACTGCTGAGTAGCAATAGAAAGGGCTTCATTATGAACATGAATTATGGGACAATTACTAAATATTCAGTAATTTAGCAGATACTACGTTTCCATTTGTTGGTGACATTTTAGACTTTTTTTTTTTTTTTTTTTTTGCATAGGATAAGTGGATAAAAGCCTTCTCAACTCAGGAAAAAAAAAAATTGTTTTTACTTTAGAGCCTGTGTTTTCAAAGGGCAATTTGCTCCAGGCTGTTTCCACCTATTACATATGCCCAAAGTTGTCACCACACTTCAAGGATGGTAAAACAGATCTCTGTGAAAATGTAAGCCACTAATGAGGACAGCCTTCCCTTGTCTACTACAGTAGAGAAAATGTAACCTTGGAGGATTTCTAATGAAGAGGGTTTTCTATCTCTGGATATGTAAGTTGACAGGAAGAAGAACACTGGAAACAGAATGGACAAGTTATTTGTTTTCAATAATCTAAGATGAAAATAATCAAATTACTGTACTATACATGAAACAAGGAAAGAGTAACATATAAAATGCAAGATTTTTATAATAGTCAATATTTCATCTACTGTCGAACATGTGCACATTATGGAAAACAATAGCAAAACATTATTACATATCCCTTTACCTCTCAATTTTATACCTACCTGGGTGACTGAAGAGAAATAAACAATGATCTGTTGTGCCTTCTGTTAGATGTGCCACTCTGTTAGAGACGTAACAGTGGAAATGGTGCCTAAATCACCTGTTTGCTTACTGTAGGGGAGGAGTTGGCAAAAGATCCTAGGAAAGGAACCAACAAACCTCTTTTATAAAGGGCCAGGTAATAAATATTTTAGACTCTGCAGGTCATATGGTCCCTGTCACAACTACTCAATTCTGCCATTGAAACACAAAAGCAGGGCGCCTGGGTGGCTCAGTCGGTTAAGGGTCTGCCTTCAGCTCAGGTCATGATCCCAGGGTGCTGGGATCGAGTCCCGCATCAGATTCCCTGCTCAGCGAGGAGTCCCTCTCCCTCTACTCCTCCCTCCTGCTCGTTCTCTCTCTCTCTCTAATAAATAAATAAAATCTTTTAAAAAAAAGAAAGAAAAGAAAAGAAATACAAAGTCTTTCTCTACTTTGCTGCCTGCAGGATTGCCCGCATGATCCGTCAGGAAAGAGGCAATGCCCTGCTTGTTGGAGTAGGAGGCACAGGAAAGCAGTCTCTTACAAGACTTGCAGCTCACATATGTGGTTACAAATGTTTGCAAATTGAACTGAGCCGGGGATATAATTATGACAGTTTTCACGAAGACCTGAGGAAGCTGTACAAACTGGCTGGTGTAGATGACAGGAATATGGTCTTTCTCTTCACGGACACCCAGGTATATGTTTAAATAGCTAAATACAAGTGTCATGATCATGAGTGTGCTTTGAATAGTTTGTATGATGTAGTTCAAGGAACCGTTCCCTTGGATAGCAGATATCTTAGACCTTGTAAAAGACTTTTATACTACGTTTTCATTTATTTTACCAACCATTTTGTTACCCTTTAAATTCCGAGTAAGTAAATATGATCAAAGATTAAGGGAGTGAGAGAGGTTTGAACTTTTCTTTGAGAAGGACATGGGTAGTAGAAAGTAATAAATTGTTTCTGTAGCAGTAAATATAAGGAAGTTATTCCCTAACTGAAATCAATTAGGGAATATGCCTTACACAAGAAAAGGAAAATAATGATGTCTGTTTTAGGGTTAAATTAACTTTAAAATTAAAATAGGATTACATGATTACATTTATGTCTATAAGAACCAACTTAACTGATCTCGAATTTATTCTAAAGAAGAAAATTTTCTACATTGACTATACTTGGGCATTTCAACGTTAGGGAAAATAAACTTTTATAGAAATTAGGCAGGAATAAAAAAGTGATAGATCTGATGCATAAATAAATTATTTTAAATTAAGTACAGTCATAAAATGGGAAAATATTTTTAACATCTGTGACATGCAGGGAATTTATATCTGAATATATAAATATTTTTTCACAAATGAGAAAGGACCCATAGCCAAATGTATATACACCACCAGCTCTGGCCACCAACAACAATTGAGTGGAAAATAAAGCAAGCAGAGATGATTATCCACAGAGCAAAGCCAGGGGGCCCATTCAGAAAGGAAACTTGGTGTACAGGTTGGCTTGAGTTAAGACCACAAAGAGAGAGCCTTTCTGGCCTTGGAGCCAGTTCTCCTGTTCCACCCTGGCAGAGAAACTAATTTGTAACTTCACCCATTGCTGAACACAGCTTTTAGCCCACCTGACCAGAAACCTAACCAGAGTACATGAGAAGCTGCATGGCCCATCTAGCAGCTCTGCTCCCTGTCTGCAAAGCAGTGGTTTCATCTGGCCAGAGAATTCAGGGCACAGCCTTGCTTGATTTAGGTCCCCAAACAATGAGCCATGAGGGCCTTGGGTCTCACTCCACTGCCCCACCAGGACAGGGAAGCTAATTCATAGCCTTACCTGTTACTGAGTATAGTACCCAGTCCCAGCCATCTAGGAAGCCAGACCAGAGAATCTAGGCAACCACATAGCCATCCTACAACTTTGCTTGGGGAGAGAACCAAGTCAGCAGTCCTGTCCAACTGTTCTCAGCCAGTATACCCCACCTCCAACCTCAGAGCTTGGGCAGTGGCCTCACCCCAAAGTAGACCCTGACAGCAAGCCCCACCTGCTCAAGGATTGCTAGCTGACATGTCCAGAAATCCAAACTAAGCAGACTGATGAGGAATTGTCTCTGCCACAGTGAACCTGTAAAATCTGGAAGAGGTGACCGCTTACTCAAATGAGCAGATACCAGTGTAAGGAATCAAGGATCATGAAAAATGAGGTAAACATGACACCACCAAAGAAAATGAACAAAGCCCCAATAACTGACCCTAAATAAATGGGGATCGATGAATGTCAAATAAAGAACTCAGAATAATTCTCTTGAAGAAATTTAGTGAGCTCTAAGAACACCCAGACAACTAAACAAAATTGGGAAAATAATGGATGAACAGAACAAGAAGTTCAGCAAGGAAAAAGAAACCATCAAAAAAACCCAAATAGAAATCCTGAACTGAAAAATACAATGACTGAACTGAAGAATTCAATGGAGAGCTTCAAAAGCACACTTGACCATGCAGAATAAAGAATCAGTCACTTAAAAGACAGGACATTTGAAATTATCCAGTCAGAGGCACAAAAAGAAAAAAGAATGATAAAGCCTACAGAACTGATTGGACATAATGAAAAGAAATAATGTCCAAATTATGAGAATTCCAGAAGACAAGAAAGAAAAAGAAACAAAAGAATATATTTAAAGCAATAATGGTTGAAAACTTTCCAAACCTGGAGAGAGAAATGGACATCCAGATCCATGAGGCTCAAATAGGTTGAACCTGAAAGGGGCTACACTGAGACACATTATAATTAAATATATAAAGAACTCATACAACTCAATAGCAAAAAAAAAAAAAAAAAAAAAAAAAAAAATTCAATTTAAAAAAATGGGCAGAGGACCTGAATAGACAGTTTTCCAAAGAAGACATGCATATGTCCAACAGAACAGGTACATGAAGAGATACTCAACATCAGTAGTATCAGGGAAATGCAAATCAAAACCACAATGAGATATCACCTCACACAATTACATGCCAACAAATTGAATAACCTGGAAGACATGGATAAAATCCTAGAAACATATAGCCTACCATGGCTATCATCAAAAAGACAAGGGACAATAAGCATTGGCAAGGATGTGGAAAAACAGGAACCGTGTGCACTGTTGGTGGGAATTAAATTGGTGCAGCCGCTTTCTTTTGGCTTTCGGCTCAGAGGAGGCAAAGGCGCAACTGTCTTTGGTCATCCCGAATCCGGGTTCATCCAACACCAGCCACCTCCGCCATGCCACCTAAGTTCGACCCCAGTGAGATCAAAGCCGTGTACCTGAGGTGCACCGGTGGCGAATTCAGTGCCATGTCTGCCCTGGCCCCAAAGATCGGCTTACTGGGTCTGTCTTCAAAAAAGGTTGGTGATGACATTGCCAAGGCGACTGGTGATTGGAAGGGTCTAAGGATTACAGTAAAACTGACCATTCGGAACAGACAGGCCCAGATTGAAGTGGTACCTTCTGCCTCTGCCCTAATTATCAAAGCCCTCAAGGAACCACCAAGAGACAGAAAGAAGCAGAAAAGCATTAAGCACAGTGGAAATATCACTTTTGATGAGATTGTCAATATTGCCCGACAGATGCAACACCGATCTTTAGCCAGAGAACTCTCTGGAACCATTAAAGAGATCCTGGGGACTGCCCAGTCTGTGGGCTGTAATGTTGATGGCCGCCACCCTCATGACATCATAGATGACATCAACAGTGGTGCAGTGGAATGCCCAGCTAGTTAACTACAAAGGAAAATATTTCAATAAAGGATCATTTGACAACCCCCCAAAAAATAATAATAATAATAAATAAAAAATAAATTGGTGCAGCCACTATGGAAACCAGTATGGAGGTTCCTCAAATACTTAAAAGTAGAACTACCATATGATCCAGCAATCCCACTTCTGGGTATATAGCCAAAGGAAATGAAAACAAGATCTCAAAGAGATATTTGAACTCCCATGTTTATTGCAGCATTATTCACAATAGTCAAGATATGGAAACAACCTGAGTGTCCATCAATAGATGAATGGATAAAGAAGATATGGCATGTATACACATACACACAAGTATACACACACAAAGACCCATAATGGAGTATCATTCAGCCATGAGGAAGAAGGAAATCCTGCTGTTTACAACATGGATGAACCTTGAGGACATTATGCTAAATGAAATAGTCAACAGAGAAAGATAAATACTGTATGATATCACTTATATGTGGGACTAAAAGAAGCCAAACTCATGGAAACAGAAAGCATAGTGGTTACCAGGGGCTGGAGGATGGGGAAAATGGTGAGATGTTGGTCAAAGGATACAAACGTCCAGTTATAAGATGAATTAAGTTCTAAGAATCTAATGTACAGCATGGTGACTATAGTTAACAAAACATATACTTTAATGTTGCGAAGAGAGTAAACCTGAAATGTTCTCACCACAAAAAAGAAAAGAAAAGAAATGGTAATTATGTGATGTGATGGAAGTGTTAACTAATACCATAGTGGTAATCATGTTGCAATATGTAAGTGTAGCAAATTAATACATTGTACACCTTAAATTTACAAAATGTTATATGTCAATTATATCTCAATAAAGCTGGAAAATAAATACAAATACAGTCTTTTTCAAATGAAAAGGAAAAGACAAGCACATCAATAGAAGATATTTTAAAATGTAATAAAATGTGAATAGAAAGTCCCCACCCCCCAAAAAATATATATATATCAAGGGCTTTAAACACCTGAAGAAATGTTCAGCCTCACCAGTAACCAGAGAAATTTCAGTAAAGATAAATGTCAGGGGTTGGCCTTGCACACAGACAGAGGTTAAAAAATCATAATATGCGGTATTGACAAAGGTGTCAGGAAACAGACCTTGCATAGACCTCACTTGTGAATTAGCAAAATCATCTGGAAGGTGATTGGCAATATGCAGTTAAAGCCCTTAAATTTCTCTTACCTATAATCACAACTGCATACAAAGTTGTATGTACAAGAAAATCTAATACAGTATTTTAAAATAACAGTTTATTTTAAGTAGCCTCATTTTTCAATGAGAGAGTCACACAAGTAAATTGTGCTGTAATTATACAATAGGACAGTTTGTAAAAAATTTGAAATTACTTTGTGGAAATACACATTAATTAATGTGAAAAGTATTTATGATGTGTTGTTACATCATAACACATATACAATTCATCTACCATATAGGTTCTTTGGTTTAATGTATAACTAAACAGATATGCTGTATACACAATTAGAAAATGTCTGGGTCATGGGATTGTGAGTGATTTTTTTATTTTCTTAATTTTGTTTATCTGTAGTTTCTTATTATTCTGAAATCAAAATATTTCTTATAGAAGTTTAATGTTGCTTTTAAAAATTAAGCAAGTTATATAAAAAGGCTCTAAGTATTAAAGCTCCAAAGATCAAGTCAGATTGTCTTGTTCCACTTTAAGCAAACAAAAGGCTATTATACCCTTTTGAAAGCCCCAATCAATCTCAAATGTTCTATGTTAATGGAGAGTAAACATAACCATAATAACTGAAATTAATGTGTGTATGTATGTATATATATATATATAAAACTATTATAAATATGAGAAGTTGAGAGAAACAAGACATTAAAAATTTTAATTTGCTATTTCTAGCAAATACAAAGTAGTTATAAGTATGGTTAGATAATATGAAGAATATAATTTCTAAGCTGGAATTAATGGCTATATACTACATTTATATTTTACAAAGAAAGTAAATATTTTCTAATACTACTGAAGGTTTACAAAAATTGATCATATGTTAGACTTAAACAAATTTTCAAGAAATTCAAAAAAGCATAAACTACAGTGATAACATTCTTTGTCCACGCTCTGATCAAAGGAGAAATTAATGATGTGGCTCAGGACTTTAAAACATTCATATAG
The DNA here is from genome assembly GCF_011800145.1 of Mirounga leonina. NCBI lineage: Eukaryota > Metazoa > Chordata > Mammalia > Carnivora > Phocidae > Mirounga > Mirounga leonina. The sequence continues at coordinate 32,785,817 of NW_023270305.1, read as the reverse complement.
GGGTGCCTGGGTGACTCAATCTTTTAAGCATCTGCCTTGGGCTCAGGTTATGATCCCGGGGTCCTGGGATCAAGCCCGGCACTGGGGTCCCTGCTCAAAGGACAGGGAGCCTGTCCTTTCTCTCTCTGCCCCTCCCCTCACTTGCATGCCTATGTGTATATACTGGGGAGCCTGCTTCTCCCTCTCCTCCCTGCTCATGCTGTCTCTTGCTAGCTCTCTCTCTCTTAAATAAATAAAATCTTTAAAAAATTTTTCATATAAAAAATTCCTGAGTCAAGAACATCAAAATTTAAATCTCTATTTAGAGAACAGGGAAAATGAACTTAATATAAATAAAAATCTGTGAATGCAGTCAAACAGTTCTTAGGATTAAATTTATAGATTTGAATAAAAAATTAGAAACTACATATATTAGTTGACTTAAAAGTTCAGGAAAATAAAGATCACAAGGTAACAACAACAAAAAGTGAATAATAAGATAAAAGCAGAAATAAGTAAATCAGGACAAAGAACTAACTAGTGTTTGCTCTTGGGGAAAATTAACAAGACACAATTATGCCAACTTCAAGAAAAAAACAAAAAGTTACAAGTGAAGAAAATGAAACAACAGATATTTTGTCATAGTTAAATATATAGAACTCAAACTTTTTAACACTAAAAAGTTAACTGGAACAAAAGGATAAATTGTAGATTTCTTAAATATTTGCATCAATTATTAGAGGCAAAAGGTTTATTTTATAATATGAAAACTATTCATTCAAATTTAAAGTTAAATTCCAATATTTAAATGGTTACAGTTTGAACAGATTTTTTAATGGAAAATAATAAATGTGGAATCATATTTGCCCTTGCTAATAATCAAAGAAATGCAAATTAAATTCTCCCAAAGCAAAATTCTCCCTAAACTAGCAAAAATAAATGTTAAAGGTTAATGAAATCTTACTTGAATTGAACGGGAAATTTAAAAATCTTCAAAATCCAGAACTATTCATGCATTTTAATTGCTGATCCCACTCCTGGGAATTTTTTTATTTAAGATTTATTTATTTATTAATTTGAGAGAGAGAGAGAGAGAGCACGAGCAGGGGGGCATGGGGGAGGAACAGAGGGAGAGGGAGAAGCAGACTCCCTACTGAGCAGGGAGCCCAACACCGGGCGCAATCCCAGGACCCTTAGATCATGACCTGAGCAGAAGGCAGATGCTTAACTGACTGAGCCACCCAGGCACCCTCCACTCCTGGGAATTTATCCCCAGGAAATAATCCAACTGGGGAAAAAATCTATAGAACTACATATGTTCTTAAAATGTAAATAAGACTGTGGACCACTTAAGTCTATGTAAAATAGGGCACATTAGCTCAATAGTGTGTTATGCTCCCATTAATGGTTATAAATACAATGAGTACTCTACAGAATTATGGATAAATATGAGAAAATGTTAGCTGAAAAAGGGCAGAATATAAAATGGTTGCACAGGGGTGGCTGGGTAGCTCAGTCGGTTAAGCATCCAACTCTTGGTTTCGGCTCAGGTCATGATCTCATGGGTCGTTGGATCCAGCCCCACCTTGGGCTCCATGCTCATCAGGGAGTCTGCTTGAAAATTTTCTCTCTGCCCCTCCCCGCACTTGCATGCCTACATGTGCATGCGTGCTCTCTCTCTCTCTCTCTCTCTCAAATAAACAAAATTTTATTTTTTTATTTCATTTTTTTTAAAGATTGTATTTATTTATTTGACAGAGAGAGACACAGTGAGAGAAGGAACACAAGCAAGGGGAGTGGAAGAGGGAGAAGCAGGCTTCCCACGGAGCAGGGAGCCCGATGTGGGGCTCAATCCCAGGACCCTGGGATCATGACCTGAGCCGAAGGCAGATGCTTAATGACTGAGCCACCCAGGCGCCCCTAAACAAATTTTTAAAATAAATTTAAAAATAACTGTAAAATAAAATGTTTGTACATGTTAGTGAACCATGAAAAAGATGAATTCCTTTTAAGAAACAATACAGGAAAGGGGCATTTGGGGGACTCAGTCATTATGAATCTGCCTCCGGCTCAGGTCATTGGCTCAAGTCATCGAGCCCTGCGTCGGGCTCCCTGCTCCACAGGAAGCCAGCTTCTCCCTCTCCCACTCCCCCTGCTTGTGTTTCCTCTCTCGTGGTGTCTCTCTCTGTCAAATAAATAAATAAAATCTTTAAAAAAAAAAGAGAGAAAGAAGCAATACAGGAAGGAAAAATGAAAAATCAATGCACTTCTGTGTTAGAATATTAAGATTCTAATTTTTAAGATTATTTTCTCTTAAAGATAAAATTAACTCAATGTGAATTTTGATTAAATATTTGGTTTACAATTTACACGAATAAATGTGAACCGGTTGGGTGAGTTACAATGATCACTCTGCTTTCTTCTACAGATTGTAGTGGAGGAGTTCCTGGAAGATATAAATAACATCCTGAACTCAGGTGAAGTGCCCAATTTATTTGAAAAGGATGAACTGGAACAGGTTTTAGCAGCCACCAGACCAAGGGCGAAAGAAGTAGGCATTTCTGAGGGAAACAGAGATGAGGTAGGACATGTCACAGTGGTGATACGGCTTTAGTAAAACAAAAAGTTGTGTTAGCCTTCCTTTCTTTTTTTTCTTTTTTTTCTTTTTTTCCTTTTTTTAACAATCTACAAATCCTTTTGAGGAGTCCATGGATGGATGTTTTTTCCAATATAATTGGTTTCCTTTGTAATTCTATGTATTTTACTCCCTGCATTCAAAGCATTGGTTCACCAGACTTCCAAAGAGGTCAGTGGCAAGCAGAAAACAGAAACCCTACTGCCCCACGGAGGTCATAGTCTTGTCCAAACTGGACAGTTTGCCATATCCTTCTTTCAACACAAAGGGATTTCCCATATCCTCTGTGCCCTGCCAGAGGAGTGCAGTACTTTTGATTCCCTTGCCTATCAGCAAGATCAGAGCACCTGAAACAGAAATGGATTCCCCCACGTCTCCGGTCCCAGCCCCATCCGGGAAACAACCCAGCTCCTGTCCTCCTCCATTTCTCCAACACAGGGCTGGATTCCATAGGCTGCTATTGGCCCGCCCCTCTGCTTTCCCTTGCTTCTGGACGTTCTTCAATTTTTTGAACATTCTTTCTTAGGCCTTCTCCTCTGTGTCCTTTTATGAGATCTCCTCTCCTCTACTAAGTCAGGGCCTGTACATACAAACAGCAGGGTCTACTTCAGCTGACGAGAGCAAAAAGGGGTTTACTCGAGGAACACAGAATCACTGGGAGAGCCCAAGAAAGGGGCTCCAGGCTGAGTTCCTCAGCATGATCATGAGATGCACGTGGTGGAAGTCAGTGGTCAGGGAAGCTGCCGAGCCTGGAAGGCACTGAACCCATCAGCAGTCAGCATGCTGCGCTCCAGCTGCTAGCTCCAAAGCCGCACATCCCCAGCCTCGTCAGAACATAGCTGACAGAAGCAGCCGCATCCCCAGAGGGTGACTCCAGGCCCACGCCGCCTCGGCCGGACTCTGCCCCTGCACAAATTGTGGCCCTGCCCCTGTCTCTCTCTTCAGGGGCCTCTACCCCCAAGCAAAAACTTGTAGGAATACCTCTCTCCACCTTACTCAAGAGGCCTCCTTAAATACGCTGATGAGGAAAACCTACATCACATCCAGAATCCTAGTTGCAATGGACTCTGCCAAATGTCATTTTTAATCTTTCCAGACTGCATGAGGGGTTGGAATGGAGGTTGACCAAAACAATTCACGCATCTGCTACACTAACGTGTTTTTATTTAGTATTGGTAGACCAGAGGCATTAGCTAACACTTGTTTTCATTGTTACTTCACCCTTGTTTTAATTGAAATTCATCTTTTTGTCAGTTGTTTCAGCACTTTATCAGCAGAGTCCGTCAGAAGCTGCACATTGTTCTCTGTATGAGCCCTGTGGGGGAGGCCTTTCGGTCCCGATGCCGGATGTTTCCATCCCTTGTGAACTGCTGCACTATTGATTGGTTTGTCCAGGTTGGTGACATACCAGGATACCTCTCTGGGATGCTGGATTCACTTGATTTTTTTTTTTTAAGTAGGCTGCACGCCCAAGGTGGAGTCCAACACGGGCCCTGAACTTACGACCCTGAGATCAAGACCTGAGCTGAGATCAAGAGTCAGAGGCTTGGGCGCCTGGGTGGCTCAGTTTGTTAAGCGACTGCCTTCGGCTCAGGTCATGATCCTGGAGTCCTGGGATCAAGTCCCGCATCGGGCTCCCTGCTCGGCAGGGAGTCTGCTTCTCCCTCCGACCCTCACCCCTCTCATGAGCTCTCTCTCTCTCATTCTCTCTCTCAAATAAATAAATAAAATCTTAAAAAAAAAAAAAAAGAGAGGCTTAACTAACTGAGCGACCCAGGTGCCCCTGGATTCACTTGATTTTTAAGGGGTAACACATTGCCCAAAAATAACTCAAGGGTACTTGCATTAGCTTTAAACCCTGCTAGGAATTTACTCATATACAGGAGATGACAATGATAAAGACCTAACAAAGGCTAAACAGAATTTATAAAGGAAGAGGAGACTGTGGAATTTAGCAATGTAGAAATTATTGGTCATCTTGACAAGAGCTTGGTTTCAGTGGAGTGATGGGGGAAAAGGTTCAAGAGAGAAGAGACGAGAGGAATCAGAGACAGTGAACATAGGCAACTCTTTCAAGAAGTTTTGCCCCAGAAGAACACCAAGAGCTGGGTAGTATCTACAAGGGTATGTGAGGTCAAAAGAAAAGTGTTTTTAAGTGGGAAACACAAATAGCATGCGTGTGTGCTGATGGAAGTGATCCAGAAAAGAACTATATTGAGGGAGCAGCAGACAGAGTTAAGTGTAGTTGTACCAATGGCATTGAATAGGCAAGAAGAGATGGGATGGAGTCATCAGCGAAGGGGTCGGCCTGGGCAGGGAGCGTGCACAGCATACCCCAGAGGAACAGGAGCGGGGAGCAGAGTATATGAGCACAGATAACAGGGAGATGGGAAGATGTGGGGGTGAGAGCTCACTGAATTCTGTTTTCGTTGCTTCTATTTTTAGTGATGTGGGAAGCAAGGTCATCAGCTGAGAATGAAGTGGAAAGAGGAGGTGTTAGCAGTCTGTAGAAGCTTTCCTGGGCTGCTCTAAGAACCCACTTGAGCTAGTTGTCACAAAGTTAAAGTGAGGCCAGTCGGCAAGGTTGTGTGTTTTTCTCTAGCCGTGCTCGACTACACAGTCACAGACATGGGGTAACAGAGAGTTGCATTTGGCTAAGGTTCAGGTGAGTGCAGAGAAACAAGAAAGGAGCAAAGAAGTTGAAGAGGTGAAGAGGACAATGATTATAATAATGGACCTGCATAATAAACAGAGTAAGGACATGAGGTCCTCGTAATGTATGTGATTTTATTCATGGAATTATTCTAAATACACCCATTCATTTATTCATTCAATTAACAAATCCTGATTAAACAACTTCCATGTGCCAGACACTGTGCTGGGGATAGAAAATGCAGCCCCAAACCCCTCTCTAATGAATGCAGCCATTCCGTTCATTACACATTACAGACATGAGTAGGAATTCATTAGGTAAAAGGGGGAACAAAGCAAGGAAGAGGTCCAGAGAAATACGTTTTCTTACTTGTTAAAATGTATATTATAGAAATGAGCAACAGACTTTCCAAATTATATCTTTATTTTCAGTGGCCTAGAGAAGCACTTCTTTCTGTATCAAAGACGTTTTTTGCAAACGTGGATGCTGGAAAAGAAGAACTGAAAGAAAAGCTTTCCCTCATGTGCGTGAACGTTCACTTGAGCGTCTCCACGATGGCAGAACGCTATTACATGGAGCTCCGCAGACGGTACTACACAACGCCTACCTCCTACTTGGAACTCATCAATCTCTTCCTGACTATGCTGAGTGAGAAAAAGAAGCAGCTGGTTTCGGTAAGTATAATATTATCAATAAAAAAAATTTTTTTTTCTTTTGCTTGAACTCAAAACTTGCCAGAACTAGCGGAAGTTCTACATGCCATCTTACCTGCTGGAGCCTTCTCCATCCCCACATGTGCCCTTGACAACCTGCGACAGACAAAAAGATGAAAAGAATGTCTTATGCTGTCGGCCGAGAGGCCTTCCCCTTCCTTGATATGTATATTTTTTCTACTGTCATTTACCTAAGTGTGCCTCAGTAGAATGAGACGGACATAGTAACAGCATCAAAGTGAGGCGGTAAGTTAGACATCTCTGTATATTTCATGAGAAGGAGAACCTTTTGTTAAGCAGCGGAGATGGAGTTTCGGTGGCCTAACATGTGTCCGTAGTTGCCATTAAGAGCAAGGACTTCAGTGTCAGGCAGACCATATACAACCTATGTTCTGCCTCTTTCTTACTGCACAACCGTGAGCACATTTTGTAACTTCTAGGTCTTAGTAGAGAATAAGGTTTAGAAATTTCTACATCTACCGCTTGGATTGTTGTGGAGTTTAAATAAGATACTGTTTGTGAAGGGCTTGGAATATGATCTGACACCTACGAGATGCTCAGGAAAGAGTGGCTGCCATCACGATCACCATCAGCAGGCTATTAACATGAGCTGAAATTTTCAACATTTTAATCAAAATTAAAATAGAAGTATAGACCATTAAGATATTTTTAATGTTTTTCAGAGGATTTTTACTTGGTAAATAGATACATGCTTTGTAAAATAACTTGATAGATATTTTGAAACCTGTCAGTTTGAACCAGGCTTTCTGACTCACCTTCAAAAAACAGTTATTCCCGGCTGCCTCCTCTTCTAGGTCCTGCCTCTTTGATCCTAGTCAGAAGTTCCTTACCACTGGGAAGTAGGGTTCAGATCCAGCAACCAGAGCTGAGTCCCCAGAACACTGACAAGTTCCTAGCTCTGCTCACCCATCTTGACGAAACAAGTTCCTAGAGCTGTGGCCTCCAGAAATTCCTATCTGAACTTACCCCTCGTTCATTCAACAGTCTACCAAGCTGCCAAGCTAAGGGAATAAAAATAATATGATGTGGTTCCTCGGTGAGCCCGCAGTCTGGTGACATGCCAACTGCTGTGGCTAGGGGGCAGAGATCTACACCCACCGTGGTGAATGTCATGGTCATTTCCTAGAGTTCTGTTACCTGAAGATTTCTCTCTGTTCACAATTTTAAGTATTACAAACTGATTTACCAGTTCTGTAGATGTAAAATTCTAGTACATGAGTAAGAGATGCCAAGAAATGTATAGTTTATAATATTCGTTATAATAGATATTTTTATTGTCATCTAGGCACGTGACCGGGTGAAGAACGGTCTCACCAAGCTATTAGAAACAAACGTACTAGTAGATAAAATGAAATTAGAACTTTCAGCTTTAGAACCTGTTCTTTTTCAAAAATCACAAGATGTTGAAGCCCTGATGGACAAATTGGCAGTAGATCAAGAAAATGCCGATCAGGTATGCATTCCCTGACATTGTGGTCGTGAGAAGATTTTGATCACCAACTGATCACCTATATATCATGACATGGGATTGGATTTTTTTAATTTTATATGTCTTTAAAATAATTAAGTGATAGTTTTAACAATGCTTTTAAGTTGTAAACAATCTACCTTCAATGAATCAGCCTAGTTCTCACCCTGAGAATGAGTGAACACAATGAGTGGGACAGAGAGTTGTGAAAAAAGTACCCCCAACAAGTATAAAGCAGCAACTCTTCATCTCCTAAGAAGGAATGGTTTGTTCTAACAGCTTCAGCTCAATTATCCCATCAGCCTACATGAGATGGACAAAGGAGAGCCTAAAATGCGCTGTAGCTAATACTCTTTCATTGTTGGTATAATCCAGAGGGGCAAATATGACGCATTATCATTGGCTTTGTTTTTAAACATTGAAATTCAAATAATGAGACCACCTAAGCAGCCGTGTTTCAATGTTTAGGTCCGTAGCATTGTTCAGGAAGATGAAGCAACAGCAAAAGTGAAAGCTGAGGAAACCCAAGCAATTGCCGATGATGCTCAGAGAGACCTTGAAGAAGCTCTCCCTGCCCTTGATGCTGCTAATAAAGCCCTGGATTCCTTAGATAAAGCAGACATATCGGAAATCAGAGTTTTTACAAAGCCCCCAGATATGGTCATGACTGTTATGGAAGCGATTTCTATTCTCTTGAATGCCAAGTGAGTACATCCATAATCATGTGTTACCAAAATGCATGGGGGAATTTCTTTGGTGTTTTTCTACATTTTCATTTATATGTGCTCATTCTCTTCTCTGCCTTTTTACTGATTTGGTCAGTCAATCAACAGATTGATTCAACAAGCATTTTTTTGAACATCTGTGTTGTGCTAGATGACGGAAGATACAAAGCTCTTCTCTAAGGCACATATAGGATAATGGGGAGACAGACATGAAAAATAATAATTTCAAGATATGCAATATTTGTGTAGTACCAGGACTTCCAAAAAAAAAAAAGTGCTCATGGAGAGGTGTGAGCAGGTTTTTGAGATATGGTGCTCAGGTGGAGAGTGAGACTATGGGGAGAGCTCAGGGACCTTTGATGCTCATGGAATGGGATGGGGCTGGGGAGGAGAGCAGTGATGACAGCATGCAAGGTCTTGTGTTTGATCCTGGAGATATGTAGTTTTCAAACCTTCTTTAGTAATACAAATTTTTTTCAATAAAAATTATAAGAAATCTTTCTATGTAAAACTGATCAAGCAAGGGTAGAAGTCCCAGAGGACCCCCACCCAGCTTCCCTGCTCCCTCTCTGGCCAGCACCTTAGTGGAGCCAGGGAGTTCTGCAAAGCATAGATGGAAAGCCTGGGCCAGAGGGGACTGAGAACCATTGAACATTTTCGACATAATCAGCTTTTCCTGTGAGAAAGACCAATCTGGCAGAAGTTCACAAGGAGCAGGGTTGACTGAGAGACATAAAACCAGGTAGAAGGTGATCATAGTGTCCTGGCAAGAGATTTTTAAGGACCTTTATAAACTAAGGCAAGTGGGGTAAAAATGTGAGTGCCAGGGCATTGTAAAAATAAAACTATTATTTCTGTAATGTCTTACGTTTCTAAAACTCTGATTTTGTAATTCCTTTCTCTACCAAAACTGGGTTGGGATGAAACATTAGTCATCCAGGAATGTCTCCCCAGGAATTGTGGTGTACTTAACTACCAATGACTGGGATTATGGTATCAAGATTAAAACTACCCACTGATTGGGATAATATCTTAATGTTCTCAAAAGAACACAATTCTTTTGTTCTTAAATTACTTTATTACAGTACTATTAACTTATTATGTCTGTCTTTCAGGCCTGATTGGCCAACAGCCAAGCAACTTCTTGGTGATTCTAACTTTCTAAGAAGACTTTTAGAATATGATAAGGAGAACATAAAGCCTCAGATATTGGCAAAACTTCAAAAGTATATTAACAATCCTGATTTTGTGCCTGAAAAAGTAGAGAAAGTGTCCAGAGCATGTAAATCCATGTGCATGTGGGTAAGAGCGATGGATTTATACTCTAGGGTAGTCAAAGAAGTCGAACCAAAGAGACAAAAACTCCGTGCTGCACAGGTACATCATTTGTGTTGCAATATTTTATACAATTAAAGGCCATGATCATTAGTCATTCAAGCTCCTGTGACTTTGTAAAACATAGATAGTAACAATGCTCTTGAAAACTAGGTTTTTTTGTAGAAAAAGAGCTGGTGAAGATTATCCTTTCAGAAATGACCTCTAAAATCAGCCCTTTCCCAGCATGAAAGGAAAATAAGTCCGCAGTATAGTCGTATCATCAGGCCGATGATATTTTTCAGGTGCCTTTTAGCTCTAGCATGTGATGCTCTGGGTTGCATTTGCTAATACTCCCACACTCCGTGATGTCATCTGAGGGTCTAAACCCAGCTTAAGCCACAATCGGATGTGAGGTCCCAAGCAGAACAAAGAATGCTCATTGAGTGGATAGGGTTACTGAAAGGAACCGTGGCTCGAGAGCAGGGGTGGCAGACTTTTTCTGTGAAGACCCAGAGAGTAAATATTTTGTGTTTTGCTGGTTATCTTGTCTCCACTGCAATTCCTGAGCTCCGCTGTTGCAGCACAGGAACTGCCACCAATAATAAACGAGTAAGCATGGCTGTGTTCCAATGTCACTTTATTTATGCACACAGGAATTTGAGTTTATACAATTACCATGTGTCATGAAGTATTCTTCTTCTTTTGATTTTTTTTCCCCAACCATTTAAAAATGTAAAACCAATCTTAGTTTGCTAACTGTACAAAAACAGGCAGCAGGCTGAATTTGGTTTGCAGACTCCTGCTCTAGAGAACTCGCTAGGAAAGATTTGTTTTCCCAGTTGAGTGAACCTTTCATTTATTTCATCATTTAAAGTTAATCCACTGTAGTAACTAATTAATCCCAAATGCTTTGGGATTAATGTGCAATGGTACATCTGTTTCTCTATTCCTTCTGTGATTTATTTTATTGGGCTTTGTTTCTTGTTTTGTTTTGTTCTGTTATACTTCTATTCTTATATTTTAAAAACTTTACATTTGTTTTAACTTTATATACCATATCAAAATATTTTGAGACATGAAGAAGAGAACATAAATCCTATTTTTAAAATGTATTAGAAGTGGGCAAATTTTATTTTCTTTGGGGACCTTGGATTTTCATTTTAAATATTTATTTGATTTTATTAGGCTGAACTTGATATTACTATGGCTACTCTGAGAGAAAAGCAAGCATTACTAAAGCAAGTAGAAGATCAAATACAAGCCTTACAAGATGATTATGACAAAGGTGTGAATGAGAAAGAAGGTCTAGGTAAGTAACTCATAAATTTATGGTGGTCAGGAGATGCCTGATTTTTTTTTATTTAAATTCAATGAGCCAACATATAGTGCATCATATAGTACAGCTTCAGATGCAGAGTTCAATAATTCATCAGTTACGTATAACCCAGTGCTCATCACATCACATCATGTGCCCTCTTTATGTCCATCACCCAGTTACCCCATCCCTCACCCACCTCCCTCCAGCAACCCTCAGTTTGTTTCCTACAGTTAAGAGTCTCTCACTGTGGGTGCCTGGGTGGCTCAGTCGGTTAAGCAACTGCCTTCAGTTCAGGTCATGATCCCAGGGTCCTGGAGTCGAGCCCTGCATCAGGCTCCCTGCTTAGCAGGGAGCCTGCTTCTCCCTTTCCTTCTGCCCCTCCCCCCACTCATATTCTCTCTCGCTCTGCTCTCTCTCTCTCAAATAAATAATCTTAAAAAAAAAAAAAAGAGTCTCCCATGGTTTTTCTCCCTCTCTGATGACTTCCCATTCCGTTTTCTCTCCCTTCCCCTATGATCCTCTGCCCTGGTTTTTATATTCCACATATGAGAGAAACCATATGATAATTGTCTTTCTCTGATTGACTTATTTCGCTCAGCATAATCCCCTCCAGTTCCATCCATGTTGTTGCAAATGGTAAGTATTCATCCTTTCTGATGGCTGAGTAATATTCCATTATATATATATATACCACAAGGAGATACCCGATTTTTAGAAGTAGAAAGAGTTTTCAGGCAGTCAGATCTCAGCTTCCATCCAACATGTAGGACATATTTCCACGGAGGTACTGCACCAGCCTAATGTAAGATTAGAGCTGCACATACGGCACACATTCAACTCCTGTGTGGAAGGCTTGTTGGGACATGTTCCACTATAGCACGACTTGACATATGAATTTGATCCAGAAAATAAATACTACCCAGACACAGAGAGAGCTAGCTTCAGCCAGAGTAACAGAGTATCAGAAAGGAGCTGTTTGCTTGGAAGAGGTGAACGTGGACTTGCTTCTCGAATGGGAAGTAACGCTGAATCAGTATGAGGTTTCATACAGATGTACTGACATCATTAGCTAAATAATGCTAATGTCACTATAAGCAAAAGCAGGTGAATAAACATCTTATATTTTAGGAAAATACTGAATAACATAATTTGATTTTCTTAAAATTTTCTAGCAAAGACTATGGCCCTGACCAAAGCACGTCTGATACGTGCTGGAAAGCTGACGGCTGCATTAGGAGATGAGCAAGTTCGATGGGAAGAAAGCATCGAGAAATTCAATGAGGAGATATCAAATATCATTGGGAATGTGTTTATAGCAGCAGCTTGTGTTGCCTATTATGGGGCCTTCACAGCCCAGTATAGGCAATCGGTGAGTAAACTCACTTTCTGTGAGGAGTGGGGAGAAGCAGCTGGAACTGGCAGAGGCAGTTTTCCGGAGTTTAGAGGGAGGCTCCCCACTGTGAAGGTTCTCCATGATGGAAACTCCACAGCCCTCCAGCTCCCCCATCAGCCAGCAATGGTCTACCCCTAGGATTTCCTTAACACATTCCTTCCTTTCCTTTCCTGCCTTAGAAAGTTAGTCATCGCTTCCTTATACAGCTCAAGAACCTGGGGGAAGTAAAAGGGCCAGGGAGTCCCCCCCCATCTTATGATCAGAAGTGGCATCTAAAGTCAGCCAGGATGGGGGCACCTGGGTGGCTCAGTCCGTTAAGCGGCCAATTCCCAATTTCGGCTCAGGTCATGATCTCAGGGTCGTGAGTTTGAGTCCCACATCAAGCTCTACATTCAGCTGGAGTCTGCTTGAGAGTCTCTCCCTCTGCACCCCCCACCCACATCCATGCTCTCTCTCTCTCTCATAAATAAATAAATAAATCTTTAAAGTCAGCCAGGATGAAGTTTTCTGAATTGGAGAGACTGCTACAAAGGGCTAGGCAATGGGAAGGAGCAGTAAATGAAATTATTTGGAGAGATTTTTCAGGCCATTTTTATGAAATGCCTTCCTAAAAAGGCTTCATCCTTGCCCTTGAGCTATAAAACCTAGTTAGTATAGGACTCGTAGACTCAACAGAAGCTCAGGGGTCATCTGGTGCCATGTGAGCCATGCCAGTGGTGCTTTTGGACTGTCCCATTCACTGAAGGAGGTAACCCGCCAACATCCCCTGCCCCATCTACTCATTGCTAGTAGCACCCACAGTCATTGTGATAACCCCAAATTTCTCCACATGCTTCCAGACTCTCCCAACGGGGACAGTACACCCCTGGTTCAAGACTACTGTGATAACGTTTGTCATTTATACATGAGAAAACTGAGGTTCAGACATGGGGAGTGACGTGCCCAAAGTCACCGCTAGTTTATGGTATGGTTCAAGGCCCCAGATCTGATTGTCAGTCCACTTCTTGTGTCCTATGCTTTGATGCCAGGATGCATGTGGAGACCGCTAGAACTTACTTATAACCATGACATTCTGTATGTATCCTCATTTACCAAGTGTTCCTGACTCTGTACAAATAAGCTTTCCTCCTCCCACAGCTTATAGAATATTGGATCCAGGACTGTCTATCTCTGGAGATCCCAATTAATCCTTCCTTCAGTCTCATTAACATTCTTGGCGATCCCTACGAAATACGGCAGTGGAACACTGATGGGCTGCCCCGTGACATAATATCAACAGAAAATGGTATCTTGGTTACTCAAGGGAGACGGTGGCCTCTGATGATTGATCCCCAGGATCAGGTGCGTAACAAGTGCTTCAGATGCAGAACAGCCTCCTAGCCCTGCATACTGTTATGCTGTCCGTTCCAAATTCCAAAAGTGGACTTGAACACACTTGTAAGATGTTGGGGATTTAGACCTAGAAGGGAGTTTAGAAGTCTTCTAGTCAAAAGGGACCTGGGTGGCTCAGTCAGTGAAATGTCTGACTCTTGGTTTCGGCTCAGGTCATGATCTCGGGGGCTTGATCTCAAGCCCCGAGTTGGGCTTTGTACTCAGCAAGGAGTCTGCTTGAGCTTCTTGCTCTCCCTCGCTCACGTTTTCTCTCTCTCAAATAAATAAATAAACCTTTAAAAAAATGTATTCTAGTCCAAGTTCTTCATTTTGTGGAGGCAGAAGGTGAAAGGGAAGAAGAGTCCAACTGCTCTGCATACTTGATTTTGATTGGTTTTATTTACGGGGTTGACCATTAGTTTTCTATTTTCTGTGGGAGCAGAAATTCATTCCTATAAAGTTCTTTTTTTTTTTTAAGATTTGATTTATTTATTTGACAGAGAGAGAGAGACAGCAAGAAAGGGAATACAAGCAGGGGGAGTGAGAGAGGGAGAAGCAGGCTTCATGCCGAGCAGGGAGCCTGATGCGGGGCTCGATCCCAGGACCCCGGGATTGTGACCTGAGCCAAAGGCAGACACATAACAACTGAGCCACCCAGGCGCCCTTCCTATATAGTTCTTGTTCCTAAAAGGTCTGAAGAGTCAGAATGAAGTCAGGGTAGGATGGGTTTTAGGGCAAGCCTGCCTGGAATTTAGAGAATCCTATTATCTGACTCCAAAGGCCATGGATCATACTGTTCTAAGTGGGGTTTAGAAAAGGGAGCTGTTGTCAGAGCCAGGAAGACAAGCTTGAATACATTAAGGATGGGCTTTTTCCCTAGATGTGTCTCTTCTTCATTTGTTTCAAATTTGAATAAAAGGAAGAATCCCAAACACTGGAGTTTGAAAGGTGCTTTTTATTTGCAGGGGAGTAATATTTTATTTTATCTTTTTCATCTTTCAAAACTGTTTCTAAATTGAACAAAATTTCTAAACTTTACTCTAAAAACTTTCACTTGCTGTCATCTATAAAACTCTAAGTCCAGTGTCCTGCTTTGTGCTTTCTCAAACAGGCAAACCGTTGGATAAGGAACAGGGAAAGCAAGAGTGGTTTAAAGATCATTAAGCTTACGGATAGTAATTTCTTACGTACACTGGAAAATTCAATCCAACTTGGTTTACCCGTCTTGCTGGAAGAGGTTTGCTTTTCACTTTTCTTTTCTCTGGTTCATCCCCAACTTTCAGACCATATCTGGAATCCTATACGGGCCACACCTGCATCATGCTAGAGACACCAGTCAGCTCCATTTGCAAGTTGTTCAAACCATTCACTTTGCTCCTTAAACGGTGCACTATCACGTGGGGAGCAATCCATTGACTGAATGATTTTTCTGATTCCAGACATGGTTTTGGTGTTAGTGGGATGGGCTGTTTTCTGACACTGCTGATTCTTAGCCCCGTTGTGGCTCTTGATGGTTAGCTGCCATGAAAGTGCAGAGCAGCAGAGCCCTGGGGCCAGCAGGAACTGTCTACACATGCTGACGATGGGAGGCCAGCAAAACATTCTGGTGGGCATAAATATTATTATTCTCTACCCTTCTAGCCTTGACTGACCAACATAGGAAAGATTCTGTCGTGGGTCCCAGGCCCTCACCCAAACCCTGATGTTACAGGGGAGGGTAAAGTCTCCCCAAACCTTTGGTGCAGTTATGTTAGCCCCAAACTGGATTCTTAAACTGCAGTTTACTTTGTAACACAGGAGGTCCTGGGGGAATTTCTTCTCCAAGGCAGGGCACAAAAGACTTTCTATGACGTTCTGCCCCTGGATGGCAGGACCTTGTAACTGCTTTCTGTGACTTGGAGTCATTAACATGCACCTAGCTGCTTTTTACATTCGTAAAGCAGTATTTTCCAACTTCCTCTCCACCTATTTGTGGGCGTGAAATGGAGTTAGTCGGTCTCAACCAGCATTTTTTAATGATATAGAATAGATTTTTAAGAACACAAAATTGCATCATAGGTGGAAATGGAAATTTTATCTCATAAACTTTTGTTTACATTCTTGGGTATCATGTCACAGTATGAAATAGATTTGTTAACTATGGATTACAATCAAATTTTGACAGCTCCTGGGTCATGGACCCCCATCACACCCATGCTGACATAAGGGTGTTTGTCATGGGGTGTGATAGCAGTGTCTGCAGGCCCAAGTTCTTGCCAACAGTCAAATTTGCTTTGAGGGAAAGAAAATAGCTATCATACAAAATAGAGGTCCACAAACTTTTTCTGTTAAGAGCCAGATATTTTAGTTTTTCTAGGCCACATACAGTCCCTGTACAAATATTATTCAAACAAATATTCTTCTTTGTTTTGGTTTGGGTTTAGGGTTTTGTTTTTATAACCCTTGAACAGGGTGAAAAATCATTTTTAGCTTAACAGCCATACAAAAACAGGTCACAGAGGGCAGGATTTGGCCTGCAGGCTGTAGACTGTCATCATTTGCCTTAGAACAGCCATGAGAGTGAACAGACCATTTGTCTGGGTCCTGCCGAAGGGCCACGTGCAGAGACCCGCCTTTCTCAGATTCTTCCTTATGGGGATGAATGGTATGTACAATTAGTCTAACCATCTGTATTGCCTTCACATGATCATATTTTCTTAGACTACCAGTAAGATAACCACTGGAAAATATACACCATTAGAGGTAGTGAGTGCATAGTAAGAGAAATATCTATAAGATCACTGGAAAATTGCTCATTCAAAGTAAATTTGGAGGCCTAAGGAATTTAGAGAAATTGATACCATCCATTTTAATGGCTTATTATTTTTTTTTCATATTCTATTTTAACTTTCAAGCTTAAAGAAACCTTGGATCCAGCTCTAGAACCCATTCTCTTGAAGCAGACTTTCATGAGTGGTGGACGGCTGCTCATTCACCTTGGAGATTCAGACATTGATTATGACAAAAACTTTAGGTTCTATATGACAACCAAATTGCCAAATCCCCACTACCTGCCTGAGGTATGAGCTGCTGGTCTCGAATTCCCAGCCCGAGTGGACTATTACGTGTGACGGTCTCTGACATTTGGTGGGCCCTCTCCCAGCTCCCCCTTTCCCCGCTGCTCTGCCACACCCCTTCCTTCCACTGTCCTCCACTCTTGCTTCTCTTCTGCGTCCTGATTCTGATTCCAGTTGCCCTTCTGCTCGCCATTCAGTTGGACTTGAGTCCCTCCCCACCCGGTCCCTAGGTGCTGCCCTGCCCGAGGCCCCGAGCACCTCTTCAGCGGCGCTCTCTCCATCTCCCTCCCGGCCCACAGCTGCTCGCACAACACAGAGCAGCACTCCCTTCTAATCGTTCTTCTCCCTCCTGCAGCTCAAGGCCATTTGTGCCCCTCTTGCTGTGGCTCATAAATGAACCAGGGCTTCACAGAGAGTCTGTGGGGAGAGGGGGACATGCGAATGTTAACATTTGCAAATGCCCGTGGCATAAAGGCCCAAATAAAGAAGTTGCCAGCTTGAAAACTCTGGTGACTGTCACCATTAGAGAGTGATGACTCAAACATCCAGTGTGTCTGTGCTTAGAGTTCTGGAGGAGGGGGCATCCCTCATGCGCTTAGACTTTAAGGGGACCTATGTGAACCTCACTTCCACACACGTCCCTGACCTGCCATAGGATCCGGAAGAACTACTCTTGTGCTGCAGAGCCCAAGGCAGTTGCAACAGAAATGAAGGCAGCTGGGTCTCCTTTCTCCCTTCCTCACGGGGCTCCAAGAGGTCGCTCGTCCCCCGCAGCCCCTCGGTGCTGCCACAGCTCCAGGCACGGCTGCACGCTCCCCAGGGTCTTCCCAGTGTGGCAGGTCTCCCCTTCTCCAACAGGGCTCACACAATTAGGGAAGAAACTTCACAAATCAGAATTACTCCTTCACCTCTCCCCCCCATCCCAAAAACAATAAATTCCTTGCATATGCCATTCCAAATAGTGTCATTTTCCTTTTAGTTACCGATTTTCTCATAGCTGCCTGTCTTCACTAGATGTGCTCAGGTTAGATGAAACAGACACACCTCTTGAATAAGATGAGGGAAATGCCACTAAAAGCCCAGGTCAGCCTCGAGGGGTATAATTTTCACAGCCACTGCCAGAGCTCATGTCGCAAGATCCATGGTGAAGTTTAGAAAAGTGACCGATGTGCCATGACTTACAACCTTCTCACTTATTTAACTTTTGGGAGGGAGCATCGCACACCTTACCCAACACTAGCTCTGTGACTGTGGGCCAGTTATTCCATGTCCTGGATCCTCAAGTCAATTAACCAAAAAGTGGAGATAAAGCCTACTTCAAGGATTCATTGTGAAGATTAAATAAGAATAACATGTAAAATATGGGACGTTCAAACACTCTTTTTTTTGCTGTTAACTCATTCTAGTAATGTGAGAATATTATAGCAACCATTTTTCATAAAAATGTTATGATGACACAATACATAAAAGCTCTATTATCAGTCATCACTTCTTTTCAACAAGGACAAACTATGTATAAGTCACTGTAACTGAGTGATTTTCTTACCTCATTTGGTCTTCATAAATACCCTGTGAGTTATAACTATTATTATCCCAATTTTTAAATCTCAGGAACTGAAGCTCAGCAGGGGTGAGTAGCTTGTCCAACATGCACTAAAGGGTGTACCTGGTATCAGAACCTGATCTTTTTAACCCTCTGCTGGCTCACCTTTCCTTAAAGCACCATGTAGGATTCTATAACTGTGGTCTGTGAGGAACAAGATTGTCATTCATACTGCAGGGAAAATCATATTAGGATTCTGTAAGACAATATGCTTGGTGGGTGTGT
Source organism: Mirounga leonina (assembly GCF_011800145.1). Classification (NCBI taxonomy): domain Eukaryota; kingdom Metazoa; phylum Chordata; class Mammalia; order Carnivora; family Phocidae; genus Mirounga; species Mirounga leonina. The sequence continues at coordinate 32,767,340 of NW_023270305.1, read as the reverse complement.
GGGTGTGTGGGTATGTTCACAATTAGACCCAAGAGACATCCAGCTGGGTAATAATGGGCCCTGTTCTACTAAAGAAAGCACTTCTTATTTGACTCATCTGAACTTAAGCATTTTTATGTAAATCTATGCTTCTCTTTCAGGTGTGCATTAAAGTTACCATCATCAATTTCACCGTAACCAAATCAGGTCTAGAGGATCAATTGTTAAGGTAAAAAGAAAAAACAAAAAGTGGGGGGAGAGAAGGGGGGAGGCAAAGTTTCCTCATATTTTGTTTAGAAATTGTGACAAAACATTTTAATGTGTGAAGGCACCACTCATGAGTCACCAGTCATAAAGATGATAATAAACAACCAGGTTCTTCATCTGTTGTCACTGTTGCAGCTGCCAGTCTTGTTCATGGTCTTCTCAAAAAGATCAGGGATATACCCTTAATTCTCAACCATGGTTCGGGCCAGGCCTTCAGCCCAGCCCGGCCTCTTCCCCTTCGCTGGGGTTTCCAATCTTGGGCAAGTGAATGAAGTCAGTCGTCGTGTGGTTCCTTGAGATGCTTTGCTCCATACCTGTGAGAAAAACTCCCAAAGAGAGCTTTCCTGTTTTACTGGTTTACAGGTGTTTTCCTGGTGTACTTAATTGTACCTACATCTGTCCACCTCAAAAAATTAAATACCCTCCTTCGGTATACTCTGTGATTAAATCTCTGCTTCCCAAAAATAAGATTATGAATTGTTGATAGTAATTATCAGAATTAGCCAAGAGGCGGGCGCCTGGGTGGCTCAGTTGGTTGGGCGACTGCCTTCGGCTCAGGTCATGATCCTGGAGTCCCAGGATCGAGTCCCGCATCGGGCTCCCTGCTCAGCGGGGAGTCTGCTTCTCCCTCTGACCCTCCCCCCTCTCGTGCTCTCTCTCCCATTCTCTCTCTCAAATGAATAAATAAAAAATCTTTAAAAATAAAATAAAATAAAATATTTGTTCTCAAAAGGGACATGTATTTAAAAAAAAAAAAAGAATTAGCCAAGAGGCTTAGACAAAAAAATTGTAAGGATTTATTGAAATAATAAATTTATATGGTTAAAAAGTCATTATATATGTGTGTGTGAGTATATGTGTATGTATGTGTGTATGTGTATATACTACATTAGCTCTAAAGGAAAAGATTATTTAGACCCACGTTCAAAATAAGTCATCATATTCATTGAGTCAAGTCAAAATTGGGTCAAGATTATCCTGATTTATTCCATTATCACTGAGTTTAAGTCTCGTTTTCCTTGTTTATTTTAGGAATCTATTCTGCCAGCCACTAACTTGCTTAATTTCTGCTAGGCTAACTTCTTTCCAGACAAAGGGTATTTCAGCACATTTTACGGACATGTTCTAAGGACATAACTGAACCGTTTTCATACCCGTGCACTCCCGTGAGGAGTTCCGCTTAGTTGTGTCACAAGCTGTCAGCATGTTAGACTGCAGGGACACAGACAAGTGCCCTGGAAGCGAGAATGTTGAGCCTCCGGTGTAGGATACAGAATCTCTGGGTTCTAGTTTATACTCCTCTCTTCTGAAAAAATTATTTAAACAAATGAACTTGAGATGATGATTTCTTATGGTGTTCATATAATAACTTTTAAAGTTTCTGAACTCGGTATGTACATAAAAATGAACAATGAGGCCGTTCATTCTAGCAGGTAAAGCACGTGCCCTGGAGTCAGCGAAGCCAGATGCAAGCCCAGCTCTGCCTCTCAGAGCCACGTGAGCTCAGGAAGTGACCCACTAGGGTCTGTGGTAACCACAGTGCCTACCTCACAGGAGCATTCAAAGAATTACAAGAGAATCCGCATAAAACTCTGAGCAGGGTGCCTGGCACAGAGTGACGCTTAATAAAGATTAGTTCCTGCAAACACAGGGCTGGGATTACGAAAGCAAAAATGAAGGGAGATCTAAGTTCACATGTTTTGACAGGGGTGGAGCTGGAGGTAAGGCACTTTTATGAGACCCAGGCAAGACTCACTTCATGGAGGTGGTGGGATTTCAGAATCTCCCATCAAAAGAATATTCCAGGCACCATTTTCAGCCTGGCACAAGCAAGCATTAGATACAGAAATTGAATGATTAGGGGGATCAAGCACTGAGCAGGTTTTCTGAAGAGAAGATGAGCAGAAGCTATGGGGACTGTGGTAGACTGTCAGTTTTGAAATACAAGATAATCAGAACTAACATGTCATTCAGTGAATAGCCACCTTGTCAACCCAGCGAAGAGGCGCCTTATGCACTAGGACTTGGCTAGTAGCATTAGTACTCAGCTAAGTAGTAAAGAAAAATAGAAGCAACTTCAGGGCACTGATAAAGCCATACTTTAAGTATTCAAACTTTGGTTCCAGTGATGTGGTACGACTCGAAAAACCCGAGTTGGAGGAACAAAGAATCAAGCTCATTGTGAGGATCAACACTGACAAAAACCAGCTGAAAACTATTGAGGAGAAAATCCTGAGAATGCTCTTTACATCGGAAGGAAATATCCTGGACAATGAAGAACTTATTGACACACTCCAGGATTCAAAGGCAAGTAAAATATTTTTAGTATGTATAGAAAGCGTATTGGTTCAAAAGTTACAACTGCCGCTTTTGAGGGTCCCGCAAATCTTTTTTTTTTTTAAGATTTTATTTATTTATTGAGAGAGAGAGAGTACAAGCAGGGAGAGTGGAAGAGGGAGAAGCAGGCTCCCTGCAGAGCAGGGAGCCCGATGTGGGGCTCGATCCCAGGGTCCTGGGATCATGACCTGAGCCGAAGGCAGACGCTTAACTGAGCCACCCAGGTGCCCCGGGTCCCACAAATCTTTTATAGCAAGAATGGCAGCCACACCAGGGCTGCCAGCGTCACGCAAGAATGAACCTAGCTAGCAGGGCCCCTCACCCCACAATGGAAGAGGAGGTAAATCGTAGACAACTGCTCCTCTTGTCTTGTCTGCATTTTTTTATTCAAGCATGTAATGTAAAGAACTGGGACAGGATACAAGTTGAAAGGAAAAGCAGTTATAGTCACATTAGTGCCATCTCCATCGGGAGGCCTCCCTGGTATGCCCAGCTGGAATTAATCTCTTCCTCCTTGGAACACCTGTAGCAACTTACCTGACCCTCTTTTACAGCCCTTGACATTGTTCACCTTATGTCACCATTATCAAATCCCATGTCTTAAATCTCATGTTAGCCTATTCAATTTGGTGTTGAATCTGTGACTAGTTCAGCTTGATACTCCTTCTCCAAGGGCTAACCATGGTGCCCTATATATAACTGGTGCTCAATAAAAATGTCACAATAGTAAGATGAAGTTTTACATTAAACATATAATCTTGTACTAAATTGTTTCTCATTCAGACCATAATTTTAAAAGTATGCTGGAAATAAAACCTATAAAATGATTTTCATCCATTCATGAGAAACAGAAAGTAATTTACTAAAAAAAAAAAAAAACCCTTTGACATGGAATACAGAAGTTTATGTCCTTTGTCTTTCATTGACATCAGAAATGATACTGCTTTCTATCCTACAGTCTCTTGAGATCCCATTCTGGGTTTCCCATTTCTTTTCTCTCTTTGCTTGTTTGTCAGTCTCTTTATCCTCTTTCCATTCATTCTTCCTTGGGTTTTTAGTTTCTGGAAGTCAATGGCTAACCCATTTATTTATTTTTTTTTTATCAAAGCTTTACATGAGGGGCACCTGGGTGGCACAGTTGGTTAAGGGTCCAACTCTTGATTTCATCTCAGGTCATTATCTCAGGGTCATGGGATTGAGCCCCTCATTGGGCTCCACACTTAGTGCAGAGTCTGCTTGAGATTCCCTCTCTCCCTCTCCCTCTGCCCCTCCCACTCATGCACTTTAAATAAATAAATAAACAAAGCTTTACATGCAAATTACTTAAGGAATGAAATACTTGTACAAGTTTTGCGATAGCATTCCCTGCTTTCTCTATGCCCACCACCACCACCACTACCATCCATGACTTCCTCCATAAAAACAACTATGTTCTTTTTTGTTTTGATTATTTGGGGTTTTACATCTTTTCTCTAAATAATAGACTCATATTGCTACTTCTTGAGTTTTTCTTTTATCCATTCACTGTTGTCTATACTTTTACCACACACATACATACATACACACACACTCTTCCCATCCCCTAGCCTCCCACTGTACTTATATTCCGATTATAGTTACATATCCAATGTTTACATTGCCTAGAAGTATGAAGATCTGGCTGCAAGTATTTTAGGGGCTGAGGACAGGAGAAGAGCTAGGGTATCCTAGTATCCATTGTGTATACATTTACCTAATCTCTTTGTTTTCATTATGGTACCGGGCCCTCAACTATCCCTGGCTTCCTTCCATCAAAAAAAATCCTCTTTTTTAATTTCCCCAAGGAAGAAACCTCTATTTTTCAGTCAGAGTGGGGAAGGGACAACCCCCTGCCTGGTGGGGAGATGACTTAGGAGTCTATCAACCAATTCTTATTTTAGGCCCTTCCCACTTCCAGGGGTTGGATGCCACGAATTCTTAAGCCTTTGACAGGGATCCTGTTTTACAAATTGGGTGACTTTTTGGCTTTTCCCTTTGCCAGCTTAGGAATCTATTTTCCTGCGTCTGCTAAGTCATTACCACTCTACTCTCTGCTTTCCAGTTCTCAAAATTTTATTGATATTTCCTCTTCCATTCTTCCTATCTTTGTGGATTTGCACTGTTTTAAAAAATCCCTTTACTATAATTGTATCATGGTTTCAGTAGGGAGTAAGGTAGATACATGTGTTCTGACTGCCTTCTTTCTCTGTGAGCTGGTTTCTGTGTCTGCAGGGAGTTGCCTTGAAGATTTCCTTTCTATCAGGTAGTGATAGGACTGATTGTTCTTGGGCTTCATTTCCTACCACTTCCTGCCTATAGTTTATACTCCCTTAAACTCCCAGAGCCCTTATTTTATTTTAAGTTGTTTTTTTTTTTTTTAAATAATCTCTGCACCCAACATGGGGCTCAAACCCACAACCCTGAAATAAAGAGTCACATGCTCCTCCAACTAAGCCAGTCAGGTGCCCCCCAGAGCCCTCATTTTAAAATATATGTCATATTCTCTAATCACTGCTGAGGCCTCAAGTCTCTTGGACATAAAATCTGTAAGTAGTTACTAAGCTCAACTGAGGTATATAGTCTTCTAATATTCTCTGGCAAAAAGAAGAAAGTAGTCTACTTTGCTTTCTCTTTAGCCCTGGATTCTTCATTATCAGGGCCTTGGGCTCCTCCAAGGATTGTTTACAGGTGGGTCTCCTTGATCCAACTGCTCCTATATCAACTTTCTTTTTCCTACTCATATGTAAATGCTTTAGTTGAGTCCAATATTGAGACAGAGGTTTTCCACTCAACTCTACCCTTTCTTGTCCCCTCAGGTTCCTAAGTGGTTAATACAAAGAGAGTTTGAGCCTTTGATTCCTGGAAAAAGCTCTGAGTCCCTCCCTTCCCTCTCTTGGAGGACAGGGGTTGACAGTCTAGAACTTAGCCACTAGCCACATGTGGCTATTGAGCACCTGAAATGTGGCTAGCCTGAATTAAGATGTGTTGTTAGTGTAAAATACACACGAGATTTCAAAGACTTAATAAAAAAAAAAGTTAAAAATCTCAGTTTATTTTAAGTGGATTAAATGCTAATATAATCAACATATATTAGGTTCTATTGGGCTAAATAAAATTGTTAAAATTAATTTCACTTGTTTCCTTTACTTTTAATAAACTTAGAAGAGATAGAATTATATATGTGGCTCACACTGTTTCTATTGGACAGTGGGGTCTAGACAGAAAGTTTGTTCAGACTCCCTTTTAGCTCTCCTTTCAATAGAGCCAACACTAAACAGCAGTTCCCATAGTGATTTTTCATGGCCCCTGACCTAGACCCTTTGACTTTCTAGAGACAAATTCCCAGTTGAGGAATATCCACAGCTGAAAGAAATGGGGGTTGGGAGAGGAGGACAGACAGGCAGCAATATAGAGAGACTGAGGGAGCCAGAGAAGGGAACCTTAGAAAGCCCATTGACCAGAGCAACTAACCCAAAACAGAAAACCAAAAGAACAGCAAAGACCTTGCAACCATCTCCAACAACTTAGCTTTATAACCCTTCACAAACAACAGCTACTATCCCCAGGTTGCCTTATGTCTACACCTGGGAACACTAGGGAAAGAAAGAGAATCTTAGTCTTCCTTATTATTCCAGAGTGGGATGTGATACCACTTCCTTCCAGCCTCTCTCCACCCTCCTCTTTGGGGCAGTTTCATGGATGCCCCTTCTCCCTTTATACCTTCTCTCATTATGCAAACCCCACATCATTTGAGGACTGCTCATGGGGAAGTCAGGGAGCAACTGGGAGTGCTGTATTAGTGCTTCCTTTCCAGAAGTCATTCAGAGTCAAGTCTCAGAGAAGTGCTGCTCCAGCTTGTCAAAGCTTCTTGTGTTGCCTGTTCCCAGCTGCCTATTCCATGTTCTGGAAGGAAAGAGGTCAGCTCAGTCAGAAGAAGGTCACGGAGACCTGAGATTCAGTCGTTCTATCTGGGGACCCCCTTATTATAATCACTAATTCACTGTATCCTTATTTCTTTCCTAGACCTAACTGGATATATTCCAAAAATCCTACCATTTTTTTTTAAAAAGGGATCCTTAAGAACTTGTTTTCATATCTTTATTCAGATCACTTCTGGTGCCATTAAAATCAGGCTAAAGGAAGCCGAGTCCACTGAAATGATGATCAATGTAGCTCGTGAGAAGTACCGTCCAGTAGCCACTCAAGGCTCCGTCATGTACTTTGTTATTGCAAGCCTCTCAGAAATAGATCCTATGTACCAGTATTCGTTAAAATACTTTAAACAGGTAAGTGTGTTGTTTTGTCAGTGAACTTTATTTCTTTGGTTTCCCTTTAAACCCAGTTGAGTTACTTTAGCCTCAGACAGTCTGTGAGTCTAGTTATCAAGTAAGACCCTCTAGGAGCTTGGGTTCAGACTTACCTGTTCAAGAGTGACTCCACCTGCCATGTCTTCTCAACACTCAAGCGCCCAGTATGCACAGAAAACTGCAGAGAAAGAAAAGAAAGACTTTCTCTTGGCCTCCTTGGCTAACTAGCTTGTTGGTTTTCTTTCTGGCCTGCCTTTTTTTTTTTCTTTTCAGACTCATAGCTCCATGCTGTTTCTTTATACTCTCTCTACAATAATCCAACTTCCTTTCCCCTATTAGATTTTTACTGTGCTGTATCTCAAGTCTCTGACAGCACTGACCTTAAGCGAATTGGTTTCTGTATCTTTGTCCCCAGAACTTTCTATACAACAGGCTATCCCAATCCCTCACCGCACCTCCCCAACGTTTTTTAGACAAATCATACATGGCCTGCTCTCCTGTCCTTGGTTGCTTCCCACTCCCACCATATTACTGATATTACTGTGCAACTTTTGTTTTTTGTATGATCTCTCTTCTTCATCTCATATTCACTGTTGAATCAGATTTCTCATGAGTAGGATACTTTCACCCCTCATCCTCTTTGTGGCAGCAGTCCATCTCTCCCAAGAGCAGATGCAATGTCACAAAACTTGAGCAAGCAGGATCAATTTACCCGAAGATTTCCAGGGGAGACAGGGAGTTTGCCTCGCCCATTATACAGCAGAACTTACCCAGCATCCCCAGTAGCACCCTCTGTTCACCACCAAAATTTCTCTCAGCTACCAGTGTGTGTCAAGGTTTGCCATGTTTTATTTTGGCACCAAGCGTCACACCTTCCCTGGATTTTGAACTTGTCTGCTTCTTGTCAGGTTGTTAAAGAAAGCTCAATCCTCTTTTCTTCTAAGTGTGTTAAATAACACCTCTGTTTCCCTTTGTCAACCAAACTTTGGGGAGAATTAACAAGGGCTTTCCCTTAAATTTTGGCGAAATCCTAGCCCATTCTTCCCACATCCTAACGATCTTGGGGGAGTGCCAAGAAGAGCACATGACCTTACCTTGCCCTTCTGTCTCTCACCCCAAAATGATTATCAAATCCGAGTTAAGAATATGAAAAAACGGGTGATGGCAGCTCACCTCCATTTTCCTGTGTTCTGCCTCACATCAAGATGATGCCTTTTGTATATTGTCAAGGGTTCGCAGTGGTTCATTTCTGAAAAATGGGGAGAGGTAGGGGAATGCAGAAAATAACTATCACTTATCAATTTGGGGTGAATTCTGGACTTTTTCGTAGTACAGTAGTCCTCTCCTATGCTGCTGTTTACCCACTGAATACAGGGTCCCGAAGGGCGGGAGTGAGGAGCAGGGATTTTTTTTTTCCTCCACAGAAATTGAATTAAATCAGAGATTGATAGAGCTCTCTTTTGCACAGTTGTTCAATACAACAATCGAGACTTCTCTAAGGACAGATGATCTACAGGAACGCTTGGAAATACTGCTGGAACAAACTCTTCTAACCGCTTATGTCAATGTTTCAAGAGGACTTTTTGAACAACATAAACTCATCTACAGCTTTATGCTCTGTGTTGAGATCATGCGTCAGCAAGAAAACTTAACTGATGCTGAATGGAATTTCTTTCTCCGAGGTTCTGCAGGATTAGAAAAGGTACCTATCTCAAGTTTGGATTGTAAATTTATTCTAGATCGGGACCACAAGCAACTACCAGTGCTCTGCAGTGGCTGAAGGTGATACATTTGGCCATGTGGCCCAGGGGGGCAGGTACTGGGGGTCTAGGGGCTAGGCTGCCACTTAGCTCCATCTCCAGTAGCTGGGCAATGTCAGTAAATTTAACCTCTTTAGGCAGCACTGTCCTCACCTATACAAAAGGGATGTTGGGATTAACCAATGGGCTAGGAGATGTGAACATGTTTTGAAAAGTTGACCACCTTACACATATGAAGAGCTAAAATGCAATAAATGTAATTCACAGATTTGGCAATAGTGTTTGGGAAATCATGACTCCCTCCTGCCTGGACACATCTTTCATTATAAAACACAGGAACTAATATGACTGAACTGTCGCCTTCTGGAATACTGTAATACGAGCTCTCCTGCAGTTTCCTTCTTTGTGTTCATCCTTTTGTCAGACTTTCTCCAGCCCCTTAAACTAGCCTATCTCACCCACATACCATGAATTGGGTGGCCCACAGAAGTGAGCCACGCCCCCCCAACTCTTGCTTGCAGTTCCAGCTTAGCCCCACTCTAAATGCTTGGCTCTGCCCTGCCTATCTTGAGCCCCACCTTTGGTCTCTGCAGACATGACCTCTGCACCTGTTTGCCACTATTTGAGCCTCCGTGTATCACTGGGAGGTTGGACTTTATGCCTTTTTTATTTGACTCTCAGTGCCCTATGTTCCCAGGACAAGCCCGACAAGACCTCTCCACCAGCCGTCCTTCCTTCCCAGTACCACCCCCATCTTACATATTCTATTAATCCTTGCTTAATGCTATCTTAACTTCATAATCACAATTCATACTTCAGAGGGCTTGCTATATGTTTTATAGATATCAGCTCATTTATTCCTCTCAGTATCCTTATGTGAGTTCCTAATTTTTTCTCTAGCCTGCAGATAGACAATTGGCACAGAGAGATTAAATAACTTGTCATGTTCACATACTTACTGGGGTTTGGGACCAGTGTTGGAACCCTCACAGTCAGTCTGCAGAGCTTGCCCTCCTACCCGCTTCACTCCATTGCTGACTGTTAGTGGGTCACTCAGCCAGGCCCTTCCCAGTGCTTTATCGTCCTTCTCACAACACTCTGTTAATAGCCTTGTTTACAGTTTTCTCAAGCAGATGCTTAAAGAGGTTAAAGAACTTTCCAGAATCAGATAACTAACGCATGACAGAGTCTGATTCAAACCTGTCTAAGCTTCCAAAACCTGTGTCCATTCCAGTACCACCTGCTACTTCTCATGAGCAACATATTTTGAAAAGAAATGTAAAATATGTTTTAAATACCATCAAACACAAAACTTAAAATTAGTCAGAAATCATCTTAAGACACATCTCAAAAATTTTTATTAAACTCTCTTTTCTTCCACCACAAGGAAATTGGAATGATTCTTGGCTAATTTTTTTTTTTATAAATGTGTTTGGAGGATATCTTTTATCGAGTTACTTTATTTAGTTACTAGTATTTTAATACTAGTATTTTCCATTTTTATCATAAATGCTACATAGCATTAGAATCAACAGAAGAAAAAAACAAACTGCATGATCATCTTCGTAGACACAGAAAAAGCATTTGACAAAACCCAACACCTTTTCATCATAAAAACACTCAACAAACTATAAATGGAAGAGAGCTCCCTCAACTAGATAAAGGGCACATACACAAACCCACACTAACAACATACTTAGTGGTGAAAGCCTGGGTGCATTCTCCCTAGGATCAGAAACAAGACAAGGATGTCTGCTCTAACCACTTCTTTTCAGCATTGTACTGGAGATCCTTGCTAGCTCAATTAGGCATCCAGGAAGAATTAGACAGGAAGAAGTAAAAGTATCTCTATTTGCAGGGGACATGGTTTTGTATATAGAAAATACTAAGGAACCTACTAAAAATTAACTGAAGTATTAGAATTAATAAATGAGTTCAGCAAGTTTGCAGGATATAAGATTAATATACAAAATTAATTTGTATTTCTCATAGATGCTTGCAAGAGACAATTTGAAAATGCAATTAGGAAAAAATCCAGTTACAATGGCGGTAGAAAGAATAAAATACTTAGAAAGAAAGTCAACAAAGGAAGCTCAAACTTATACTCTGAAAACTACAAAACATGTTGAAAGACATTTGAGGACCTAAATAAGTGGGGAAAAAATCCCATAATCATGGATTAGAGACTTAGTACTGTTAGGATGGCAATATTGCCCAAAGTGATCCACAGATTCAGTGAAATCTCCATCAGAATTCCAGCTGACTTCTTTGTAGAAATTGATGAGTTTATTTATTTATTTATTTAAGGGACAGAGAGAATATTTTTTTTGAAGATTTTTTATTTATTTATTTGACAGAGAGAGAGAGAGAGAGGAATACAAGCAGGGGGAATGGGAGAGAGAGAAGCAGGCCTCCCGCTGAGCAGGGAGCCTGATGTGGGGCTCGATTCCAGGACCTGGGATCATGACCTGAGCTGAAGGCAGACACTTAAAAACTGAGCCACCCAGGCGCCCCTTGACAAGTTTTTGTTTTTTTGGGTTTTTTTTGACAAGTTTATTTTAAAATTCGTATGGAATTGCGTATTTTAAAGTTCATACGGAATCGCAAAGGATCCAGATCCTACAGCTCACTACAAAGCAGCAATAATCAAGACAGTATGATACTAACACAAAGATAGAGAAATGGATAAATGAAATCAAATATAAGAATCCAGAAATAAAACTGTGTCTATAGTCAACCAATTTTTGACAAGGGTGCCAAGACAATTCATTGGGAAAAGAAGCCTTTTTTTAATAAAGATTTTATTTATTTATTTGACAGAGAGAGATAGCGAGAGCAGGACCACAAGCAGGGGGAGTGGGAGAGGGAGAAGCAGGCTTCCCACTGAGCAGGGAGCCCAATGTGAGGCTCGATCCCAGGACCCTGGGATCATGACCTGAGCCGAAGGCAGACGCTTAACGACTGAGCCACCCAGGCACCTGAAAAGAAGTCTTTTTAACAAATGGTGTGGGCCAACTGGACAGCCACATGCAAAACAGTGAAACTAGACCCTTACATCACACCATATAGAACTTAAAATGTACCCAAAAACCTAAACATAAGAGCTAAAACTCTTGTAAGAGAACATGGAAGTTTTCATGACTGCATATTTCACAATGGATCCTTAGATATGATACCAAAAGCATGAGCAACAAAAGAAAAAATAGGTAAATGAGACTTTATCAAAAATAAACATGCTTTTGTTTCAAAGAACACTTAAGAAAGTGAAAAGACAACCCACAGAATGGGAGAAAATATTTGCAAATCATATCTGAGAAAGGATTTGTCTGGAATATATAAAGAACTCTTAAAGCTCCACAAAAAAAGACAAATGACCCAATTTAAAAAAATAGGCAAAGGACCTGAATAAATATTTCTCCATGGAAGATATACATAAGCACATGAAAAGATGTTCAACATCATTATTCATCAGGGAAATGCAAATCAAAACCTAAAGGAGATACCATTCATCCCCACTAGAATGGCTAGAATCAAAAAGACAGATAATAACCAGTGTTGGTGAGGATGTGGAGAAATCAGTCCCCTCATAAACTGCTGACTAGAGCAAAAAATGGTGCAGCTACTTTGGAAAATAGTCTGGCAGCTCCTCAAGCAAAATGTAGAATTACTATATGATCCGGCAATTCAACTCCTGGGTATTTATCAGAGAGAAATGAAAACATGTCCACACAAAAAAATTGGACATGAATATTCTAGCAGCATTATTCATAGTAACCAACAAGGTGGAAACAGCCCCAATGTTCATCAACTGATGTGGTCTATTCATAACAGTGGTCTATTCATAACAACAGAATATTATTCAGTCATAAAGAGGAATGAAGTACTGATACGTATCACAACATAAGTAAACCTTCAAAACATTAAGCAAAAGCAGCCAGTCACAAAAGACCACATATTATAAAATTTGATTTATATGTTGTGTCCAGAACAGACAAATGAAAGCAGTTTAATAGTTGTTTAGGCTGGGGGCGTGGGCAGATAGGAGGGTAGTAGCTAAAGAATACTCAGGGGTTTTTTGAGGAGAGGAAATGTTCTAAAACTCACTCTAGTAATGGTTGCACCAATCTATGAATTTACCAAAATACGTTGGATTGTATGCTTTGAATGGATGGATTGCATGGTATGTAAATTGTATCTCAATAAATCTACTTAAAAATGTAGTATAGAACCTCATGCAAATACTCTTGAAACTTTCAAGGGATTAGTTTCAGTCTATGATCCCAGCTGTTTCTCTGTCTCTTGTAAAACTGTTTACCCACGTGTAAGTGCTTCATGGAATACTGCCATGAAGCTAGTCTTTAGGGGAAAAAAATCATTGTAAGACTATCTGGAGGGTGAGGAGAGACTGGTGTGACTGGTGTGATGAGTTGGGGAGCAGGCTAGAAGTCACACATTTAATGTTAACCCTTCACCAGATCCACTGCTTTCTGCAAGTGTCAACCTGGAAAGCTTTCACCAGGTGCACTTCTGAGCAAAGGTCTACAGGTAAAACTGATTCAACATCATTTCTGTCTCACCCCACCTAATTCCTTGTCCTAGGCAAATGGTTATTTTTAGCATGATGTTGGAGCTTGATTTTTCACTTAGACAAGCAGAAAACATATTTTGTGGTTGTCTTTGTGAATGATTACTCATTTTCTTTCTGTCTTCTAATAGGAACGCCCACCTAGGCCTGATGTTCCCTGGCTGCATCCTGCCATGTGGTTCGCATGCTGTGACTTAGAAGAATCATTTGTAGTTTTTAAAGGACTTACACAATATATACTGTTACATCCTATTTCCATCCGAATAGGTAATATGTCAAAAAGGATCTGCTATAGGGAGTTATAAACAGGCTTGTGAATCCCAACTTTGATGTCTCCTTTAACCTCTTCTGCTGTATCAATATTTTTCACTAGGAAATTTCTTCATTATTAAGAAAATGTGAACTACTTGCTTTCCCAGTTGAATGCTTGAGTTGAATGCTTGGCCCATGAATTTTCAGTATTTTATATTTACTCTTATTTCCATTTTAATACTTACCTCTAAGAATTGCCTTAGCTACATCCCATAGGTTTTTTGTTTTTTTTTAACTTTTCATTGAAGGATTACATATATATGGAAAAGTGCACAAACCAAATTGTACAACTTGGGGTACCTGGGTGGCTCAGTCAGTTAAACATCCAGCCCTTGATCTCAGCTAGGTCTTGATCTCAGGGTCATGAGTTCAAGCCCCAAGTTGGGCTCCATGCTGGGCATGGAGCCTACTTGAAAAAAAAAAAAATCGTACAACCTGATTATCAAAAACTAACTATACTTACGAGCCACCACCCAAATCAAGTACTAGAATAGTACCAGCCTCCCAGAATCCTCTCTGTCACAGGACCCTTCTCCTCTTCCCCAGAGGTAGTGCTCTGAATTATAACATTCTATGTAAATTTTCCCCAAAAGTTTTAATATGTAGCCTTGTCAGTTCTAAAAGTACACTTTTTAGCTTGAAAACACTTAGGATTGGGGGAACTATCTTTTTATTGTTTATAATTTAATTATGTTCTGGAAATTATACTCATGGTTTGCATGAAATTGATTCTTTGTAATTTATTTTATTTTTTTAAAGATTTTATTTATTTGTCAGAGAGAGAGAGCTGAAGGCAGATTCTTAATCAACTGAGCCACCCAGGCATCCCTCTTTGTAATTTATTTAGATTTCAGTCTTCATAAAATGTTCCATGCGTGTTTTCTTAGATGGAAGATTCCATATGTGACCTTCAGCCCAAATTTATTGTGGTATTTATTTTATTAATGTTTTTTATACTTGATCAGTCAGTGTCTAAGGGAGGTATCAGGGTATACCACTATAACTGCCAATTTCTCTTTGAAATTCCAGAATTTTTCCCATCATATCCTGTGAAACTATGCTATTCAGTATAAATAGTTTTAAAATGATTATCTTCCTAGTAAACTAATCCTTTTTTATTAAATAATATTCCTCTAGGTGCACCTGGATGGCTCAGTGGGTTAAGTGTCCGACTCTTAGTTTCAGCTTAGGTCATGATCTCATGACTGATGAGATCATGCCCCGTGTCAGACTCCACGCTTAGTGGGGAGTCTGCTTGAAGATTTTCTCTCTCGCTCTCCCTCTGCCTCTACCCGCCTCAAATAAAGAAATTTTTTTTTAAAGATTTTTTATTTGGGGCGCCTGGGTGGCTCAGTCGTTAAGCGTCTGCCTTCGGCTGAGGTCATGATTCCAGGTCCTGGGATCGAGCCCTGCATCGGGCTCCCTGCTCGGCAGGAAGCCTGCTTCTCCCTCTCCCACTCCCACTGCTTGTATTCCCTCTCTTGCTGTGTCTCTCTCTGTCAAATAAATAAATAAATAAAATCTTTTAAAAAATTTAAAAAAAAAGATTTTTTATTTATTCATTTGTCAGAGAGAGAGAGAGAGCACAGCAGAGGGAGAAGCAGGCTCCCTGCTGAGCATGGAGCCCGATGCAGGACTCGATCCCAGGACCCTGGGATCATGACCTGAGCCGAAGGCAGACACTTAACCAACTGAGCCACCCAGGTGTCCCAATAAAGAAATCTTTTTTAAAAAATAATATTCCTCTTTAAATAGTTCTTTTTTGCCTTAAAATATATTTTCTAATGTTAATGTAATTACAGCACAATTGTCATGGTTAGTGTTTCCCCTCTATATATTTCTATAGTCTTTATTTTTTTAACTCTTTTGTGTCATTGTCATGTTTTTGGTGTATCTTTAGTGGAATTTTGCTGTTTTGAACAGTGCAAGAGTCTCTCTTTTTTAACAGGAAAGTTTTAATTCAATGATAATTTATTAGAGTTATTGATCCACTTCATGGACTCTCAACTGGGGAAAGACTCTTGTCTCCCAGGGGACATTTGGCAGTGTCTGGAGACATTTTGGTCTGGGGTGATGCTACAGGCATCTCACAGGTAGAAACCAAGGATGTGGCTAAATATCCTTCAGTGCTCAGAACAATCCTCCAGAACAAATAAGCACTTGGCCCAAAATGTCCATATTGGTGAGACTGAGAAATCCAGACCGATATGAACTTCCTTCTATCATCTTATTTTGTGGAGATTTTTTTTCTTGGCAGCCTTTGTCTTTGCTTCATTTTTTCCTTCTTTCTGGTCTTCAGGTGGCTTCTCCATTCTTTAATTTACCCCATACTTATTTGAGGTTCCGCATTCTAGTTCTATCCTTTAACAATCACTCTTATACTTGTACTATGCATATTTATTTAACCACTAAGTGTGGTGATTTAAAGTCTAGATGGACCAGAATTTCTGGGATCCAAATATACTTGTTTGATTTCTAAATAAAGACTAGAAAAAATGAAATGCTCTTCAATAAATGCATCAAATAGAAATGATGTTTCTATGTTGTGGACCAGCTAAACAAGACAGCTAGAGGTAGTGGTAGAACACAAAAAGAAAAACACTTAATAGGAGAAGCCTAGAGATGGCCATTTAGGGACAGACCCAAAGCAGAAAGAACTAGATGGAGCCTCCTAAACACAGAGGCAAAGAAAGAAGGGATGGAGGGGCGGGATGGAGACCAGAAGGCAAAGGGGTTCTGGGAACAACTCATCATGTCTGGACAAAAGGCACCAGGCGTTGTCCCTGTCTGTTGGGACTAAAATTTCAGCTATTTAAAACAACTTTACTGCTTTCATTTGTTAAATTTCAGGGTTTATTCTGGAAATCCTGCACAACTGTGAAGGTCTGTACATGTGTGATAGAATGGTTTGTGTTCTAAAAGTGAGCTCTAGATCATTGCAGGTGACATTTAATAATTAATTCCAATGTCATTCTTACCTTCAAAAGCTTCCTAATTGCCTTAATCTTTTGTCTTTGTTGGTTTCTAGGTGCTTCATCTCCTATTAATTGAGAGTTATTTAAAATATGCTGTCTTGGGGTGCCTGGGTGGCTCAGTCGTTAAGCGTCTGCCTTCGGCTCAGGTCATGATCCCAGGGTCCTGGGATCGAGCCCCGCATTGGGCTCCCCACTCCGTGGGAAGCCTGCTTTCCCCTCTCCCACTCCCCCTGCTTGTGTTCCCTCTCTCGCTGTGTCTCTCTCTGTCAAATAAGTAAATAAAATCTTAAAAAAAAAATAAATAAATAAATAAATAAAATAAAATATGCTGTCTTAGCCTCTCTCATTAGCCAGAATCGTAGTGATTATATAGTAAGTGATGAGAACCTCCAGAAAAAAGAAGTCCTTTTAGAATAAATGGCTCTACTCTCTGGCCCTCAGAATAGCACAACCACAGCGATCATGTGCTGTGCCCTGTGGTCTCATACTGTGTAATTGTCCGCATTCTGTATAGAAACTAGAAGTCTCGCAGAGGTGCACACTCCTCCAGGGCCATAGTCTCAAGTGTCACTACATTTCTGTCCCCTCCTCTTTGATTGCTATTATTAGACCCTCAGAGGAGAACCCCAGTAGAGACCAGCTGGAGAAAGTGGTTTTCTAGCTTGAAATTCAAGCCGACTATTTTGCCTAATGTCCAGCCAAAGGAACCGGTTCCATTACCGGAGGACACACTGGCTGTGTGGGCTTGCTGAGAGGCTTACGGCACACCGTAGAACGTGCACCGACCGGAATTTCAGTGCTAAGTCTTGCCACATGTTATAACCATCAAGGACTCACGAGGATCCTAACCCTCATGTGAGGCCCGTTTCTTATAAGTATTCCATGGGGGAGAGGGAGCACCATATTCTTTTTACTAGGGCATAAAGTTGTGTATATGTCAATTTATTCATATGTTATTTATATTGTTCAAATTATATATGCCAGAGCTTTTGATTTGCTTCATCTGTCACAGACTGAGAATTGTGTTATCTCTGACCACTATTATGTTTTTTTCTGCTTTTTCTTCTACCTCCAGCAGTGGTTGCTTGATGTATTCTTACACTATTATCTGACACATATAGGTTTGTTTTATTGTTTTTATTATGGGGTTTGTATTTTAATTAATATAATTTAACCTACCTTGTCCCATTTAATTACATTTGCCTTGAATTCTAATTTTTTCTTTTTTTTTTTATTTTAAAGATTTTATTTATTTATTTGAGACAGAGAGAATGAGAGAGACATAGAGCACATGAGAGGGGGGAGGGTCAGAGGGAGAAGCAGGCTCCCCGCTGAGCAGGGAGCCCGATGCGGGACTCGATCCCGGGACTCCAGGATCATGACCTGAGCCGAAGGCAGTCGCTTAACCAACTGAGCCACCCAGGTGCCCTTGAATTCTAATTTTTTCAAGGTTACTCTTATCACTTCAATTTTCTTTTTGCTCACATTTGATTAATGTGTCTCTATGCATCCTTTTATTTTTAAGCTCTTTGTTTATTTTGGTTTTTTGTTTTAGCTTTGCTTTTTGTAAGTGGTTTCTGTTGAATTTGTTTTCTGATCCAATTTTAAATTATTTTTAATTAGGTTGGGGAGGGGGAGATTAATATACTTACATTTGTGGTAAAAAACTGGTAGTAAATGTAGAGATTTTTAAATTCCCACATATATTTATTTAATTTCAAAGTCAAACCAACTCTAATTAAAGCATCTTTTTAAATTGTGTTTCCAGGATCTTTTGAGACTTATATTAACCCAGCTGAATGGGAAGGCTATTCTAAAATGAAGGCAGAAGAGGAATTCATGACACAAGAAAAAGAGATCAAAAGCCATAATTCTTGGCATCCAGTATTAAGTTCTTTCCAAAAGCTAATTCTCATTAAATGTTGTAAAGAAGAGAAGGTAGGATCTTTTTTTTTAAGGACTATGTTATAGTTATTTCTGCTAATGCTCATCAGCCAGTTATGATTCATAACTGATTAGATTTATTTGTTTAGAGAGTAACAATGGCCAAGTTTGGGAGAAGGTTCTAAGAAATAGAGACTCTGTGTTATTAATAGAACATGGTGTTTTATACAGAAAATGATGAAAGAAAAGGTTAGAGAGCCAGCCAGGAATGTGGTTATCCTTTCCTAGCATGCACCATTAGGGACCTGTGCTCTCCAGAGAGGACAGTGGTCTGCTGGGGGGCGTTAGCAGGGAATTGATGAGCCTTTCGGATCTTGGCAACAGTGGAAAGAAGGCATGTGAAGAGAACAAAACCATAGTCACCAAGGCCAGTTTGAAGACTGTTGGACTGGTCTATGCAAGAAATTATGGCAGCCTGAATTAGGATAGAGGTAGTAGGTTGAAGAGATGGAGGGGGACATGGAGATGAGACCATCAGTATGGCTCCCAATTTCTGCTTGGGTGCCAAAGGGGATAGCTGTATCAACAACTAAGCAAATGTGAAAGGAGAAGCATAACACAGAAAGATGTCACTGAGTCTGCAGTACCTGCCAGTTATCAGAGTATATAGCAGTCTAGAGACCAATTAATATGTAGGTAGGAAACTCTAGAGAGAAATATAGGCTAGAAATAGAGAGGTGGGGATCATCAGCCTTGAGCTGGGAAGTAAAACCATGGGAGTTGTCAGAATCACATAGGAATAATGCATAATAAAATAAGAGGACAGGTGGGCAAGGGATGAAACCCTGAGGAGCACCAACTTTTAAAGGGCAGAAAGAAAGGATGAAAAGGAATAGTCATCAGGGCAAAAAGAACACCAGGAGAAAAAAGTGACGTGGAAACCAAGGATGTATAGAGTTTCAGTACAGCAAAAGTTATCAATAGAATGAATGAAGCATTTCAGACAGTTCCAGTTTTTGTATATACACAGATATAATTCCTGATGTCATTGATGATAATTCTAATAAGTTTCAGGAGGCACTGGAGGAAAATGATGGTTGTTCCTATGAGAAATGAGAAGGAGAAAACTAACTGAAGAAAGCCTAAGCATAATTGGGAGATACTGATGCTCTGTTGTAGGATTTTTTGCCTTCTCTGTAGGAACACGGAAATTAGGTTGTGGGGTTGGCCTGAGCCACAGATGATTGCAATAGAAGAATAGAGGATGTAAGGATGCAATTGACACTGTTGGTAAAAGTAGTACTAGAAAGAGGAAGAGATCTAAGAAAGGGCTTCTAGACTGGGAGAAAAGGAAAAACCCTGGAAGTTTCTGTGGGAGCAGACGTATTTGGACTAGAGGTGTAGCTAGAAGGATGGGAGAGTTGTGATCAACATTGAGTTAAAATTTCTAATGCACAGTTCTGAATGATGACAATATCCTGAGGGTGGCTGTGGGTGTGGGAGACTGAGGAAGAGAAGAGATATTGTGTACTGGAGTTAGAGGTCAAGAAACTGTGAGGTTAGGATGTTGGATGGCCACATGGTCCCCAACAAGATGGTAGCAAGACAATGCCTGGGACACAGTTGAGAAATCATTGGAACAGATGTGTAATGGAGAGTAAGGTTATGGCCCAGGTGGAAAATCTTCAGTGAATATGGAACAGTGGCTACCAGACTAGATGCTGACAAAAGATGAAAGGGAAACTAAGTGACAAGAGCCCCAAAGAAGGAGGAGTTTTAAAGATTAAGACATTGAAGCTAGGAAATTCTAGACTATGAGAAATTTTGCAAGACATGCAGTCTGGTTTCTTCAACAACAACACATTTTGTCTGTTTATTTGTTTGTTTGTTTGTTTTGCAAGGGGGAAAAGAAGATGAGGGATGAAACTTAATAGATACGAAGAGACTTAGACAAACCAACTGATCTCTATGTATAAGTTTTATTTAGATCCTGATTTAAATATACTGTATTTAAACACACACAGAGGCATTTATAATTTCATTAGGGGAAGGTAAACACTGACTAGATATTTGGTGATGTTAAGGAATTATTGTTAATTGTTTAGATGTGATTATGGTACCGTGGTTATATGTTTTCTAAAGAGTCCTTATATTATAGAGACATGTGCTGAGGATGAGAAAATATGACACATATTTGCTTCAAAATAATCCTAAGAAGTGGGGGAGTAGGTGGGTATATCAATGAAACAAGATTGACTTTTTCTTAGCAAATATTAAAACTGGGTAAAACATCAAATTCATTAATCTCTGACTTTATATGTGCTTGAAATTTTCATAATAAAAAAAATTACATCTTTGAACACCAGGACTCTCGCAACATGTCCCAGGACAGTTCTCTAAATGTGATCAAATCTACAAATGACAGATACAGTCATACTAAATTCACAGAGGATTAACTGAAAATTCTTATTAATACATTCAACCAAAGATCTTCCTTGTGTTATACTATCAAATAAAACTTGCTATATAAATCAACATGGAGGAGTCTGGAATTTGGATTAGGTTTCAGAAATGAAGAGCTAGATATGCACTCCAAAGAGGACAGGGACCTTAATCAGTCAAGACCACCAACAAAGTCACCCTGAAGAGAAGATCCAAGCATGACATTATTATACCAGCTACACCTCCTCTCAAACAGATACACTAATCAAGGCATTTGGGAACAACTCTTACCCTGGTACTGATTCCAGAGAATGACTTGCTAAAGAAATTGGGGTTCCAGAGTAAAGAATTCAAATTCTAAAGATCTGGATCCCCTGCCCGGAGAAAAAGAGAATCTGAGAAAGCCTTCGAACAAGGACAAGTCCAGAGATAAGATCTGTGCAGTGAGGGACTGTTGTTCCCAGGTCTGTTCACAAGCAGAGCCCATTGGGTATCCAGTGTTTCTAAGTGGTAGAGTCAATTGCTCCTTTGGTAGAAAGAGGATGTTCCAACACAGTGGCTTGTGTGAAATACTGCAATCTTGCGTAAAATTCAGCCTCCTCCAGAAATAGCATGTTTGGACCTATTAATGAAACTTCATTTCAAAAAACTCTAAGCAGGGGTGCCTGGGTGGCTCAGTTGGTTGAGCATCTGACTCTTAATCTCAGCTCTGGTCTTGATCTAAGAGTTGTGAATTCAAGCCCTGCATTGGGCTCCGTGCTGGTTCTGGAGCCTACTTAAAAAAAAAAATTTAAATTTAAATTAAATTAAATTTAAAACCTCTAAGTAAACCAGGTGGTAGAGTCACTAGAACTGCAACAGGAAGTAGAATGCCTGTCATTCCAACAATCCTTTCTTTGGCATCAGTACTATCAACAGTTCTCAGGACAAGGTTATTAGAAATTTGAACTAGAAAGAGAAAAAAAGAAATTATCATTTAGATCAGAGATGAATAAAGATTGCCTGCTAGAGAATAATTCATCACCACACCAAAGCTAAGAAAAGTCCTCTATACCAGTGTTTTCAAACTTTGATGTGCATCAGAATCATTTAGAGGGCTTGGTAAAGCCCAGAGACCTGGGGCCCACCTCCCAGAGTTTCTGATTCAGCAGGTCTGGGCAACAGGCTAAAAATCTGCATTTCTACCAGCTTCCCAGATGATGCTGATGCTGATCCTGAAACCATATTGTGAACCCCTCCTTTAATGTGATTAAACAGATATAAGGAGAAACAATCATTCTCAAAGCAGACAGATGAAGACATCAAAACATATCACATACAGTATTGTTGATTTCCAAGGCTAAATCTACTGAGAACCCTAACCTTAACAGTCTTGGTGTTTCAGTCCAGGCTTCCTCTACCTTGGGAAGATGGCAGTCTCTTTGAGAGCCAGGTTTCCCCTCTGTTGAAAACCACAGTGTAGACAGTCACCCAGGATGAAATCTTCTCAGAGCATTATTTGCACAGCTTTTCCAATTTGAGAAATACCAGAATGCAATTTTCCTTATGAACTATATGGTTAACATGGTTAAGATGCTAAATTTTATGTTATATGTATATTACCACAGTTTAAAAAAAATAGTATGAGCACTTGTGTTCTAATATAACGCACAATGGGTCTTTACCCTTCATCTAATACACTATAACTTAAATGAGGTTTGACCACTCGGGAAGGATGAACAAGGGGTCATTATTTCCAAAAGTTTAAAGCTTACCTTCTCATCACAATGAAAGCAACAGGAGGGAATTCTCAAACACAGGGTCTCTCAAGAGTGAGTTTGTACACTATCGGCCCATCAGTAGCTTCAAAAAAGTATTTACCTAAATTCAGGAATTCCCTATGGATTCTGATCGGGAAGATGAACTAAAAAATGCTCTGAAGGCCTCAGGCAGACAAGGATCAAGCAGCAGGCCAGGAAAACGGTTCTAAGCAAGACATAGTGGAGTCACATAGGTCAGAATTGGGAAACTCAATTTAAAAAGAAAGTGAGAGGAGCTCCTACCACTCCTAGCTCCTACGTTGGTGGTAAAGAGGGAAGAGACTACAAAGTCTCCGATCCTGCAGCCAGGCGTGGGATTTTCAGAGGGTGGTCTTCAAGAAATGCCTAACTCCCTAGACCATAGATGTGGGAAATCTGAAGCATTTGCACGTACATTCTTGCCAGGATTGCCATAAAAATCTTGATGAGAATAAAACAGCAGAATTCCAGAAGGGTCACAGAATTGGATCCATTCCAACCTGTGATATGGAAGGAACCTGAGGAGCAAGCAGGTCAGTGGACACTACCTAGGAACCTCCAGGGGCATGGCACAGGAAGCACCTAGTGAAAGCCCCCAAAATCACTTACGAGTTAAGACCACTGCAAGATAACAAGACTTCCTTGGATGATGAGGACTCTGAAAGCAAGGACACTGTAGATGCGGAGTGCACAGAAGCTGGAACTGAGCACTGACAAGAAAAGCCAGGGCAGGAAATCTTCCACACGCCTCCCAGCTCAGCAGTGTTGTGAGCCGTAGGGGTGCACTCTCTATTCAGGCCGCTGCATCAGGGGCATGCCCAACATCAGGAAGCTGGCCTGCTTCACTCACACTGACTAGAATAACTAGAAACCAAGAAGCCTCTTGGATTTGAAATAAGATCACAGTTGTTATCCATTATCTTTTATATGGACAAGATCTTTAATGCACCATTGGAAACAGCAGAGAACTCCTAGCCGCTTAGTAGGAAAGTGAAGAGGACCATTTAGCAATGAGGCATGCGCACATACTCAGTTCTGTTGTTGTTTTTAAGATTTATTTATGAGAGAGCACATACGCATGTGTGCATGCGTATGTGCTGGGGGAGGGGCCGAGGGAGAAGGAGAAGCAGACTCCCCTGCTGAGCAAGGAGTGGGTGGGGGGAGGGGGTTGTTGGGTCGATCCCAGGAGCCTGGGGTCATGACCAGAGCCGAAGGCAGATACTTAACTGACTGAGGCACCCAGGCACCCCTTATACTCAGTCCTATTGTATTACCTCTTCCTCCACCTGGGAATCATGAATTTATCACTGGAGGGACAAATAGCACCAGACCAAATCAAAAGACAGGAAACTACATGCTAATTCCACAGGAAACCTCAACTCCATAGCTGTAACTGATGCATCTCCTTTCTGTATTTTATGTACTTAACCATATTCTTGGAAATACGCATTTCTGGGTATATATGAGGTAGACTTGAGCACAAGTCTACCTCATATAGCACACCAAGGGTGTGTTTTGTGCAAATTTATTTTTCTGCATATTTGAAATGTTTCATAAAATCAGTTCATACACGAGAAATTGCACATGTAACTGATAGTTCGTGATCTTTCATTAGTCAAGCCATTGGAAACCTCCATCTCTATATAATATTTATGGCAGTTTGTCCTGTTTACAAAAGAAATATTTCTCCAACTTTTTGAGTTCAAAAACATTTCATGAGTATGTTACCACTTTTATATTTATATAACAGCCCCAAGAAATAAATTATTTGTGCTTTGTATATTGTTATTTACTGTAAACTCTAAGCACTTTTTGTCAAAGTAAAAAGCAAATAAATAGATCATACTATCAAAAATATTTTTAAAAATAATAATGAAGAAACTGATGTTGAAATTATATTTAGTCACACAATGACATAACTAAAACTAAACTCCAAACTCCCTTGGCCCTGTTGCAAGGCTGTCCGTTTTAGTCCATGCCACCTTTATAGTTAGTACACAATATATCCTCACTTAAGTGGGCAGGCATGTAAACATCTTTTCCCAGACTGGCCACAGAAGGGTGCGATCCAAGGCCATAGCCCTGAACCAGGTCGAGATGTCCCCTCTCAACGATAACAACAAAAAACATACAAGAATTGTTTGGACGAGGTGATGTCAACATCTAATGGAGGGTGAACGTTAAAGCAAGACTGCTGCTTACAGTTGTGCTGGATGTGCACTGCACAACACTTAAGGGTGCTGTTTGCATTATAGATACTGTCGGTGTGGTTTGTATATTTATCGTGACAGCTTTCTGGCACAAGTATATTGAAGAAGGGACACCTTTTCCCATCTCACACAAAAGCTCCATGTGGGCTAAGAGGGAGAGGGTCTGCAAGAGCAGAAATGGAGTAAACAGGCTAGGAGAGGATCCGTGAAGGAAACAGATTGGTGTAGGAAGTGGTCAGGCAGGGGTATGATCATCAGGGCTGAGGCTGGTTCCCAAGAAAAGCCAGAAGAGGCTGATGAGTAAAATGAGAAAGGAAGATGGGGAGACAATATATGGTGTCAATTCTGAGAAGCTGGCTTATGAAGGGAAGCAAAGAAAGAAAATAGCTGGAGGGGCACAGCAATCAAGGGAAGGCTTTTGTTTGGTTTTAATAATAGGAGACAGAGGAGCCCAATTGTATGATGATAAGAAGATCTGGGAGAGAGGGGGAGATCAATAGTGCAGAAGGAGACAGTGGAAGGACTGAAAATAAAGTCCACGAGAATGTGAGAAGGATGGGACAAAAAGAGGCAAGGATGGAGCAATAGCAGGTCTGGAGATGGATGGAATGACAAGGGACTTACCTCTCATCCAAGAGTCAGCTTGCTCCGTGAGGTCATGGGAACCATGGCTGTTGGCAGTTACGTGGTGCACAAATCCAGTAGGAAGAAAGAAAGATACCTAATCAAGAGAGAATGAGTGCAGAACAACAGGGCACCCCCTTGGAGAAGTTGAAGGGGAGAAATAGGATAGAATTATGAAGGATCCTCATCCAACATACTGTTTTTTAAACATTTATCTTTTCAACTTTCAGGTGGTTTTTGCTCTTACAGACTTTGTAATAGAAAATCTTGGAAAACACTTTATAGAGACACCACCTGTGGACTTGCCCACTCTGTATCAAGACATGTCATATAACACTCCCCTGGTATTTATCTTAAGCACAGGCTCGGATCCTATGGGCGCATTCCAGAGGTTTGCCAGGGACAGCGGGTATTCAGAACGGTAAGGTCACATGGTGCCATATTTGTAATTCATATGAATACCTCCTTGTTAAAATTTGCCCTTTTTCTTCCCTCTGTGGAGTGTGAATTCCTACATTAGGTATCCTTTACTAAATAAATTAAGATATATTAATATTTAGCTATGCCTGTTGTTAAAATGTGGTCAAAAATAATAAAAGCAGATGTAAACTTTATTTGAACAAAGGGAAGATTTTCCAAAATGTATAATAAGCTAGTAGAATAGTGATTAAAACTTTGTTATTTAAGACGTTACTTTAATGTGACTGTAAAAGGACTGGTTTACTCCGTATGAAATGTGCAAAAATTCCAGATCTCCTTATGTTGTATTATCAATCTCCTCTTTCTCATGAGCCTCTACCCTGCTGAATAATAGGGGCAGGGGGAAGTTTAAACTCTCACATTTACTTTACTTATTTTCTTTTGATTTAAATGTCTCCAGGGTAAGCTGATTTGGTTTCTTTCTCAAAAAAGGTCAGTCTTCCTGACTTCTTCCCCTAGTCCTCCCCAAAATTGTGTTCAGATGGGTAGGGAAGTGCACAAGACCTCAGGGCGGCAGGGGAGGGGAGGGGTCTCTTATCTACAAGGTAATTTCCAGCCTTAACACCTGACAGGCCCTTCCATGGAGTGGTGGGTCTGGCCTTTTCCCTGGCTGGAGGATTATAAGATGATGGGTCCTACCTGTTCATTTGGAGTTCATAGTCTACACTAGTCAGGCTTCTCCAGAAAAACAGACCCAACTAAGAAAAGAGAGGAGAGGAGAAGAGAAGAGAGAAGAGGAGTGGGGAGGGGAGGAGAGGAGAGGAGAAGAGAGGGGAGGAGAGGAGAGGAGAAGGGAGGGGAGGCGAGGGGAGAGGAGAGGAGGAAAGAAAGAAGGAAGAAGGAAAGAAGGAAAGGAGGGAGGGAAGGAAGGAAGAAAGGAGAGGGGGGAAAGAAGGAAAGAAAAAGTATCTTATAATATATGTTATCATATACACATATAACATATAATTTTATATATATATATATATATATATATATATTTATAGAAATTTGCTTACATGATTATGGAGGTTGAGGAGTCCCAAAATTTGCAATCAGCAAGGTGGAAACCCAAGAGAGCCAATATATAGTTCCAGTCCAAAGGCCTAAAAACCAGGAGAACTAATGGTGTAAGTTCCAGTGTGAAAGCCAGGAGGCTCAACACCCAAGAGCCAGTGTTGCCATCTGAATCCGAGCCAGAAAAGACCAGTGTCACCATTCAGACAGGCAGGAGGAGCTCCTTCTAACTCAGCCTTTTTGTTCTATTCAGGTCTTCAATTGATTGTATGGGGCCTATCCACATTAAGGAGGGCAATCTGCTTTACTCAGTTTACCCATTCAATGTTAATCTCACCCAGAAACACCCCCACAGGTTCACCCAGAGTAATGTTTGGCCAAATATCTGGACACCATGTGACCCAGTCAAGTTGACACATAAAATTTATGATCCTAGACGTTTGCCTTTGGTTCTGAAATCCTAACAAAGAATTAGTATACAGAACTGTTAAGAGCTCCTATGAATTAATAAGAAAAAGAAAACAGCACCTGGTGGCTCAGCACCCAGTTAAGCATCCAACTCTTGATCTCAGAAAAAGAAAACAATCCAATATAAACAAAGACAAAAATATGAACAGGAGAGTTTCAGAGATTTTCGGAATAGAAAATTTCAGCAACCTAAATGCCAGGGCGCCTGGGTGGCTCAGTCGTTAAGTGTCTGCCTTCGGCTCAGGTCATGATCCCAGGGTCCTGGGATCAAGCCCCGCATCGGGCTCCCTGCTCAGCGGGAAGCCTGCGTCTCCCTCTCCCACTCCCCCTGCTTGTGTTCCCTCTCTCACTGTGTCTCTCTCTCTGTCAGATAAATAAATAAAATCTTTAAAAAAAAAAAAAAAAGAAACCTAAATGCCTGATAGCATTTGAAAAGATGTCTGGCCTCACAAGTAATTAGGATACAACAAATTAAAGCCATTAGGGAGATATCATTTCATACGCATGAAATTGGCAAAATGGTGGCAAAGATAAGGAGCAATGGAAATATCCATATTACAAGTGAGAGTGAAAAAATGGTTAAAATCAATTTGAAGAGTAATTGACAGTATGTTAAAGTTGAAAATGGCATCCCCTACATTTCAACAAGTCATCACTGAATCTGCAACGTAGAATAAAATCAGTCACATGGTGCAAGGAGCCATGTTCAAGAACATTTGTAGAAACATAACAGAAAACACCAAAACATCCAAAATGTCCATCTAGAAAAATGATCATACAAGTTGTGGCATATTTATAAAATTGAATATAATACACCATAGCCATGAAAACGAACAAACGAGAACTATGTATATCAATATGGATGGGTCACACAAACTAATATTGAGCCAAAAAAATAAGTTGCAGAAAAACTATATAATATTGGAGAAATATAAAATATATAAAAATTTTAAACCACATATATTATATTTTGTTTAGGAATTCATAATATTGCAATAACAGTATAAAGAAAGGTAGGGAACTTATGCCAAATCCAGGATAGCAGTGACCTTGGGAAGTGAAGGTTGGGTAATGAGACAGAAGTCAACAAGGAGGAGCACACTGCAGTTCAGATCATGTAGATAGTGTTTTATTTCCTAAGCTGGATTGTGGGTACATGAATATTCACTCTATTAATTTTATAGCTTTTGTATGTCTCAAATATTTCACAGAAGTATTAAACATAAAAGAATTCAAGATAATGAGAGGATGGGGAGGGATTTTAATAGGTAGTTAATATATGCTAAGTTCTTGATGTATTCAGGAAGAAAAAAGAAATACAGAATAACTCTGTTTGCCTTGAGAAAATTTGTGTTTGAATGGAATGTTGAAATTTTAAGGGAAAACACCAGAATAATAAATAATTTATAGTGTGCAAGCCAGGACAGGAACAAAAGAATATGTAGTGTAATATTCTAATCCAACATTAGATAGGAAAGAAGAAGAAAAATAAATTCAAAATATAGTAAACCAAAAAGTCAAACCAAAATAGAGAAATTGACCCAAATACCTAAGAAAGTAAAAATATCTCAACTGACGGGGCGCCTGGGTGGCTCAGTTGGTTAAGCGACTGCCTTCGGCTCAGGTCATGGTCCCGGAGTCCTGGGATCGAGTCCCACATCGGGCTCCCGGCTCAGCGGGGAGCCTGCTTCTCCCTCTGACCCTCTCCCCTCTCATGCTGTTTCTCTCTCAATTAAATAAATAAATAAATAAATAAATAAATAAAAATATCTCAACTGTGAAAAGATAAATATGACCAAACTGGATTTTAAAAACAACATTCAGCTATATGCTACTTAGCAAATGCATAAAAAAATACAAAGACAGCATAGGAAAGTAGAAAATAAAGAGATACTATGCAAATACTAACCCAAAAAAAGCTGTTGACAATTCAAAGGAACATCACAAAATAGAGTTGAGGGCAAAAAAAAAAAAAAAAAATAGGGATAAAGAGGGCAACTGTATGATATATAGAAAAACCCACAAACAAAAAACACCAATTGTACAATTATACACAACTAACAAAGCTTGAAATCTATAAAGCAAAAACTGGAGAAACTGATACAAGGAGAAATTGATAAAGTAACATTAATGTAGAAAATGTTAATGCATCTCTAATAGAAACCATTATGAAGAACAAAAAAAGTTGCAGAATTGCTAAGAATATAAAATATTCAGACAATAAATTTAACAGTGAAATTAATGACCTTTGATTAATGACCTATGCACTCAATGCATAGAGCAAATGCAAGTTCTTCAAGTACACATGGAACACTTATAAGAATTAACCATGTGCTAAGTCATATTTCAAAAATAAGATAAACTTAATCCCTGACACAATTAATATTAAAAATCAATCTTAAAAGTTAGTTTTTTAATATTTGGAAAACCAAAAATGCCCTTTTGAACAACTCATCTATTAAAGGGAAGTCGTAAGGAAAATTTCCCAGTAAGTGGAAGTACATAACAAAAATAATATTACATATCAAAAACCAGTAAGGTATAGTAATGAGGCACTTAGCTGTAAATTTATGAATATTTAAGGACTTCTGGTCCAGAAATGGCAGACTAAGAACTCAGACTAATATCCCCACTAAGAACAACTAGAGACCTTGAACAAAATATATTTTTTAAAATGCTTGAAAGTTTGGAGAATGAATAAAATAGTAAGGAATAGTCCAGAGACGAAGAAAACCCAGAAGAGTAAGTCCTGCACTCACAGAGAGGCATCAGAAGAGGAGGCAAAGAGGCTGAGACGCTGAGCAAAACTTTTCACTGATTAAAGGGACAAAGGGGACAAAATTGGAGCCCAGAGCCGACTAAATCGTAGAGGAAACTGGTAAACCACCTCCCTTACTTTGGTTTGGCCCTCTAAGGAGATTCATCAGAAGGAATAAGGCCAGGTAAGAAATACACTTATAAGGAGATTATGGTGACCCCTGATTACTAGTATCTCTAGCTGCTTGCCAGAAGAGGATGTGAATCTTGTGTGGAGGAACACAAAATCCTAGGCATACAAATAAAATATAACCAGGGACACGAGAAGGCCAAAAAACATGTTTAAAAGTCAAATAAAACAATACATAATAGGAACACAGTACAGCATCCTGATAATGGATACATGAGATTGATTTTTAAATAGCAATGTTTAAATGTTCAAAAAGGAAAGATTGAGAAAATTGACAGAGAACTAAAATTATTTAAAAGCAGAATTCTAGAATTGAAAAATATAATTAAGAATTTAGAAATTAAGAATTTAAGAATTAAGATTCAGAATTCCAAGATGAATTTGATGAGTAAAAAGCATGCAGAGACTAAACAAGGGAAAAGACAAATGAGAGTAAGAGACAGAGATACAGTGACAAGATCTAATAAGATACCATCTGAGTCCCAGAGGAGAAAAGAGCGCAGAGTAATATTTCAATAAGCAATGGCTGATAATTTTCCAAAATTGACAAAAGACACCAATCTGCAAATTAAATAAACCCTACCAAATGCCAAGCATAATAAACACAAACAATTCTACCTGGGGTGCCTGGTTGGCTCAGTTGATAGAGCATGTGACTCTTGATCCCAGGGCTATGAGTTTGAGCCCCACATTGGGTGTGGAGATTACTTAAAAATTAAATCTTTAAAATGAACAAGTAAACAAAAAAATTCTACCAAAAACCCATCATAGTAAATTGCAAAAAAAAAAAAAAACAAAGACAGTACAGTAAAAGATTATCTTCAAAGGTGCAGGTAAGCTGTTGACTGATTTCTCTGCAAAACAATGAAAGCCACAAAAATGTATATTCAAAGTACTGAAAGCAAATTACTGTGCACGTAGAATTTTATTCCTGTCAAAACAATTTTTTTAAAGTAGGCTCCATGCTGGGCTGATCTCAGGACCTTGAGATCAAGACCTGAACTGAGATCAAGGGTTGGACACTTAACCAACTGAGCCACCCAGGCGCTCCATTGTCACAACAAATTTTTAAACAAAGCTAAGATTAAGCCATTTTCAGACAAAGAAGATATTGAAATGGAAATTCAAACATGTACTAAATAGGATAATGGTGAAAATATATCAAAACTTGTGAGATGCATCTGAAACTAGGATTACAGGGAAATTTATAGGCATAAGTGCATATATTAGGCAAATGGCAATCTAAAATGTAATGATTAAACTCTAATAGAAGGAAAAAAATGTAAGAACAGAAATTAATGATATAGAAACATATATTCAATAGACAAGATCCAAAAGACCAGAAGTAGATTTTTTTTTTAAGTTGTTTGTTTTTTTTGAGAGAGGGAGTGACAGAAGGCATGTGCTGTGGGAGAGGAAGGTAGAAAGAGAATCCTAGGCAGGCTTCACGCCCAGCACGGAACCCAATGCAGGGCTCAACTTCATGACCCTGAGATCATAACCTGAGCAGAAATCAAGAGTCTGACACTTACTCAAGTGCCCTGCTTTTTTAAAAAAAAAAAGTTTAATAAAACATAAATCCCTGCTGAAACTGTTGAAAGGCAGTTATGCTCACCACTATACCACCAACGCTGAAACTGTTGAGAGACAGACACAGAGATCCAAAAAACTTATATCGTGAATGAAGAGTATCACTATAGATCAGCAGACATTAAAATGATCATAAGAACATATTTTTTAAAAAACTTCACCAACAAATTTGAAATGTTAATGAAATGAAAAAATTTCTAAAAACACAACTTAAAAACTTTTTTTTAAGAAGATTTTATTTATTTATTTGTCAGAGAGCACAATCAGGGAGAGCAGGAGGCAGAGGGAGAAGCAGGCTCCCCACTAAGCAAGGAGCCTGATGCGGGACTTGATCCCAGGACCCTGGGATCATGACCTGAACCAAAGGCAGACGCATAACCAACTGAGCCATCCAGGTGTCCCCACAACTTAAAAACTGATAAGAATAATTAGAATGTTTAAATTGTCCATTCAATAATTTTTTAATTGAATTCATTATTGAAAACTTTCCCACGATGCTGGATCTCTCCCAGGAATGCAATAATGGTTAAAATATTGAAAATGAGTTAATATAAATCACCACACTGAAAGAATAAAGGAGAAAAACCCTTTAAATAAAGAAAACTATTAATGAGGCAGAAAAAGCATTTGTTAAAATTCAACACGCATTCATGGAGAAAAAAATCCTAGTTAAGAATCTAGAAATCAGGGGTGCCTGGGTGGCTCAGTTGGTTAAGCAGCTGCCTTTGGCTCAGGTCATGATTCCAGGATCCTGGGATCGAGCCCCACGTCGGGCTCCCTGCTCAGCAGGGAGCCTGCTTCTTCTTCTCCTTCTGCCTGCCTCTCTGCTACTTGTGCTCTCTCTATCTCTCTGTCAAATAAATAAATAAAATATTTTTAAAAAAAGAATCCAGAAATCATTTTTTAGAAAGAGAAAACCAGAAATAGAACATTTTTTACTCTGATAAAGTGTATCTTAAAATTTTTTTAATGGATTTAGTAAGGTTACTAGACATAAAAACAGATTGTATTAATGCATACTAACAACAGCAATTCTATTGCTGGTGGGAATGCAAAATGGTATAGCCACTTTGGAAGACAGTTTGCGGTCTTCTTATAAAATTAACATACTCTTACCATATAATCCAGAAATCACACTTCATGGTATTTACCCAAAGGAGTTGAAAACTTATGTCATGTCCATGCAAAAAAATATACACACAGATGTTTATAGCAGCTTTATTAACACTTGCCAAACTTGGAAGCAACCAAGATGTCTCTCAGTACATGAATGGGTAAATACACTGTGGTACACCCATGAAATGGAATATTATGCAGCATTAAAAACAAATGAGCTATCAAACCCTGAAAAGACATGGAGGAAACTTAACTGCATATTACTGAGTGAAAGAAGCCAATCCGGAAAGACTACCTACTGTATGATTCCAACTATGTGACATTCTGGAAAAGGCAAAACTGTGGAGACAGTAAAAATTTAACAAAGGATTTATATCCAATATAAAGAAATCTTAGAAATTAAAAAAGGACAATAGGAAAAAAAGAAGGAGGGAGGGGAGATATAAAAGGGAATAGCCAGATGGCCAACAAATAAAGCTATGAAAAGCAGAAACAATTTAAAACCTCAGTGAGATACCACTATACATCCACCAGGTGCTATTAAGGATATGGAGAAACACTCTCTGTGGAAGTTGAATTCAGAATGGTGGCATCACTTTGGAAAACAGTTTGATATTATAATAAACATACACATACTGTGTCAAACAGCAGTTCTACTCCTAGCAATATACAAAACAAAATGGAGTGTGCATGTATACCAAACGACATGTAGAAGATGTTTAGTGCAGCATTGGATGTCATAGCCAAGAACCAGAAATAACCCAAATGTCCATCAAGAGCAGAAAAGATGAATAAATTGTGGTATAATCACAGGGTGGAATATTATATAGCAATGAAAACGAATGAACTACAATGACACACAATAATATGAATTAATCTAAAAAAATAATGTTGGGGCACCTGGGTGGCTCAGTTGGTTAAGCCTCTGCCTTCGGCTCAGGTCATGATCCCAGGGTCCTGGGATCGAGCCCCATGTCGGGCTCTCTGCTCAGCGGGGAGACTGCTTCTCCCTCTCACTCTGCCTGCTTGTGTGCACTCCCTTTCTCTCTGTCAAATAAATAAAATCTTTTAAAAAAATAAAAAATAAATTAAAAAAATAATGTTGATTGAAACAGACCAAATACAGAAGATATATATACTATATGATTCCATTTATATAAAATATAACAGCTAGTAAAATTAATCTATGGTGTTAGAATTCAAAATAGTTTTTACCTTTGAGAATGAAGAAGTCTATCAATTGGGTGGGTGCTGGTAATCCTCTCTTTTTTGTGTCCTGTGTGGTGTTACAAGTGTACACATTCACTTTGGGAGACTTCATTAGGCCGTACACTAATGATTTACGTATTACTCTATATGGATGTGAGACTTCAAATTTTTTTAAGTTTTTAAAAACGAATCTATAGTGTTGGAAATCAGGATAACAGGTCCCTTTGGGAAGGAGGAAGGAAAAGTCATTGGAGTAGAAAGGGGCATAAAAGATATGTCTCTGGGGTGTTGGCAAACTTCATTCTCAACCACGGGTATTTATTTGTGATAATTCATAGAGCTATCTATTTGGTTTTTTGGACTTTTCTATATGTGTGTTATAGTAGATAATGTTTTTTAAAAACAAGAAAATAAATATTTGCACATCTATTAAAATGAGGATTTGAAATGTGTGCATATTTTAGGAGTATGCTATATTTACATTTCTTCATAGTCTCATTGCTTATAAATAACATAAAACAGCATTTTTTTGTTGTTGTGGAATTCAGGGTGCAATCAATTTCACTGGGGCAAGGACAAGGACCCATTGCTGAAAGAATGATCAAAGATGCAATGAAATCAGGAAACTGGGTATTTTTGCAAAACTGCCATCTTGCTGTTTCTTGGATGTTGGCAATGGAAGAACTAATTAAAACCTTCACAGATTCAAGTATGTTGAAAACAGCATTTTCATAATAATACCTTTTTATGTAGACTTTCTTTGTTGAATCCAATTCTTGTAATAATTTTTTATTGTAGGAATTATGTTTCCCCATAATAAAAAGGAGGAATTTGGGACCTAGAGAGTTTTAGTTAAATTACACAATCCAGACTTGAAAAAAGATCTTCAGACTCCAAGTTGTGGGTATGATCCACATGGATCATTTCTGTTTCATGTTCCTTTCTATGGAGGCCATTTGAATTCAAAATAGGTTACATACAGGCATGATAAAAGAAATAGAAAAATGGACTTAGGACAAAGCAAGGAAATTAAATCTTTCACTGCAGAATGAGAGAAGATTCACAGATTCAAGTTGCCACCAATCCCCCTAGAGTCGTGTTTTGCCACTTCTTATTCTCTGTGACTCCTAACCATGTTGTGGAAAACCGACCTCAGTGCTTCGGAGCCGAAATAGCGAGGCAAAGACAGAGTTTAGGATAAAGAGGAACAATAGCTCTATTGCTTTGCCAGGCACAGGAGGCTGCAGCAGGCTCTGGCCTTCAAAACTGCAAGCCCACCTGAAGGAAAGGGGCTGGAGGGGGGTGGGGGGAGCAGAGTTAATGGGGAAATACAGGATCCAGCTGGTTTTGACAGGAATCGTGTACTTGCCTCCAGCCTGGTTCATCATGTCCTCAGGGTGGTACCAGGTCCCTGAAAAAAAAGGCTAAGAAGGGAGGAGGGGAGGTTTGCAAAAGAGGAAAAAGGTGACTTCGTTTAAAATCCAGCTTCCCTGAAGCATTAGTGCAGCCGTTTTGATTTTTGTTCAACTTTATGCTTTCAAGCGGCTTCGGCCACACACACCCCATGGGCGAACCAGCGTTATTCATAGTTGCTACCACTACTACCGCTAACTATAACATCAGCACTTTCTTTCCCAATCAAGAAAGTATAATGGGCTGCAAAGAAAGAAGAGGATTTAGAATCTACTCATTTTATTTATTTTCTTTTTTTTATTAATTTTATTTTATTATGTTAATCACCATACAGTACATCATTAGTTTTTGATGTAGTGTTCCATGATTCATTGTTTGCGTATAACACCCAGTGCTCCATGCAATATGTGCCCTCTTTAATACCCATCACCGAGCTAACCCATCCCCCCATCCCCTCCCCTCTAAAACCCTCAGTTTGTTTCTCAGAGTCCATAGTCTCTCATGTTTCATCTCCCCCTCCAATTTCCTCCCCTTCTTTCTTCCCTTCCTGCTATCTTCTTCTTCTTCTTCTTTTTTTTTTTTACCATATAATGTATTATTTGTTTCAGAGGTACAGGTCTGTGATTCATCAGTCTTACACAATTCACAGCACTCCCCATAGCACATACCCTCCCCAATGTCTATCACCCAGCCACCCCATCCCTCCCACCCCCCTCCACTCCAGCAACCCTCAGTTTGTTTCCTGAGATTAAGATAGAATTTACTTATTTTAAAATGTTAGTATAAAAATAATTGAAACCTTAGGAACCATATTATTGTTAATAAGCGGCATGAGCCCCACTTTACTCTGTCAGAAGACCATCCTACCAACCTAGGATATCCAGAGCCCTTTCTCTGGGGTCTTCCTTTGTGCCCTGACCACAGAAGCTTTCTGGGAAGGTGGGAGCTCTACAGCCAGTCGTGCAAGTGATTTTACTTACTGCTGCCTTTACAAAGTGGCCAGCCTACACTGGACACCACCCCACAGCCAAGACATAGCAGCCATTGCCTAAAGATCCCTCATTTCCTGGTTCCCCACTCCTTGCCTCTGCAGGCTGCTTCTTCCAGCAAGGATGGGGTCCTTCACATCAACCATCCAGAATCTCCACTCTTTTCACCCTTTTGCAGTGCAAATAAGAGTGGCCTGCTTCCAACTGGGCCTGTGGCTTATTTCCATTTAAATAATTAAAGAAAAAAATGACAAGAAGGTATTCACCACTGTCCAGGGGTTGCTGATGATTAGGCTTATAATTAAGAATGAAATGCTAGGGAAGGCATCTAAAAAGCAATTTGCTGCAGTGGGACTACATGAGCCTTCAAAATAAGGAGACGTTGTTCAGCCTCATGGTGAGTGGGACATGAGCGAGTGTATGCCGGAGGCTGGACAGGCTATGGAAGCCAGCAGAATTTGGGTGTGGTTTTGAAGGGCCTTTGGCTTACCAAAGCTTAAATGGATAAAACAATCGTCTTCCGGCCCTTGGTACAATCATTTAGTAATGTACCCATTTGAGTTCTGATGTTTAACTTGAACCCATTTAAAATAAAATATATTCAGGTAATAAGCCGAAAAGAGTAAGTGAACAAAAGAAAAAAGAAACAAAGGAAGAAGCAAAAACTCTGGACTCGAAATTCTAAGACCTGAGTAGAGTTCTGCCCCCACTACTCCCTGCCTGTGCTACCATGTCTCCTCTCTGGGCCTCAGTTTCCCCAGCCATAAGATGCCCACACGGCATCTTCACTAGAAACCCTATGCTAAGATGATTCCTGAGGTTCCATTCCAGTTCGAAACTTCTATGATGTCTGTGAAAGTTAATATTCTTGATGCTTTCTGCAATTATAACAGAAAAAGTATGAATAAAAGTACTTCTCTAAATCTACCTTTTTCATGCTTTGGATTTTTGGTTATTGAAAATTTGGTTATTTTGGTTATCTCATTAGCCCTAAGACTTTGGTTGATGTCTGACTTCTATACCTAATAGTTTTTACCATGCAAGCAACTTCAGTGTTGCTCTAGAATTTTACTAGAACTACCTTTTAATTTTAGCTATTTAATATAGTTCATGAATTTAGATTACCAAAATAAGCATAAATTCAGCTTTAATCTGTAGTCATTCATTCAATAAATATTTGGGAACCTACCATGTACCATGCCCTGTTCTAGATCTTTAAGGTAGGACAGTGAACAAAACAACCATAGATATCTGCCCTCCTAGAACTTAAATGTTAGTAAAGGGAGACGAACAATAATTAAACCATATGATAAATAAGTAATTTTATGGTATGATAGAATGTGGCTAGTGCTTTGGAAAAAAATAGAGTAAGGAGGATCAGAAAGGTCAGGATGAAATGGGTGGGGGTTGGGGGTGATAGGGAGGAAGAGTGGGTAGCAATTTAAACAGTGTGATCTGGGTAAACCTCTTTGAGAAGGTAACATTTGACCAAGACTTGAAGAAAGTGAGGGAATCTAAAGGAAGAGCATTCCAGGCAGAAGGAAGAGCCAGTGTGAAGACCCTAGAGAGGGAGCAGGCCTGGAATGCTGGAGAAATACCATAATATGTACTTAAAAACCAGCATCGAGAAAGTCATCCGTGGATGATGCCTGCATCTTCCGATAATGGGAACAACACTTTTCCCAACTTTGCTTCAGCCTTTTGAACCCAGAAGGGAACTCATTTTCTTAGGCTTTCTGTGCAAAGCTCACAAAGTAAGCATATTGACTTAACTTCTTCATGCTACTCATGAAGCCTGTCCATACTCCTGCTCCCTCAATTCCCTTTGCAACTTATCTGCAGAGTGGAGAAATCCCTTTCTTCTCCATGAGGCTTTCTGACCATTTTCATGCAATCTGCCATAAATTGAATTGTTTAAAAATAAAACAAAACACTTCATGAGCAGTAACAGTCCTATTTTTTAATTGAAAATTTTCCCCATCTCAGAGGGAAGGCCCTTAACACCTCCAAGTATTAAAAATTAATGTGTCCTTAATTTCTTTACTCAGATGTGCCAGTGTCTAGATTGCCAAATTTTCATGTATTAAGAGTTTCTATAAAAATTCCTCCCACCTCCATTTTAGAACATTTTACAACATAAAAGACTTAAACTAGCCTTTAAACAGAGCTCACAGCGGGTTTTTTGCTATCCCATAATAAGCGTTTGTTATGTAAAAGTATTATTTTAAGTTAAGCATTTTCCCTTTTTTGTTGTCTTTGTTTTAAACAGCTATTACTATCAAGGACACGTTTCGACTTTTTTTAAGTTCCATGCCTAGTAGTACATTTCCTGTTACAGTTCTTCAAAATTCTGTCAAGGTAACGTATGCACATGGTTGGAATGGTGCAAAATGACTGGCCTCAGAGTGTTCCCCGAGTCGTCCGGGGAGCCCAGGCCCCACACAGGACCACATCAAAGTGTGGGTGACCCAGGTGGGGAGGGGGAAGTCAGTATTCCTTCACCTGCTAGCACGCAGGCAATTTCCCAAGCCACTCCCATCCTTGTGCGCCCTAGTCTGTTGATCATTCAACTCTATAAGAAAATGTCAAGGGGGCGCCTGGGTGGCTCAGTCGTTAAGCATCTGCCTTCGGCTCAGGTCATTATCCCAGGGTCATGGGATCGAGCCCCGCATCAGGCTCCCTGCTCAGCGGAAAGCCTGCTTCTCCCTCTCCCACTCCCCCTGCTTGTGTTCCTGTTCTCACTCTCTCTCTCTCTGTCAAATAAATAAAAAATCTTTAAAAAAAAAAAAAGAAAGAAAAGAAAAAATGTCAAGGATGCAGAGTGTAGTGAGAATGGAACCCCTCCCAGAATTAAGAGGCTATTTCAGCTTGTGAGACATAGGAAGGCCTATAGGTAGTATGGCTGCTGGATTTCAGTGCTGAAAGTCTCCAATATATAGGAAGCCTCTGCATATGAATGATCACTCAGGAACAAGAGATGCCTCTTCCTTCCCTCTCCTATGTCATCAAGGGATGCCATATGTAGGGATGCGTGGAAAATCCAATGCTGCAGACCTGAGCATACTTTCTGGCCCATATTTAGAAAAATGGACACCAAAAGAAATTGTCTGAGGTTCTTGTGGAGACAGTTCACCGACTGTAGGTCTAAAGACCCCATGAGGCCCGACTGCAGAGACTGAGGCTGAGCAAGATACAGAGCAGGCCCCCACATGCCAGGAATGCCCCACATCCTCTCGATGGCTTCAGTCTATGTGTGTTATTCAGAAATAATGTGAATCTATAAAATTGCCCTCTCTGCCACATATGTGTCTGAATCCAGGTAACCAATGAGCCTCCGAAAGGTCTACGTGCAAATATCAGACGAGCATTTACTGAAATGACACCTTCGTTTTTTGAAGAAAATATACTTGGAAGAAAATGGAGACAAATAATATTTGGCATTTGCTTCTTCCATGCAATTATTCAGGTACACTTAATTTTTGCTTTTTAGTAGAAACAAGAAAGTGCATTATGTTAATAAATTTTTTAAAAAGTGGGAATTACATGAGAGCTTACAAGTGGCATTGTGAAGTGCTGAGGCCCAGTTCAGGGTCTAAACCCAAGTTGTTCTCCCTCAGTGGCTGATTTCTCTGTACTCCCCTCACCTCAGCAGCTCACGGCTTTGCCTCCCAGCTCTACTCTGATCTGACCAAAGGACACCATCACCTGGATAAATGTACAAGGTTGAATTCAAAAGCACAAAATTGATCTCCTGAGCTATGCCTCACTCCCAAATCTGCTTCCCTCCAGGCTCTACTTCTGAAATCGGTGGTCTCATATCTCCATAATTTCAGGATTATTTTTATTATCCCTTCTTTGCACATATCAGTCCATTATTTTTCTTGCAATAGTTTCATTCTTGCCTATTCCTATTTGAGTGGGCTCACCACACTTAAGAGCCTCTTCCCTGTGACCAGAGCCCCAAGTCCCCTGAAAGAGGACCGTCAACTCAGTACTACTTTCTCCTTCCCTCTGCTCAAAGCTCACTGCTGTGATTTGGTGTCCATCCTGTGACCCTGCACTTAAATTCTGACTCTTCGACTACATGTCTCTACATGGTGTCTTGATTAGACTGGCTGCCTGGGTTTCAAATGTGTATGGTCTCCAGAGAAAGAACCTGTAAAGAAAAAAACAAAGATTAAAGATGCAAAATACGAAATAAATAAGTAAACAAGATCCTAGAGGAGATCCGTGAGGCTGGGACCAGGGGCTCCAGGTGTGAGGCCCCCATTGTACAAAGAAAAACAGCTGAGGTAGGGAGGTGGGAAAATTTTGAGATCAAGAGGAGGGAATATGAGACCTCTCATATAATCATTAGTTTGGAATTAAGAAATTAAGATGGGATAGGGAGATAATGAGGAAAGGGGAAGACTTCACTATGTGAAGTCATGAAACAAGGGTTATGATTCTGTGTACCAGTTTAAAAAAAAAAAAAAAGATGTCACTGCAGAGAAGTCAGTATGTAATCAGCACATTGTGACATGACTGAAAAGCCTAGGTGATAGACGCCTTAGAAGAGTAGAGAGTAGTTCTTGCCATCAGATGGATGATTAGTGTCAGAATATTTTTTTCTTTTTTGCCTATTTTGATGGGGAAATATTTTATTTTACCATGAAGGACAAATGTCCTTTTCACAGATCTATCATATTTCTAGTACTGTCAAATTTTCTCTCGGAAATTTTGGAGAAGAGCTAGGACTGGGAAGAGATGCCGCCCATGTTTGCTGTAAGCCAAACTGAAAGCCTAGATGAAGTTGAACTTCATGATCTTAACTGATTTTACAGAATGAGGATGCCCAACTTCAACAGAAACCTTTAATTTCTCAATATTTTATACAAAGTTAATTTTATCAAATTTTATGTAAGACTATTTTCATTTTCCCTTCTAGGAGAGAAAAAAGTTTGGCCCCCTTGGTTGGAATATCTGCTATGAATTTAATGACAGTGACAGGGAATGTGCTTTACTAAACCTCAACCTTTATTGTCAAGAAGGAAAGATTCCCTGGGATGCGTTGATTTACATTACTGGTCAGTATGCCCACATGGCCAGGCCATGGCCCATATAAAGATGGCATCCTTTCCCCAGTGTTTGATAGTGGTGATGATGATTCTGATAGTCCCTTTGTAAAGATAAGACCATGATAAGAATATTATGAGAATATTTACACATAGAAAATGGGCATATGTTTTCCCAATTAATAATAGCAGAACCTTATATCTCTCTTGATACATGCCAAGTACTGTGTTCAGCACTTCCCAAGAATTAGCAGATTTAATCCTCACAACAACCCTATGAGGTGAGGACTGTTATATACCTATTTTATACATGAGGAAACTGAGGCACACAGTTTGTAAGTGGTGGAGCCAAGATTGAAATCCAGTCAGTCTAGCCTCGAGAGTATGCTCTTAAATTCGAAAGAATCTGAACATTGCTTGACTAGTAGAGACCTGTTGATTCAGGTATACTTGTGAAAAAGGAAAAAATATTTCAGGAATACAATTTTTAGCAAATACTAATTGTGGCCACATGGGACCTTGTGCCAAAAAATTAGGTCCAATGTGGAATATGTAGGCCCGAATAATGAAGAAATGATTTGCACTGGGAAGTGGGGGGAAGAAGAGCACTCTGAAAAGGGACAGAATGGGAATGGGTGGTTTTTACTGGTGAGTAAGGGAAATGGGGAAGAACAGAGAGGGTTCAGGTGACCTAGAGCCTTGAAAGGCAAATAAACCTTGGAAATGGAGGGCAGTGAAACAACAGTGAAAATGAATGAAGACCATCCTCAGAGTGGACCAAAAGGGGTGGTCTTGGAATCTAGGGGGCTACTTTATACTCTGGCCTCCAGCACTCCACTACTCCAGTGAGGCCAACACTGCTTAATAAAATGGTGATGGACAACTGACCTTATATTGATGATCAGCTTACTTTCAACAAAGGTATCAGGGCGGCTCAATGGAGGAAGGATAATTTTTTCAACAAATGATGCTGGGACTGTTAGATATCCAACTGCAAAAGAATGAATTTGGATCCTTATCTCATATAATACACAAAAATTAATTCAAAATGAGTCCTATAAGAGCTAAATGTAATAGCTAAAACTATAAAGCTCTTAGAAGAAAGCATAGAAGTAAATCTTTGTGACTTTGGGCTAGGCAATGACTTACTAGATATGCAAAAAACACAAGCAATAAAGAAAAAATAATAATGGACATCATCAACATTTAAAACTTTTATACTTCAATAAATACCATCAAGAAAGTGAAAGGACAAGCCACAGACTGAAGGAAAATATCTGCAAATCATATGTCTGATAAGGCACTTGTATACAAAGTATATAAAGAACACTTACAACTTAACAGTGAAAAGAAAAATAAACCAATTTAAAAATGGGCAAAAGATTTGAACAGACATTTCACCAAAGAAGACATATAAATGCCCAAAAAGCACATGAAAAGATGCTCCATCATTAAGGAAATGAAAATTAAAGCCACAATGAAATACCACTTTATACCGGCTAGGATGACTATAATTAAAAAATGAAACAACAAAAAAAGAGTAACAAAGGGTTGGTGAGGATATGGAGAAAGTGGAACCCTCATACATTGCTGGTGGCAATGTAAAATGGTGCCACTACTTTGGAAGATTTTTAAAATAGACTTACTCTATGACCCAGAAATTCCTCTCCGAGGTATATACCCAGGAAAAAAATGAAAACACATGTCCACACAAAAACTTTGTACATGTTTATAACAGCACTGCTTCATAGCCAAAAAGTGGAAACAGCTTGAACTTCCATTAGCTGGTGAATGGAAAAACAATGTGGCGTATCCACACAATGTACTATCCAGCCATAAAAAGGAATAAAGTATGGATACGTGCTGCAACATAGGTAAACCCCATACACTCTATGCTAAGTAAAAAAGTCAGGCACAGGGCACCTGGGTGGCTCAGTCAGTCAAGCATCCAAGTCTTGATTTGGGCTCAGGTCCTGATATCAAGGTCCTGGGATTGAGCCCTGAGTTGGGAATCCACACTCAGCTAGGAGCCTGCTTAAGATTCTCTCTCCCCCTCCCTTTACCCCTCCCTCTGCTTGCTCTCTCCCTCCCTCCCTCTCTCTCTAAAATAGTCTTTTTTTTTTTAAGTCAGCTCAAAATACCACATTGTATGATTCCATTTATATGAAAGTTCCAGAAAAACCAAATGTATACAGACAGAAAGTAAATTCCTGGTTGCATGGAGCAGAGGCAAGAATGAGGAGTGACTGAGAAGGGGCACAAGATTTCTTTTGGGGGATGATACAAATGTTTTAAAATTAGATTGTGGTGACGGTTACACACACATTGCAGGTTTACTAAATATTACTAAATTACACATGTAAATTTTATGTGGATTTTATGATTTTAAAATTATACTCTCTATTAAAGCTGTTTTTAAAAAATGGGTAGGAGCAAAAAGGCAATGAATGCTTTATCCATAGGGTGGTATTTTCGGCAGTCATTTATGCATTAATCCAGAAAAT
Source organism: Mirounga leonina (assembly GCF_011800145.1). NCBI lineage: Eukaryota > Metazoa > Chordata > Mammalia > Carnivora > Phocidae > Mirounga > Mirounga leonina. The sequence goes on along the minus strand of NW_023270305.1, from coordinate 32,723,096 downwards.
ACTGCCTAATACTACTACAAGAGATGCTAGAAATACAAAGATGACGTAGACCCTGCCTGCCAAAAACTCATGGCATGGAGGGTGGAGATAATGAATAAATTCTGTGTTAGGATAATAACCAAATCAGAAGTGTCTGCGCAATGCTGTGGGAACTAGGAAGGAACAACACTACCCCGGGGGAATCCGGGAGAGCTCTGCTGGAAGCTAAGTGCTGAACAGCTACATTGAGCTAAGTTGGGCTCACTGGGAGAGGAAAGGCAGGAGAGCACACTGGGCTGAGAGAATCATGATGTAAAAGCCCAACGGGTTGAGGTGTGGCCTGTCTGTAGAACTTGTGAGCAATTCTGTTGGGCTGGTGCATAGTAGGAAGAGGGGATGTACATGGAGGGGAGCTTTATCTTCAACAAAACTAAAAATGGTAAGCTGGGGGCACAACCTGAAAGGCCTGTGTGTGTTGTTAATAAATTTTGGTTCTACTTTGTAATCAATGATTGGCAATCATAGTCCTTTAGGCTGTAAAGAGGTACAATAATTTACAAAGCTATAATAAAAGCAACATGAAGGACTGAACAAGAAGATACAGAAACACCAGTGGGGAAACTAAACAGGAGAGAATAGGGGCACCTTGGTGGCTCAGATGGCTAAGTGTCTACCTTCAGCTCAGGTCATGATCCCAGAGTCCTGCGATCGAGCCCCATGTTGGGCTCCCAGCTCAGCAGGAAGTCTGCTTCTTCCTCTCCCTCTGCCCCTTGCCCTGCTTGTGCTCTGTCTCTCTCTCTCAAATGAATAAATAAAATCTTAAAAAAAAAATAAACAGGAGAGAATAAACAGAAATACTGAGGAGGCTTTAAATATGAGAAGGTATTTGGGGGTGGGGAAGGTCTTAAAATTTTACAGTGTAAGGTATAGCAATACATAATTCCAGGAGACAGATCTAAGCTCAAAGTAGGCAAGGACAAAGCCAAACCTAAGGCCTGTCCAGTTTGTATTGGGCCATCCCTGAGCCAGCCTCTGAGGATAGAAGAGGAAGAGAAGGGGGAAGCCACCACACTGGAATCTGCAACGAGACCCTCGGGGACTGTGATGTCAGGGCCAGGACAGGTGGTGGGCATGTATGGTGGACACTTCCTCCTCAGGTCCCTCTTCTGGGAAGACCAAACCCAGAAGACTCCTTCCTAAAATTGAGCCCAAAAGTGAGTCATCTACTCTGAGTCAAAATTATTTACTCAGTTTGATCCAAGAAAAGGGTAAAACTCAATCTGGATGGAGAAGCACAAAGTCTGATGATTTGTAAGGAAAATATTTCTGTGCTGTTTCTCAAAATGCAGATATTGTCCTTTGTGACAAAAAAAGTACTTTAGGGCAACTCTTTCCTCTCACCACCTACCAACTATAGAAGTCTTAGTTCTCCTAGCCATCCTCCTTTTCCAGACACCATCATGCAGTTGGAGAAACTTGAGTTTACATTCCCATCCAGCCCCAAAGATCCAAGAGGAGCCTCAATTTAGGCCCAGACCTGATGGACCCACTACAAAGATGTAACCGAACTTTGTGTTCCAAGACTTCCTAGAAGGTGACAGAAGAATATACCCAGGAAAATACAACAGCATCTCTTTCTTCCCTCTTAGAATTGCTAATACGGAGATTTAGCTACTTGACCACCGGCTGTAATACCTACTCTACCTCCTCTCCCCCCACCCCGAGTGGTTGATCCAACACGACAGACCAAAAATGCTTCAACAGGAGAGGGAAAATAAGTGTCCCTATGAGAGGTGCAAGTAAAGACATTGCTCCCTTAGAAGAAATAAATTATTGAGATTCCAAAGACTGAAATAACTTTCTTTCACCAACCATCTCAGCTTGAAAGAGAATGAAAAACATTTCTTCCTGACATAATGGAAGATACAGAGATGAGAATGGCTGAACATTCAGAGAATCCAGAAGTTGAGTGTCAGTACCATATGTAAAATCCTTCTGGGAACACTACAGTGGTAAATAATGAAATGTAGCAATGGATCTGGAGTTTTCCCAAGGAATTATATCAGCAATGATATTATTCCAAAGAAGAAAAATATCATTCCTCTTAGAATTTTGGGATGACTGTGGAGCATGCTGAAAGTAGCTTCTCTGTGAAAAAAGAGATGGGGTACTAATAAGTTTTAATTCCCCACAACATAATTTCTGTGAGGCAAGTTGTCTCTTTCACCTTGGACCTATCTTTCCTTCCTAGCTTAATTTTAATAATTATAAAGTATGCATACAGTTTCAATGTCTTGTAAATGTTTTGGTTCATTTACTGGCCTCAAAAAGAATCAGTGTTGCATAGGAAGTGTATATGTTTTAGAATACTGTGATCAATGATGGAATAAGACCCAAAATCAGTATTTTGCAGCAAAAGAAGAAGAGGAGAAAGAGGAGGAGGAGGGGGAAAAAGAAGAAGGAGGAGAAGGAGGAAGAGGAGGAGGAGGAGAAGGAAGGAAGGAAGGAAGGAAGGAAGGAAGGAAGGAGAGAAAAAGGAAGGAAGGAAGGAAGGAAAAGAAAGAAAAAGAAAGAAAGAAAGAAAGAAAGAAAGAAAGAAAGAAAGAAAGAAAGAAAGAAAGAAAGAAAGAAAGAAAGAAAAAGAAAGAAAGAAAGAAAGAAAGAAAGAAAGAAAGAAAGAAAGAAAGAAAGAAAGAAAGAAAGAAAGAAAGAAAGAAAGAAATAGAGCTCAGTGGCTTTGGTTCTGGTTATTTGGGGAAAGCAAAATAATTAGGGTAGGGGCGCCTGGGTGGCTCAGTTGGTTAAGCAACTGCTTGCTCGGCGGGGGGTCTGCTTCTCCCTCTGACCCTCCCCCATCTCCTGCTCTCTCTATCTCATTCTCTCTCTCTCAAATAAATAAATAAAATCTTTTTTAAAAATAAATAAATAAATAATTAGGGTAGGGTACATATATTAGGTTTTTTCCTGCCTTTTATTCTCTGAAGGAAACTCTGATATGCTCTTTTCACTTTCAGTTCCAAATAAATGTGCATATAAATAAACCTATTGGAATTTGGCTAAGCATATCAATAAAAAATATGTTTAAAAATGCAAACTCCTTTTCAGGTGAAATTACATATGGTGGTAGAGTTACAGATACCTGGGATCAAAGATGCCTTCGTACGGTCTTAAAAAGGTTCTTTTCTCCTGAAACCTTAGAAGAGGATTATAAATATTCGGAATCAGGTGAATGACTTTTCAATATTCCAGAAAGGACCTTTTGCAAAATGTCATTGGCGGCATCTCTCAGTTTTTCATCCAGGAGCTCTCGGTGTCCAGTCATCACAGCCCAGTCCCCACGCCCGCCCGCCCCAGCCCCACGCTTGACCATCTCCAAAAGTGGCTTGGCAGTTAAAGCATGAAAATATCTTTGTGCAGTAGCCACTTGAATTATTTGCTCTAAAATGGGTTGTATTTGGTCTAAATGTGTTTTCGAAGTTCTATAAATTTGGAACCCTTTACCAAGGCATGGCTTTCAGCAGCACATCCCTGGATTCCCAGAATCTTGAAAGGTTCTGGAGGAGACACCCTGAAAGAGTAGGAGACTAATCACATGCTCAAGACCTCAAGAAAAGGGAAAGCAACCAGGCACAGTAATGAAGGCAAGGAGGGTTGGGAAAACAATCCCCTTTTCTGTGGAAGGCACTTGATTATAGCCACCATCTGAACAGGCAGAGAAGGACTAACGTTGGTGGTACAAAGCTAGTCTATTTGAAACATATCTGCCTTCTGTGTTTTCAATAAACAGGCATCTATTTTGCACCTTTGGCTGACAGCCTACAAGAGTTTAAGGACTACATTGAAAATCTGCCTTTGATGGATGACCCAGAAATATTTGGAATGCATGAAAATGCCAACCTAGTTTTCCAGGTATGTGGCCTTTTAGCCTAAAATACATTCTCATATCGTGTATGTAAACTTGAAACATCAATAATCATCTCACTAGTCCCATAAATTATTATATCCTTAAATAACCAAAGTAAATGTTTCACCTCAACTTCAGCATTCGATTCCAATTTAGCCTGTTCCCTCTGGATCCTTCACAGCATCCTAAGATCCATGCATTTTTCCCTGTCACTGGCCACTCCCCCACCTCCCGGCCTTCTACCCACTAGTCCACCTTAACTTGGGAATTTGGACGATAATCCAGACAGTCCTTTCTCTTTTGCCCTTTTCCCTCCACACTGAGCAAATCTGTATCATATTACACAAAGGTTTATGGATCCACAGATGATTAAGTTATAAAAGTACAATAACAAACATCCAAGACACATAAAACAGTGTTCTTTAAAATTGTGGTCCATCAGGTCACAGTGCCAGACACCAGCAGTAGGTCCAAAGAGCAAACTGGATCATTTCACTCCTCTAAGACCTTCTGATGCCCCACCATTACCTAGGGGTAGTCCAAGTTTGTCAGCATGGCACCTGAGGCTCCTCCATTGCCTGTGCACTACATACCTTTCCAGTTTATTCATCTGCCATGGTCAGGAATCTGTGGATGAACCAAAGTCATGAACTAAGGTCTGTCCCTTGGGGCCTGGAATACTATAAAGGTTGGAAACTAGGTTTGGCTCACAAGGGTGAAGGGAATCATCTTCCTTTCAACTTAAATTTTGCCCATACAAGTGTTAGAGGGGGAGGTCTACCTAGATATCAATGAATCCATAAGAAACAACAGTGGAACTTCCAGAAAAAAACCCAGGAGGTCAATGCTCTGCCACCTTATGTCATGGTTCTCTGCCATAAAAAATTGCTTTGCTGTTTAGCAAGGAGTTAGAATATTATCTTGTTTTTCATTATTCTGCTTTCAGGAAGAAAAAGAGGTGGCCAAACAAGTGTTAATATTCACTCATATCTGACAGTTTGTTCTGGAGTGGGTGGGGCATGGGGTGGGGTGGGGGGGAGAAGGGAAAGGGGAGTGTAGATATTGTAAGACTTGCTGCATCCTGTGAGAAATACAGCATTGTTGGCAGAGGTAACACTCTTGGCAGTGTGTACCGAGGAGTGTAGTTTTGTGTTTTCCATTGGTTCACAATGACTGAGAATGAGACAGCTGGCATGTAGTGAGCACGGTGGTATGCTTTTCAGTCTAGCCTCCCTTCCTCCATTTTTCTGGTAGAGTATATGCCCTACTCCCAATCTCCTCCTTTTGAGATAACAGCCCCTTCCTCATTCCATGAAATTCTGGTAAGACCTCCTTACCTTCAGAGGTGGGCATGTGACTCAGGCCTGGCCAAAGGCAGTACTCCATCACCTAGCCACTGGAATTGGTCCAAAGAACAGGTACATGGACCAGCTTGGGTGAATGAGAATTCTTCCCTAAGCTTTAGTATATATAGATGCTAGGATTGGGAGAGGGATTTCTCTTTCCTTTGGAATCACTGGCTAGGATACTGCATATCTGGAGCTGTCTGTGGCCTTATCATTGACACTCAACCCATTCCCCCTACCACACAGAAGAAGCTCATCTGCCATAGGAAAGAGAGAAACAACCAAGCATGTACTGGTGAGAAAACATTAGATCCATTCATGCCTGAGACCCATGTGACTTGTGTTCTCTTCTTCCCAGTGTATGAGCCAACAGATTTCTTTGATTAGCTGCTTTAGCTTAGCTAATTCTGCCTGCCATCAATAGAGTCTTTAATTAAAGATATGATTTCTTCCTCACTCCGCAAACTATACCTACTTAGATGCTTATTAGAAACTAGTAAAGAAAATTGGACCTTGACCTGTGCACATCAATTGGAGGTACAAGGCAGAGATTGCCTCCTAAGACAATAATGAGCATAAGTCAAAGGCCATCTGTATAGACTATGCACAAACAGATACCTGTTATCTCTTTTCTCATTAGAGGCTGAATAAATGGAAAGAATAAAACAACAGAGCCTGAGTAAATAGGTAGGAAAAAACATACTAAAGGATAAAGGATAGAAAACACTATCCAGAAGATACAGACTTGCCCTCTGCAAATCACCTGCTGCAAAAACAAAAAAAATAAACAATGTGTTTTGGCATCTGAGGTAGGGTAGAAGACCTAGCCTGGACAAAGAGAAAGCCAGAATTTGAGAATAGGCTGATACACACACACACACACACACACACACACACACACAAAGGATGCCATGAGATGCCTGAGAATGAAATCTTTCAAGGAAACTAAAAATACCACAGCAGAATTAAAAACTACCCTGGAGGCTTACAGACCAGGACTGGTACATAGATTATCACACATGTGATATAAAGGACAAACAAACTTTCCAGAATGGAGATTAAAATGTCCAAAAATAGGGGCGCCTGGGTGGCTCAGTCCACTAAGTGTCTGCCTTTGGCTCAGATCATGACCCCAGGGTCCTGGGATTGAGCCCTGCATCAGGCTCCCTGGTCAGCGGCAGCATTATTCACAATAGCTGAACCGTGGAAGCAACCCAAGTGTCCATTGACAGATAATAAGCAAAAAAATGATATATACATACAATGGAGTATCAATCAGCCTTAAGGAAGGAAATTCTTGGGGCGCCTGGGTGGCTCAGTCATTAAGCGTCTGCCTTCAGCTCAGGTCATGATCCCAGGGTCCTGGGATTGAGCCCCACATCAGGTTTCCTGCTCCGCGGGAAGTCTGCTTCTCCCTCTCCCACTCCCCCTGCTTGTGTTCCCTCTCTCGCTCTGTCTCTCTCTGTCAAATAAATAAAATCTTAAAAAAAAAAAAAAAAAAAGGAAGGGAATTCTGTAATATGCTACAACATGGATGAACCTTGAAGACATGATACTAAGTGAAATAAGCCAGTCACATAAAGACAAATACTGTATAATTCTATTTATGTGAGGTATTTAGAGTAGTCAAAAATCCTAGAGACAGAAAGTAGAATGGTAGTTGCCAGGGGCTGGGAAAAGGGAGAAATGAGGAGTTACTGTTTAATGGGTAAGGGGCTTCAGTTTTACAAGATGAAAAGAATTATGGAGATGGATGGTGGTGATGGTTGCACAACATTATTAATGTATTTAATACCACTGAACTGTATACTTAAAGATAGTTAAGACAGTATTTTTATGTTACATGTATTTTACCACAAAAGAATTGGGGGGAAAGAAGTTAATTATTCTTATTATAGAATTATCTCTGATAAATCAGTAACAAAAAGACTAAAAATCGAAAGTGTGCAAAATACATGAGTAATTTATAAAGATGTAATACAGATGACCAATGAACATATTTTTAAAATGCTTAACTCTGAAAAAAATAAAATAAAATGCTTAACTCTGATAACCCTCCAAGTAGAGCAAAAAAAAAAAAGAGAGAAACTTTTTACCTATTAAATTTGAAAAGATTTTTAAGCAAAGATATTAATTCTTGCAAAGATAAAAATAGGTCCTCTGATACACTATTGTTGGGAGTATAAACTGATACAGTGTTTTTAGAAATCAATATAGTAATACCCATTTTAAAAATATTCTTTTGGAAATATATCATTTAAAGAATTTCAAATATAGTGGGTGAAATTCATATACAGATATTCTATTCACCAAGTTCTATAAAATCTAAAAACTAGAAATGTCCAAAACATATCTAGTAGTAATATAGAAGATAAACAACTATATTAACTATGGCTCTTCATACCACCAAGTATCACACAGTCACTTAAAGCATGGTTCAGGAAGATTTGTCAGTGATAGGAGAAAAATGTTCATGAAATTGAAAAAGAATGAATACTATATAAATTGTATGGGCTCAGTTTTTTTAATTAGATGCACATATACAGAGAAAATGTCCAAGTGGGGGGTAAACTAAAGTTATAAATATCTCTGAAAAGCAGGATCACGAATATTTTTTCTTTATACTTTTCTGTAGTTTCTAAATTGTCTATAATAAGCCATAACACTTTTCTAGTTGAAAAAAATGTTATTTAAATAAAAGTATGTTTCAAAACAGCATTCTCATTATTTCTTCTTCGTTTTTATAAACTGTCTTTTAAATGATTAGCTAAAAAAATTTTATTCATTTTTTATTAGGGTCAAATATATATAACATAAAATTTACCCTTTTAACCATTTTTAAGTATACAGTTCAGTGGCATTAAGTACATTCACATTATTGTTCAACCAAAAATGTTTAAATATAACACTGACCACTGTGTACAATTGACCCTTGAACAGCACAGGTTTGAACTGTGTGGCCCATTTATACACGGATTTTTTTTCTTTTTTTTTAAGATTTATTTATTTATTTGAAAGAGAGAGAGAGAGTAAACAAGCACACAGAGGGAAAGGGAGAAACAGGCTCCCCACTGAGCAGGGAGCCCGATGCGGGGCTCGATCCCAGGACCCTGGGATTATGACCTGAGCCGAAGGCAAACGCTTAACCGACTGAGCCACCCAGGCGCCCCTATGAGTTTCTTACTAACATTTTCTTTTCTTTAGCTTACTTAAGAATACAGCATATAATACATACACAAAATGTGTGTTAATCAACTGTTTATGTTATTGGTAAGCCTTCCAGTCAACAGTAGGCTATTAGTGGTTACATTTTTGAAGAATCAAGTCATACATGGATTTTTGACTGTGCAACCAGGAAGGGCAATGCGCTTTAACCCCCGCATTGTTCCAATGCATTTCCAATGAGCACATTTTACCAATTCTATCTTCAACATAAAAGTTTTCCCTTTTTGACAATTGCCATTTCTATAAGTAAATTGTACTGTAAATTATTTTCTGAGAATTCGAGCCTTCACTGTTCTGTCTCTTCCCAACATTACAGTACAAAGAGACCAACACTTTAATCAACACCATACTTGAAGTTCAGCCAAGGTCGTCATCTGGTGGAGAGGGAAAAAGCAATGATGAAATTGTCCAAGAACTTGTTGCTTCAGTCCGGACCAGAGTTCCAGGTAATAAATAATCCCTGGCTTCTGTACATCATAGGACTTTCAGGAATAAACTCAGAAAGCTGAGTGATGAGCAGGTATCCAAATATGCTTTATTACATACACTTTTCTTTATGTAGAGAGCACTTCTGACTCGGAGCTCTCCATGGAAGCCTTGAGCATCTCAACAACCCAACTGCCTGAAGCATTAGGTGCAAGTTGGTTTCTAGCCCCATGAAACTTTAACTAGACTTTTTTCTGAGCTTCCCTGCGCCTCTAGACCTGTGCTGCCCAAGACAGTAGCCACTAGCCACAAGTGGCTACTTAAACTTAAATATAAATAAGTAAAATTTAAAATTCATTTCCTCAGTTGCACTCGCCATATTTTGAGGGCTACTGTATTGGACAACACAGATCGAAGACATTTCCATTATTGTAAAATGTGCCATTAGACAGCCCTGCTCTAGAATCCATGTCATTTTTTTTCTAGATTCAAGAGAAATGGCTAAATTATTACCACCTTGTTTTCTGGTGAGTTAAGGAATCTTCCCAAATGATCAGAGATCTACTCTCACACTTTTCTTAGAGTGACTGTAGATTTATATTTTTTAGTCTAATGTAAAAGTAAACTGTGTTTCTCTCTCTACTCACAACACTTTTGACACCAAATGTGTGGGCTTTTCCCTTACATTAAGCAATTCTCCAACTCTCTGGACACCAACTGGGTATCCTACAATCCAATTATGACACTAACCAGAGTTAGCGTGGACCCCACAGGTTAAGGACTCGATCCCATAAGACTGCCCTCCACTTTAGATGATAATCTCAAGTCCCAAGTTGTGACCTGTACTTCTGACTAACCCGCAATAATTTGGGGGTTCCCACAACCCCCTTCTTAGGTTTAAAATTTGCTAGAATGGCTCACAGAACTCAGGGAAACACATTTACCAGTTTATAATAAAAGATATAATAAAGGGTACAGATAAACAACCACATGAAGAGGTACATGGGGCAAGGTCTAGAAGAGTCTCAAGAGCAGGAGCTTCTGTCCCCATGGAGTCAGGGTACACCACCCTCCTAGTGCACAGAAGCTCTCCCAACCCCTTCAGTTAGGGTTTTTATGGAAGCTTCATTATTAGGCATAATTGACTAAATCATTAGCCATTAGTCATTAATTCAATCTCCAGCCCCTCTCCCTTCCCAAGAGGTCAGAGGGGGAAGCTGAAAGTTCCAACAGTCTAATCCCATTGGTTGGTTCCCCTGACAAAGAGCCCCCCCACCCTTAGAGGCTTTCCAAAGCCACCTCATTAATAAAGACCCAGGCTTATGTTATGAATAACAAAAGACACTCCTTTCACCTTTAACACTCAGAAGCTATTGTAGGAGCCAGGGTCAAAGCCAAATATAAAAAATGATGCTCCTATCACTCTTATTACTTAGGAAATTACAAGGGTCTGGGGGGCTCCAGCCAGGAGGAACCAGGGACAAAGACCAAAATATTTATTTCTTATTATATCACCATACAACAGACAGAGTCTTGCCAATCCTCCTAAGACCCCCAGAAGAAAAGGCCTGTGTGACCTCAGAAGCCAGTCGTCTCCTCCCAAAACAGGCCCTCAAAAGAGGCCTTCTGAGTAGAGGGTTCTGTTGATGGTGAAGCAAACTGTGTCAGTTAGTTTAGGAAGTGATTTTTAACAAATATGAGATGGAGGGCTGGGTGGAAAAGGGATGCATAGGCAGGTGGCTAGCTGGAAGACTGTGTACTTGGTTCACAGAGTTCCACTGACACCTAGGAGATTTTTCTCTCTGAGCTTAATACAGCTTATACTTTCAGCGTGAAATAAGCAATGCCGTCTGCTAAGGCAAAGGGGACAGGGATGTGACTGGTTCAGTAAGAGACCTGAGGGTTTGGAATAGCCCCTCAGGGGCTGAGAGGGGACCCGGGACGTGTGAGCACAGCACTGGGGATGACCCGAGACTAGACTCACCCACACCGCTGTGTGATTTTTCTAGAGCAGTGAAAATGCAAATTCAGAAGGAATTCAGTATATGGACTTCAGAGCCACTCACTAACACTTTACTCAGACATGCAGGCAAAATGCTGGTCCTTCATTTTTGTATCACTTCTATGAGCCTCCAGTTGCTAGACTGTAGGGAAAAGGAAGAGCAGAACTTTCGATCCAGCCTGAACCATGGGCCTAATAACTGAGTCAGTCCCTTTGAATAATGCTCAGGAACAAGATAAATGCTACACCTGCCTCATCTCTCATTCTCCCCCCACCCACCCCCTTGTCTCTGAAATGCAGTGCACGTGTGCAGGGAAGAGGGCGGCTTACATGCCTGCATGGCAGAGAAAACTCAGGGTCGCTGGCACCTCTGGTCCCAGGGATGGCCCTCACCTGCCAGGTAACCGCTTGTCCTGATGGCCTTTTGCCACTGAGGTCTGTGCGGGGCCTGACTCCCATTCAGCCCTGGCCCAGGTGCAGAAGTCATCGGCTTTGTAAGAGTTAAGCTAAGTGCATGACAATAGCAATGTTAGGAGGACAGCCATCCATGATGATCAATCTGAGGAATCAGCTGTGTGTGTTTCAGAAACACTAGAAATGGAGAGTGCATCGGAGAGCCTTTTCATCAGGGATCCTCAAGGACGCCTTAACTCCTTGACTACCGTGCTCGGACAAGAAGTGGACCGCTTTAACAAGCTACTGAAGTTAATACACGTATGAGCACTCACTGCCCACATTGCTGATGGGCAGCAAAGCTTTGTAGAGAAGCGTAGCCTCGGAAGAATCGTCCGGTTCCCACCACTTCAGCATTTCCGTTTGGATATGCTAACAACTTTTCCAACACAACTTGGCTAAAATGGAATTGACCCCCATCCAACGAGTCTGTTCCCCTTCCCTAATAAGGCCTCCATCAGTCTGTGACGTTACAGATCCCAGTGTCCTCGTTATCCTAACTTACACCCCTGGAATGAGCATTGACTCTAGACATTTGATCAAGGACCAAAGCACTGAATTAAGAGAGATTCAGTGCATGTTCCTGATGTCTGGTTTGCATATAATAACACAGTCTTTATGACGACTGTAAAAACCAGAGTTTCTCCAAGTTGGGCCACAAAATGCTCGCCTTAGAATCTGCCATGTGGCATGTTCAAAATGTAGATTCCCTGATCCCACTCCAGACCTACTGAGTTAGAATTCCTTGAGAAATTCCTGGGATTATGAATTTTAAGTAAACTCCCCCAGATGATTTCACTGCCACTAAAATTTGAGGACAACTATTGGGAGACTTTGCCTATGCTCCGGAACACTTTCTGGATGGCCTTGAATTTGTAATGATGGCTAAAGGCCTCCCTGGTTTCTCTGTGCGAAACTTTGATAAGGGAAACACAAAAACTTTTAGAGACCAAATACTGAATATTACCCGGAAAGATTTTGCTGCCCAGCAAGGACCAAATACCTAGCACAAAGTCAAGGCTCGGTGGTAAGATTGGGGAGGACAACTGGTGTAAATCTTTTAAAGCCAAAGACTGTCTCCTATTAGAAAAGCAGTCTCCCGATGTTGCTGGTTGGCTGGCAATACTTAGGCTTGTGGGTTAGGGGGGCACCGGTCAGCTGAATATGTGAAGTCCTCACCTTGGGACTGTGGATCTAGTCAGCTGTATACCAGTGTCAAGGCCAGGTGGCCAGCCCAGGGCTTATCTCCTTCTACACTGAAAGAGCCAAGATAGAGATTAAGCTGCTATGATAAAGACCTCCAAATACAATGACCAAAACAAGGTAAAAATTCACTTCCCTCTCAGGTAACAGCCCAGAAGAAGCCCTGTAGGGCAGGTAGTTCATCTTGCTCTGTGAGCTCATCTAGGGTCCCCGGCTGGAGGGTTGGCTCTTCCAGTCTCAACAGCTAGCCTGCATCTCTGGGCCTAAGGTGGCTGCTTCTATTGTCCCCTTTTGCCAGCCAGGGGAACAGGGGAAAGAGAGGGCTGAGAGAAAGCTCATAAAAATGTGACCCAGAAATTGCATACATCATTTTTTTCCTGTACCCCATTAGCCAAAATTTGGTCACATGGCCATACCCCAGCTGCAAGGGTAGTGGGAAATACAGTCTCTATATTGGACTGCTGTATGCCCAGCTAAAATGAAGGGAGGACTGTTGTTCAGAGGACGAACATGGATGCTGCTCATGTCTGGCCTCCTCCACATCATGACCTTTCACCTACTTGAAGATGGACAAATCCAAAGGTCACTTCCTCCAAAGAGTCTTCCTGACACACCAGCCCATCCCTCCACCATCAGATAACTTAGGAGCCCCTCCTCAGCACTCCATCATTTCAGGTGTCTGTGTCTATCACGGTACCTGCCACATTACTTTGTAATTTCTCCTCCATGAGGAGGGCTCCCCCGTGAGTCAATGAACTTCTTGAAGAGAAGGAAACTAGTATATTAGCCATCTTTGTTTCCCTAGTCCCTGACACATCCTAAATCTTTGTGACTATTTGAATGGGCGAATGAGTAAGTGTGGCTCTAAAGTCTCCTTGTGGCCACTTCTGGTCAAACGTTACCGTCTCCCAGTAATGGAGGGATTCACCTACAGGAAGAAGAGGGCAGAGCCCAGGAAGAAGCAGCCTGCAAGGCAGTCGGGAATCGCGGCAGGGCACTCCTGTCTGAGGGAGAGGTGGTGGCCCCTAACCGCCCCCCCATCCTGACTCTGGCCCAGCCTCACCTTCATTTCACCCAGGGAATAGGAAGGCAGCACCGCGGTGGCAATAAGAAAGGCCAAGGAAGGTGGCAGCACCCGGGGAGCCCATTCTCCTCCCTCTAGTGACGGAACTATGAGCCAGGGTGGTTCCTGGGAGAGATGAGGCCGGCCTGTTAGTCAGGCTTCTAGCCATAGAGAAGAACATCTTGAAGTACACTTTCTCCCACTGAACATTCTTCTCTGGGAGAACCGGCCGCAAAGTGACCTCCATTTTAAGCAGACCTAGAAGACCCTAGCTGCCTAACCTCCCCCTCCCACCCCATAACTTAAGCATTCTCCCAGCATTTTACGTAAGTCTTCTGCTGCTTTTTCCATTTTCGGTATCTAAGGTGGAATACCGCCTCGGCTGTGGCTGAGAGCCCCCTTGCTTTCCAACGCTACCAAGGGCTCCTCACGTCCCGAGGGCAGATCTAACTAAAACTCTTCTTTTTCATACTACTGCCTCTTGTGAAGCGAGATGGGGTGTGTGTGGGGGGGGGGGTTGCTGAGGGGGATAACCCTATGAGGGAAGGGAAGGCTGACTAACCTTGTTCATCCACATATGGCCTATCTCCAGAACTATATGGTCCTGGGCCTTATTTTGTTTTCTGAATCCGCATAAATTTGGCCTCCAACGTCTTTCTGTAATATCTTCCCAGTAGATAGCAGTAGTTTTCACAAAACTGGAACCTGTGCAGGCCCTACCAATCCCACACCAGCCTTCGTCTTTAGCCCATACTGCCCTGGGCTTCCCGAGGCTGCTACCAGCCTCGGACTTTTGTGGTGGCGAGGGGAGGGTGAGGGGATGTCCTAAGGACGTGTTTCCAGTTCAAGGAGACTGTCTGGTACCAGCTGGAAGATTGGTCTCATCTAAGAATCTTCCCTCTCTGCTCTAACCTCAGAGGCCATGGGCAGCCCCGGGGCAGAGCTCCCCGGAGGCCTGAGGTAGTTGCCACCACCAGCCCCATGCTTCCCAAATAACTAACCGTCAGGCCCATTTTTCCTTTAGCCTGAAGGAAAGCTGTTCAGGGGCAGTTCTCGAAACCACTTCTCGAGGCTTCAGGGGATATTTCTCCTCCTTCCCCTCTTTCCACTTCATTGGATTCTGCTATTAACCACCTGAACCCCCCGCACCCCCACCCAGCTCTTCCACCCCTATGGTCACATGTTGTAAAAATGGATGAAAGACGGGAGGGTCTGGCCCAGCAGACCGTGTACCGAGAGGATGGAACCCAGCAAGTGGGCCCTTCAGCCCAAGGCAGTACCAGCTGCCTCAAATGAGTGGCACTCACACTTGATAATTACATCTGTGAAAGGTATCTCCCCATTCTTGTTCTTTCAGACTTCTCTGGAAACACTCAACAAAGCCATCGCCGGCTTAGTGGTGATGTCTGAAGAAATGGAGAAGGTGTATCACAGTTTCCTCAACAACCAGGTTCCTTCTCTGTGGTCCAGCACAGCCTACCCATCCCTGAAGCCACTAGGATCATGGGTCAAAGACCTCATCCTGAGGACTGCGTTTGTGGACGTAAGAAAATTCACTTCTTTGGGGTTTGATGAACACGGTAGGCCTTAAGGTCCTTAGGAAGCCCTAGCGAACTGAAACACTAGCAACCATTGAGGGATCATCCGAGCCCAAAGAAACACAAACTTCCCGAATGGCATCAATTTGGAAGTCATGCTCATTATAATGTACTTTGCCCTTGGCCCTTATCCCCACATCCCATTTTAGTTTCAGATCTAGTTCATAGGACCCCACTGTGAGGTACAGAACCAGTCTGACATGGGTCCAAACTGCCAGGTGTGACCTTGCTGTGGTCTCCCCTCTTCCACACCCCTGGTAATAACCAGCTTCTGGATTTATGGTCAGGCTGTTGGGTGAGGAAGCGGGGGACAGAGAGGCAGTGAGAATGGGGCTGGTGACTAACTCAGGCTGGTTGAGGTTCTGTCTCCTGAGAGGCCCTTCAGAATATGACTTTGATTTAAATGACAAACTCCATTTCAGAAAAACAATACATGATGATGTAATGTTTCTCCTTTAGTTGTGGCTCAAAAGAGGGCAGCCTAAGTCCTTCTGGATCTCCGGTTTCTTCTTTCCTCAAGGATTTCTAACAGGTAACAAACCATGCTTTCCCAAGAAAAATCCCACCGAAAAGACCGTGATTTGTTACATGCTGGGTTTCTAGGAACCAGGGGAAAGGCCTGGCTGCCAATGACCTAACCATGGACTGTTGGTTTTAGGGCAGTTCGGTGAGGCCCTGCTCTTCTTCACTTGCCAGGGGAAAGGATGACAGAAGTAGCAGCCGCTCCCCTACAACTTAGTCCCAGACCCTCTCCGTTGTGCACGCGAGTGCACTGCTGCTGTGAGGGTCCACAGCACGCCCCAGTCCCCGTGCGACCTGTGCGACCCATGCGACCCGTGCGACCCGTGCTTAAAGGCACCACCTGCTCACCCCCTGCTCCGGCCCCAGCTCAGCGCAGCTTCCTTTCCTCTAAAAAATACTCCTTCTGTCCTTCCATCAGCCCTCAAGGACTCCAGCTAGAGGGCCCAGCCCTTAATCTGTCTCATCCTGAATCCCTTATTAACAGCCCATACAAGACAAGCTGAGCAGGACTCTGAAGTTAGGGAGATGGGGCTCTGGAACTCCTGCACTGGCCTGTCTCCCTCACTGCAGAGCAGTGCCCTTGAGACTTGGCCTTCCTCCCTCTCTTCCCAGCCCCGCATGGCTCCACCCCTCCCAACATCACCACAGGCTTCCCGGCAGATGAACTAATTCAGAATAAGGCATTAGTGGTTGAGACTTCTCAGTGGAGAGGAAGTTCTCAAACTGATGGAGGCAAGCGGAGGCCGTGTTTGAGAAGCGGCAGTGTTGTTCCGAGGACCCAGCTTTCTGGTTTTCGTATTTATAGGAACTCTTCAAAATCATGCTCGGAAATACAATTTGCCTATAGATGAGCTGAGTTTCAAATACAACATCATTCCTACCTACCGGGATCAAGCTGCAGTTATAGAAGCTGCCAAGACAGTGCAGTTTGGACAAGAATTGCCCATGGACTTGGAGGTATTGTCCCCCCGACTACTGTTACAGCAAAGCAGCTCTGTCCCTCTGCCATTTGAGGCCTCAGCCAACCTCCCCTGCCCCACTCCCCTACTGCCTCCCACACACAGGAGCACAAGAAGCAGGACAAGATTCACACCCCTCAGACAAACTCCCCAGTCTAGCAATGCCTAGATGGAACTGCCTAAATTAGTCTGATTTATAGAGATATTTTTTAAAGTAACCCTTTATTTCTTTAGATTCCTATGGCAACTTTCTCCTTCTTATGGAGAAAAGGGTTAAATATCAGGACTTTAGCCAGATGTTAAAAACAAAGGTTTCAGAATCAGGCAGGCCTGAGTTTAAATTCTGACTTTCCCCTTTGCAGGCTGTGTGTGCTAGGGCAATGACTCACGTGTCTGCATCAGTGTTCTCATCTGTAAAATGGGGCTGCTGCTGCTAACCTCAGAGTTGTAATGCAGTAAAAATAACCAGCGCATAATGCTCCTGCAATAAATATTATTATAGGCTGAATTTATTTGCTGTTCATTCAACTGCCTCCTAGCAGAAGGAATATACCAATATATCATACATTATATAACCATAAATACATGACGTAATTAATAGGAATGCACTAAGGAAGCAGTTTAAACTCCTTGCCTATATAGTTTACTCCCTCTAGAGCAGAAGTTCTCAAAGTGTGGTTCCAATACGAGGAGCATGGGCATCACCTGCGAACTTACTAGAAATGCAAATTCCAAGGACCCAATCCAGATCTACTGAATCAGAAACCCTGCGCTGGGACCCAGAAATCTGTACTGTGACAGTCCTACCTGGGGTTCTTAGCCCACTAAAGTTTGAGAACCACAGCTCTAGAATATCAGTGATTCTCAACCTTGACTGAAGGTTAGAATCACCTGTGGAGCTTTTTAAAAATCCCAGTGCCCAGAATACACCCCAGTTACATCAGAATCACCGCAATTTCATTAGGCACCATTATTTTCCAAAGCTCCCCTGGTGATTCCAGAGTACAGCCAGGGATGAGCACCACCGCTGCCAATCTGAGCTGCCCAGCTTCAGTGTGCTGAGGGGGTATCCATGGGGGACTGGAGCTCTGCCTCCAAGCACCTACCCACACTAGTGAGCTGTGTAAATATAATTTTCTACTCGTGCCACAAAATCAAACATCTGCTCCAGATTGTTTTTTCCAAGAAAGTGTTCACTCCTCAATCAGCATAGTTGTGGTGAATGGCTTTACTAAACTTTCCTTAACATATCTGGCATCAGTTAGTAGAAATTGCTCCTGGATAATTCTATCAGTATCCACCCCACTCAGATCTGATTGATCTACTCTTTGTTCTCATGAGCAAAAACTTACAAAGACCAAACTGATCCAATATTCATGGCTTACTTATGAAATACTATAATATCCCATACCTCTTAATTATCTGGGGTTTTTTTAAAGATTTTATTTATTTATTTGACAGAGAGACAGTGAGAGAGGGAACACAAGCAGGGGGAATGGGAGAGGGAGAAGCAGGCTCCCCGCTGAGCAGGGAGCCCGATGCGGGGCTCAATACCAGGACCCTGGGATCATGACCTGAGCCGAAAGCAGACGCTTAACAACTGAGCCACCCAGGTGCCCCAATTATCTGTATTTAAAATGACAATAAAAAGGGTTACATTTTTAAGGAAATTTGTTTTAGCATCAAAATTCTTTTTAAAGTAAAGAGAAAATAAACTGAGAGTTGCACTCCTCATTATTTTGAGCCCCTTCTTAGGCAGGAGAGTGTCCCAGGCCCACATCAGGAATAACTGAGGCCTCAGAAAGGCACCCACATAAAAGTTCTCGCCAAGGCCTTCCAGAACGCTGGCCCTGCTCTGGGCCTGGCACATTTGTACCTGCCCCAGGAGGCTGACAGACGGAAGCTTACAATGACCACCAGGACCTCTGTCTCTCCACCTTGCCCCAACCCACAGCACACTTCCACCTTGGATCATGGGCACTGAACCACGACAGTGCTTTAGATCTCTGCCTTCTATGGAGATGGCAGGTTGTATGGTGGGCCCAACTCCTGGTCCTCCCAGTGAATGTGTGCAAGAGACTGCTCACACAGCTTTCGTTCCACTACATACAAGCAGGGCCACCGTCCTCCCGTTTGCCACCTTTGTGTGGTTTAGGAAAGCACAGTCCCTCTGGGTGGATGTCCAAATGGCTCCCACCCATGGCCCGGCAAGTGCAGCCTATAGTAATGCAAACGTGCACAAGCGGGTGCAGCAGTCCCCCAGACAGGAAGGCAGGCCCACACTGCCTGCCCAAGAGACGAAGCTCAGGACGCTAGGAAGTGAAGACCAGCCAAGAAGAGCTTACCATTCTTCTATTCACAATAAAAAGATACTACCTGTGTCCATACAGCTTGGTCACTGCCTGCAGGTGTGAAGCTCCAATTATCCAAAAGATAACTGGCTCCACAAGTGGCCAAACGCGCTCAGTGTTTGAGGGAGGACGACACAGAAGCCTACAACCGGCCGAAATTGTATCCCGCGGCGGCGTCCAATCACGGGCCACTAAGGGGCAGGGTTTCTCTGTCCTCTTTCTCCCCCCTTTAATAGGAACATGAAAAATCTAGCATAATTTCTGAAGACAAAAAAGGAACTTTCCACTGGTGCTCTGCAAGTGTTACTACAGATACAAAATCTATCTTTAGGTCACCCAGGCCCTCGAAAGACCTTGCTAAAAAGAACGTAATAGTTACAGCCCTCCTATCCCATCTGCTTCCCGTGAGAAGGAGAAAGTCATAATATCATATCAGATCGTTTGAAGCCCATAAATGGGATCCCTTATTAGAGGTCCTGGTGGACTGTGGGAAGTATGAGATTTGGTGTCAAACCGAGAAGCAAGTCATTTTACCTCTCCAAGCCTCGGTATTCTCCTCTCTAAAATGTGAGTAATAACAGCAATCTATAGAGTGGTTCTTAGAATTAACTCGTGAGGATGTGGGACTCAGGAAATGGCCCACAACAGCTAATCCCCTTCTCCTCTTCTCACCTTAAAACGTCTCGTCATCTTTCAGTTGCCCTCTCCTGAGGATGGTGTTCTTGTTCATGGAATGTTCATGGATGCTTCTCGATGGGACAATACGGAAATGGTGATAGAGGACGCATTGCCAGGACAGATGAATCCAATGCTGCCTGTGGTGCATTTTGAACCTCAACAAAATTATGTGCCAAACCCAACACTTTACCACTCCCCACTTTATAAAACAGGGGCCCGGGCAGGAACACTCTCAACCACAGGTAAGGATGTGCCAAGATTGGCCCAAATGATGACGAAACACGAACTACAAAGTCCAAAAAAAAAAAAAAGCTATACTGTGCAAGGAGAGATCTTAAGCCAATTAGCTAGGCTTAAAATGAGGCCACTTATAACATACTAATTTATAAATGTTATAAATTCTCTTTCCTTTAACTCTGAGCATGGACTAACATCATAAAACTAATGCTTTCTTCTACTAGTCTAATAAGTAGAAAATAGAGCTTATTGAGCAGTGACTTTTATTTTCAAAATGATGACCTGAGTAGACACGAAAATCTCTCTCCCATTAAAGCCACTGAGACTCATCATAGAAAACGGATTTGAAAATGAACCAAAAATGGAATGCCATGGGTGCCTGGGTGGCTCAGTCGTTAAGCATCTGCCTTCGGCTCAGGTCATGATCCCGGAGTCCCGGGATTGAGTCCCACATCGGGCTCCCTGCTCGGCGGGGAGTCTGCTTCTCCCTCTAACCCTACCCCCTCTTGCACTCTCTCTCTCACTCTCTCTCTCAAATAAATAAATTTTTTAAAAAATCTTTAAAAAATGGAATGCCATGTTGCAAAAAGGGGAATCCGAGTGGGCCTGAAACTAAGATGCAGCCCTGAGAAAAGAAATCAAGTAGAAAGCCCCATCAACAGAGAAGCTGACAATCTGCCCATACACAGCTAGGACACTGCCAAAGAGTGAGCAGGGAATGAACTGAGGAAATCCCTCACAATACAGCACAATGCAATTAAAAAAAAAAAAAGGGACATCGTGAAAGGAGCCAAAATTTGCAGTATTTATCTAGTAGGCAATCTGGAAGGAGAAAGAGAATGGAAGAGGGATAATAACGGTTGATAATTTCCCAGAACTGAAGGAAACACTTGAGTCCCCAGATTGCAAGATCTCACAAAGTGGTAGGAGTGATTTTTTTAAAGCACACAACAAAGAAATAAATTTTAAAAGATATATCAAAGCAATACTTAAGACTATCAGAGATAAAGAAAATACTCAAAGCAAAGAGATAAATATATGAATACACTGGAACTAAAATTCACAAGGATGAGAATCATATTGACACCAAGCATCTCTCTTTATCCACAGCGCACATAAAAAGAAAATAGACAAACATCTTTTTTTTTTTAAGATTTTATTTATTTATTTGACAGAGAGAGCCAGAGAGCACAAGCAGGGGGAATGGCAGAGGGAGAAGGAGAAGCAGGCTCCCCACTGAGCAGGGAGTCTGATGCGAGGCTCGATCCCAGGATCTTGGGATCATGACCCGAGCCAAGCAGACGCTTAACCAACTGAGCCACCCAGGCACCCCAATAGACAAACATCCTTAAAGGCTGAGGAAAAACAACTTTGAACCATAGAACTGCAACAAATGCAACCAAATTATCATCTAAAAGGGAAGGAGTAGTAAACCTATTTTTGGACATACAGTGGCTCTAAATTAATCACCACTGACCCTCTATTTAAAACACACACACACACACTTAAATCTTAATAGTTTGACCATAAAAATGATTTTAAGAACTTGAAACTAAATTTCCAGATGATAGAAATATGGGAGAGTGGCAAGGTAGAAAGAACTAAAACATTTCCTCATTTGAGTAGAGAATATAGATACTGATAAATATTTTTCTAATAAAATCTTCCATTACAGTATGTTCTCAAAGAGTAACATACGGAATAGGACTAAAATAGACACTCCTATCATGTCTTCATCTCCCCCTCCTATGACAAATCTAAAAACATATTAAAATTAATAATGATATGTACAAGTTTCTATGTGGACATATGCTTTCATTTACCGTGGATAAATATCTAGGTGTGGAATGACTGGATCATGTGGTAAGTACGTGGTTCAACTTTTTAAGAAACAGCCAAACTGTTTTCAAAGTGGCCATATCATTGAACACTCCCACCAGCAGCGTGTAAGGGTTCCAGTTCCTCCACATCCTCACTACCACTTAGGATGACCAGTCCTTTTAATTTTAGATGATAGATAGATAGATAGATAGATAGATAGATAGATAGATAGATAGAATGATAGAATATAGTGGTAGCTTCTTGTGGTTTTACTTTGCATTTCCCTAATGACTAATGATGTTAGCCATCTTTTCTGGTACTTATTTATATCTTCATTGATGAACTGTCTATTCAAGTCTTTTACCCATTTTTTTAAAAAAGATTTTATTTGAGAGAGAGAGCGAGCGAGCATGAGAGCGAGCACGAGCAGGGGGTAGGAGCAGAGGCAGAGGAAGAAGCAGGCTCCCCGCTGAGCAGGGAGCCCTACGTGGGGCTCAATCCCAGGACCCTGGGATCATGACCCAAGCTGAAGGCAGACACCTAACTGACTGAGCCACTCAGGCACCCCCTTTTACCCATTTTTTTAAGAGTCATTTGTCTTATTATTGGCTAAAATTCCAACAGGAACCCTGTCTTCTTGGCAAGAGGAACCAAGGAAAGGTAGTAATTAAAATGATATTGCAGGGGTGCCTGGGTGGCTCAGTCATTAAGCGTCTGCCTTCGGCTCAGGTCATGATCCAGGGTCCTGGGATTGAGCCCCGCATCGGGCTCCCTGCTTGCCGGGAAGACTGCTTCTCCCTCTCCCACTCCCCCTGCTTGTGTTCCTGCTCTCGCTGTCTCTCTCTCTCTGTCAAATAAATAAAATCTTTAAAAAAAAAATTTTTTTTAATGATATTGCACTAGCACAAGACTCAACAAGCAGATCAATGCACTGGATACAGACCCCAGAAACACACTGTGTATATTGGTTTAAAATTGGCCAGGAAGGGGTGCCTGGGTGGCTCAGTGAGTTAAGCGTCTGCCTTCAGCTCAGGTCATAATCTCGGGGTCCTGGGATCAAGTCCCACATCAGGCCCCCTGCTCAGCCAGGAGTCTGCTTCTCCCTCTCCTTCTGCCCCTCCCCCTGCTCGTGTTATCTCTCTCTCTCTCTCTCTTTCTCTCAAATAAATAAATAAATCTTAAATAAAATAAAATAGGTCAGGAAGAGAGAAATTATTCCACAAATGGTGCTCAGACAATTGGTTATACCAAACTTAGACCCTATGTCATACTACATACAAAAATTAAATCACTGATGGATACTTTACACTTAATCATCACTAAATTTTAAAATTATTATTAACCCTAATGAAATAATGACTCTAAGTAATAATTATCAACAGCTGCTAACATCCCAACAAAGAAAGAAAATCAGACATAAGGTACTTCCTGATGAAAATACACACCACCTATTCAAGTATTCTTGTCCCAAAAAACTCAAACCTGAATGTGATCATGCCTCTAGATCTCACCACCCCTTTACAGGGATAGAGAAACATGCTTAAAATCACCACAGGGAAGCTGTCAGCAAAAATCCAGACTCTGGGAAACTTTATAGGATAGTCTGGTTGTTTCAACAATTACAAGGGGGTGGCAAAAGGAACAGAGGGGGAACCTACCAATTGTAAGAAATTTAAGAGACACATCACTGGAGCACCTATGTGGCTCAGTGGGTTGGGCATCTGACTCTTGATTTTGGCTCAGGTTGTGATCTCAAGGTTGAGGGATCAAGCCCCATGTCAGGCTCCATGCTGGTTACAGAGCCTGCTTGGGATTGTCTCTCTTCCTCTCCCCCCACTCCCACTCACACACACACTCTCTCTCTCTCTAAAATAAGACACATCACTATTGCAAGGCATGGACCTTATCTGAATCCTGAATCAAACTCACAGTTAAATGTGTGTGTGTGTGTGTGTGTATGCTGCTTTGTACTATAAAATGTCCCTCAAGCACTGCCAAGGCACCATGCAGGGCGTGGCATACAAAGGTAAGGGAAGGGGAGATACGGGCATTCTCTGCTGGCAACACCACCACCTTCCCCAACTTCCACACAGATGGGGGTTTGCTATGAATGCAGTGCCATCTTGAGAGCCGAATGCTCTTCTTCTTACACTGGTCCTGGCCCCTCACACAGGCCCACAATGAAAAAAGTGCAAAAGTGACCTCTTACTTCAGATGTCCCAGAGCTGAGGACCAAATATCTGCGATTGTGTTTAGTCATTTCAGGAGCCCTGGTGCCTAACTGCAGGGTGAAACAAAGGATGGATGGATGGATGGATGGATGGACGGATGGACAGATGGACAAATGAACAGATGCCCAACCTACCAACTGTATCCCAAGTCCCACTAAAAGCTCAAGGCTGAATCCTAGTCCAGTGTTCCCTCAGTCAGCCTGCAGAGAATTTGAAACATATTTTACAAGGCTATACAAAGTCGAAGCTGGACAGGTACTAAAGGATCATTTGTTCTAACATCTTCGTCTTATAGAGGATAAAACTGAAATCCATAGAGGATTAGTTGCCCATTATCTTTAGAGACTGAGTCAGGTCTGAAACCCAAGTGTCTTGACTCCCAGTACAGTGCTCTTTGTATCAAGGGGTTATTCTTTTGTCCTTGTATCCTTAACTAGGTCATTCAACCAACTTTGTGGTGACGATCCTCTTACCCTCCAAGCGTTCCAAAGATTATTGGATTGCCAAGGGATCAGCTTTGCTCTGCCAGCTAAATGAGTGAAAAGTTGCCACCTCCTGCTAAAAAAGAACCAGGCCGGAGATCTTTCCTGATGGGGGACAAAGGTCTGCATAACTTATATGTGAGCAACATAGCTTTACTTCAGATCTGACTTAAGGGTAGTAAGTGTGGTTTTTCTCTTCTAATCTAAAATAAAGTGTTTGTTTCTTCCTGTTGGTAATTCAAGCTCTGATGTGAAAGCAGTGGGTTCAACACTCACCTCTTAAACCTGCTCCCCCTCCCCCAGGTGAGAGCCAGGCAGCTTCCCATCAATAACTTGAGGGGAGTGAGGGGAGTGAGGGGAGTAACCTGGGCGAGTCAGAGCTCAGCAATGCCTTATCCACAGGGGCCTCCTTCCTCCTCACTCTGATATAAAAGGCCTGGTGTACATTGCAGTCACGTGGCCCCAGGGGCTTCGATTTCTAGACCAGATGAAGGCTCAGAGCCCAACACATGGGAGGCTGATGAGCAAATGAGCTGGATAACAAGATCTCAACCCCATGGTGCCTGTTCCCCCACTCTAAGGGGCTACACTACAGTCCTTAGAAGAGGCTGCTGTGCTTCACGGAAGTGCAGGTTGGTCCTGCCCAAGTACAGAACTTCCCCTCCATTTTAGGACGAGCCTGTGTGAAAAGCAGCCAAGTCCCACCCAGGTGCACCTGAGCCCCTGTCACCTCAAAAGCAGAGGTTATTGGGCCACCATTAAGATGGAGCAGTCACCGGGCGCCTGGGTGGCTCAGTTGGTTAAGCGACTGCCTTCGGCTCAGGTCATGATCCTGGAGTCCCGGGATCGAGTCCCGCATCGGGCTCCCTGCTCGGCAGGGAGTCTGCTTCTCCCTCTGACCCTCCTCCCTCTCATGCTCTCTGTCTCTCACTCTCTCTCTCTCAAATAAATAAATAAAATCTTTAAAAAAAAAAAATTTAAAAAGATGGAGCAGTCACCAAAAAAAAAAAGGAAGAAAAGATGGAGCACTGTGGCAAATCATCTTGTGTCAGCCCTGCCAACAAGGGTCCGTTTGCCTCCTCAGCCATAACATGAGCCAAGACACTGGGAATCACACAGCTAGGATGGATAAAGCCACACCACCCCCTTACAGAAATTTGCAAGAATTGGGTCAGGCCCAGTAATCCTACCTTCCCCTTTTACCTCCGCCTTCGTCCCCATACCTATCAAAGTTAAAAACAGACTCAAGTCCCGGAGAAGCAGAGAGCACTTCTATTACTTGGAGTTCAGAGCAGGAATCCGAGACTACTCTTGGCATTCCAAGCGGGAACAGGTACTTACTAAGCCATGGGAATGGCTGCAGCTGCAGAAGTCAGAGGTTGACATCAGGCACCACAGCAGCTGTAATCCAAGGTCACAGCGCTGTGGGAAACTGTGCCAACCTCACACTGTACCGCACTCGTGGAACAGTCGACTGACTGGACGAGGAAGAGCAGAGCCAGGCCACTGCACAAACTCGTGCCTGCTGGAGCCTACACATATCTGCCACCACCCCTGAAGAGAAAGTTCTTCTGTCTCTTTCCGCCTTCCAAGTCAGGCAAGTCTATCTCATTAGGAGAATCTCAAACATAGCAGCAAGGGAATCTGGGAACGTTGAGTCCTCCTACCCCTGCAATACAGGGTGCATGCTGCAGAATGGAGCAAAGGTGGAGGACACGCATCCTGAGTACCACCACACCACTCTTTAAGTATACCCCAAAGATCTTCTGGGCCCTGGAAATGACTGAGAATGCACCCACAAGAAAGTCTAGGAAGAGAAGATCACAGAACTGCGAGCCCAGGCAATCAAGCTTTCCCCAAACCAGGTTAGGAACAAACACATCTGTTTCTTATTGGCCCCATCCAAGCCCTGGGCAGACCCTCTGGGTTTCTGTGAGCTGCTCGAAAGCCCCTAAAGAAACCTTGCCATGAGGTGGGGGGTGGGGGGGCAGGACTAAAAGTTCCCATTTCAGACTCAACCAAGACAATTCTATTCTTAATCATTTTATGTAGGTTCCCCGTAAGATTTTATTTGTAAAAGACATAGACATATAAATAATAAATAACAAGACAGGAAGAGGGAGCATTTGCAAAGTGCTTTCTTGCACAGCAGCTTTGACGAAACCCACCCATTCACCCAGTCTTCAGCGTGTTGGCGAGACACTCATACATCACACATAATTAAAGCACTTGTCAGAGTGCAGGACGCAGCCCAGCCACCAGACCTTGAATAGAGAGGAGCAAACAAAGGTCCCATGGCCTATTAATTCCCCTGAATCCAGAACCAGGAGTGAGTAGGAAGAGGAGCAGCAGGAAGAACAGGGTCAGGATCCAAAGTGGCAGGTAGGCCAGGAGCAGGGCCCAGGAGTGAAGCAGTGATAGTATCCAGAGGGTGTGAGCAAGAGTTGTTTGCATAATACATACATACTGTGGGAAAAAGTCTACACAGAAAATGTATTTAATCATTTTTATATAATACATTTATAATTCTTTTCATACAACTCCGTATGTTACAAACTGTACACCCACCCCAAGCACTGCTGGATAACCCAAAGTCATTCCTTGGAAAGAGAAGAACCAACACTGCATTTTATTCTGTCTCCTTCCCTGGGTCGGGCCTATCAAGGCCAGACCAGAGTGTGGAGTACAGGAACGGCCATCCTTCAAGTCCAGGGGGTCGGGGCTTGGCCTGGCTCCTCCAGTCATTACAGGAGGAATGTCTCTGTTTGGAAAGCCAGCATCAGCACCCAGAACACAGGAGTCCAGAGAGACAGACAGGCACTGCTGGCCACCATCTGGCTGTGGTGGGAATGCCCATGGTGAGGAAGCCGCAGCTCAGCAGAGATGGATCTATCCAGAGTAGGGACCTGGAGTTGTGGGACCATGGCGCTACGAGGAAAAGAAAAAAGAGTCTCAGAGCTCAGCAGGAGCCCCTGGATACTCCAAGGCCCCTGAAGGCCCACACAGCTTCTTTTCATCTCCCTTTTTTAGAGATGAGAATGGATCTTAGTATGTTAATGGGCTTCCTGTGTCTTTGTCCCTTAATACTATTGCTACAACAAATCCAAGTAATTCAGGTGCTAAGACCAGCACATCGGACAACTTTCCCCCGGCGACATGGTTCTTGGTTCAGAGATTATTAAAACTCTAGGTATAAGAAGCCCCAACTCAGATTTGCGTGTCATTAGCCCTTGGGCAATCTCAGGCAGGGACCCTCCACACTGACCACACATAGAGGCCCATCCAAGCCATGAGGTGTCCTCCCCAGGATCTGGCTCTCCCCCCCGACCCAGCTCAGGTCCAGTGTGAACTCCATGCAGACATCCCAAGTCAAGACAGTATGAGCTAAGGGGCCCATGATCTCAGACCCAACTGGACCTTTCAGCTCAGCTCAGGTGTAAAGTGCCCGACTCCAGGCCACCTTGAAAGGAAATGGCCCAGACCGAAAAGGAACTGAATATGTCAGTTTCTTCCTCCACCCGCCAAGGAAGGATAGTTGAAGAGCCACTCTCTGCAGGTACCACTGAACATGGATTCAACAGGATCTGTCCCTGTTCTCCAGGTCCCATCTGGCTGCCAGCTTCCCTCCATTTAAAAATGCCAATCCCGGGAGCACCTGGGTGGCTCAGTCGGTTGAGCATCTGACTCTTCATTTTGGCTCAGGTGATGATCTCGCCATCATGGGATCAAGCCCTGAGTTGGGCTCTGCCCTGAGCATGGAGTCTGCTTCAGACTCTCTCTCCCTCTCCCGCTCACCTCTCTCTCTCTCTCCCTCAAATAGGTAAATAAATAAAATCTTTTTAAAAATTTTTTTTAAAAAGCCAATTCCACAGCATACTGGATGCCTGCTTCGAGCCTTCAGTGGCTCCTCATGTCTTCAGGCACTCCACTCCACTTCCTGTCTGGACCCACCCCGCCCCACCCCACTCCCCTTGACTTCCCAGGCTCCAGCCATAATTACTTCATCTTGGTTTCTTCAACATGCTCACTCTCTCTAGGCCTTCAAATTGTCCCGCTTGCTTGGAACTCCTTCCCCTCCTTGCTCAGTTGTTTACTCATTCAACATTTATTATTAAACACGATGCAGGCACTGGATCCCTGAATCTCCTGATGAAGACTCAAGTTCTGTTCGTTGGGCTTCACTTTGTCAGGCTTCTACTCAGTATCAGCCAAAAGGTCCCTCCGCTCCATGAGGCCTTTCCTGACCCCCAACCCTAAATAGTAACCTCCAACAAAAGAGCATTCCCACAGTACCCTACACTTCCTTTGCAGACAATCAACTCAAAATCTGACTTCCTCCCCAGAATGTGAACTCCATGAAGGCAGAGGGCTAGTGCCTGGTTTACTCCAAAGCCACGGCACCCAACACAAAAGCAGGCACATGGGAGGCCCTTAATCATGCTAATCCCTCCTCCAACATTTGGGTTGAATTGATCTGGATCCTGGATCCCAGGCCTCCCTGATGTAGTTCTTCCAGAAGCCTTATGCCTTGCAGAACAGGCTGAGTCATCACCTTTGACTCCTCTGTCCACCTCTGATCTACCTCCTAAGCATCCCTGAGAGTACATTCTGTGCTCATGCTACTCCCTGTCAAATGTGGGGGCTGAACAAGCCCATTCCCACAAGGTTGCTTCCAGCTCTGCAAAACTGAAATCCCTGATCTGCAGCGGAGAAAGGGCTGGTAAATCAACACACTCAGGCATGCCCACCCCCGCCCCCCGCCCTTTCTTTAACAAAGATGAACATGTTGCCCTTGCTCTGGCTCGAAGCAACTACCTTTAATCTGGATGCATCTGCATCACAGTGAACAGAAGACAGTGCCCAAGGCTGTGAGGAACAGGAAGGCTGGTCCATGAGTGGGGTGCTCACCCCCACCAGAGCCTTGAACCCCCACCCTCTTAAGCGGTGTGATGGGCATTTCGGGGCTGCCCCCCACCCACGCTCCCAGTGGGACGGACGGCTGCCGGGATGGGCTCCCGCCGGCCCCGCCCAAACCCCTGCCTCACCTCTCCTCCAGTCGAACCCACAGATCGCTGAACTGCCGAAGCCGGGGCCTTCGCTGCGGGCGCAGCCGCCTCCGCTTCTTCCGAAACCCCCGCTCCACCTCACCACCCAGGTCGGCACTTCCGGCCGCGGACACGTGAGGGGGCAACAGTGAGTGCGCCGCAGACGCAGCTTCCGGTGCCCGCGCTTCCACGGAGGGCACTTCCGGGGCAAAGATGACCTGGGAGGTCGGCCCCGACGAGGGACTTCGGCTCTTCTCTCTTTGAACAGGGGTGGAGGGAAGATGGACTTGAAGGAGGGTCGCACAGCATGGCGTCCCCCCCGCCCCCCGCCCTCAGTGCTCAGGGCCTCAAAACAAGGAGATAATGTGGAAGTTCAAGCTGCTAGGGAGGGTTCTCGAAGCCACCTCCAGAATCGATCACTGTCATTGACGCCTTATTTTCTCCCTCCCATACTGTCACCATAGTCGTTCCAAATCCCCCAGCTGGGGAGGAAATCGATTTCTTTTAAATTGCGTATAATTACTGCCCTTCCCTAACGATGGGTCACAACTGTCTAGAAAGTCACTGAAGATTACAGCCTTGAAAGAGACATGAAAAATGTTCGAATGCCATTTACTTAGGACAACTGAAGTGGCCCTTAATCATGCTAATCCCTCCTTTACCCTCCTAAGGGCTTTACTCAGACTGAGTCTGTAGTAGCCCCATCCCCACCTGAATGACTGCTAGTTTTCACAGGGCTGGCTTCTAACCACCTCACCCCAGGGCTCACCATAAACCGTCTTTCCCAAAGGAAGTATGTTCTTCACAACTGATGAGAAACTCAAACTTGCTTCTAGTTTTCCCTTAAAGGTGACCGTAGTCCCACCCCCAAGAATCTCTTCCAGTGGGTAAATAAGCCATTAGAAGGACCGAGTTTCTTCCTACAACAGGACTTTTGTCAAGGATTTAAGTTGCGGTTGAGAAGGGGTCAGAAAGAGAAGAATCCCAGCTACTGGAGGTCAATCCCATTGTCTCCTGATGTAGGCAGTGAGGGCCCATCCACCTGAAGAAAGGGAGCAGTGGATGTGCCATGTGCATCCTCCAACAGTGTGGGTGCAGCAGACCAGCATACATAAAAACTCAGTCGTTCTGCCCTGATTCAGCCTTGATGAAGTGCCCACTAGCCAGAAGCAGGGCTCAATTCTGACCCACAACCTGACAGAACTGAGTTGTCAATTAATATTCCTGGCCCTGTGTGAGGAAGGGAGGCGGTATAAGATAGAAAATGAAAAAAGGAAAGACTCAGGGTGGGCAAAAAAGGTAAAAGAAGGGAATTCCTCAAATGGCAAAGAAAGAAGAAAGGCCCCTATTCTGAACTTGAGGTTGGGAATCCCAGCAACATATAGTTACAGCTAAAAGGCCCCTGGAGGACAGGACCTGCCAGATTCATCACTGTCTCCAGAGCCCAGCACAATGCCTGACACATAAGAGTGACACCATTTAAATGAACCTCTTCATTATGCCAACAAAGAAACTGGAGCCTAGAGAGGAAAACTGCCCCACCTACCTCTCTCCAAGATTCTGGTGGCCTCCTGGAAGATTTAGGAGCAGATGGTCAGGCAGACCCCATGCCGAGGCCCTCTGCCCCAGCAGAGGTCACGTCTATGTCATCCTTGACCTCCATATAACCCAAACAGGCCCTGGTACACAGTAGGCACTCAAAAAAAGTCTGTTGCTCTTACTTAGCAAAAACATGGACTCAAATTCACTAGGGCTCAGCTCTGATAGCTTCAAGCAGTGGATCCTCACAGTGGGACAAATCACAGCTTCGGTTCTGTTCAAATCACATCACAACAGACACGAGAAGACCTCAGCCCAGTTACTGCAGGTAGCCAAGTCCAGGGCTTGAGAACCAAGTTAATTACCCCTGTGTGGGGGTGGGGTGGGAGGGAAGATTAATCCAGAAGAAATTAATTTTACTTCTCCTGATTCTTATCTTTCTCATATTTCACAGCTGAGATGTCCTGGGAATCATAACACCCACTCTACAATTACACACACACACACACACACACACACACCCGGCAGGGTCTTCTTCAGCACCCACAAGGACTATGTGCCAAACACCCACCCAGTCAGCCTAGGGCGGGGGGAGGGGGAGAAGGGGGCTGAGAAGGGACCAGGGGGCCCAGCCCACCCTGCTTTCCAGAAGCACACAGTCCCCCCAAAACAAGCAGAGAACCACTAAAGGCTGGGTTCTCCGTCCAGGGCTGAAGGAGAAGAGGCGGAAGAGAAAGAGCCACATTTGGGCCGCCAGCAGAGCGGGCTGACGGAGGGGCAGGATTTTCCCTGTCAGGGGGAGATGGCCAGGCAGCACCCTGGACGGGAGGTTTTCTCATGCGAGAAGCACACCCGTGCTGGAAAAACAGTAGAGTCTGGGTGCCAAGACGTCAGCACGCAGAAACCGGACTTTGGAAAAGAACACTAAGAAACCACTGAAGTTTTCTGAGGAAGGGACACTTGCAAGATTAGTCCCACAGAAAGCAAAGAATGGACCAGAGGGCGAGAGCCAAGGGAAAGGAGAGGAGGGAACCCAAGAAAGGAGGCCCAAGGTGTGATGAAGGTGAGAAATGAGGAGTCTCAGGTGAGGGCTTTTGTAGAGTAGAAGTGCTACTGAAGAACCGTTATTACTGACGCCCTGGATGCGGTATGAAGACAGACGGGGTGAGAGGGGCCCAGGGTGTACCCACGACTGCCTGCTCAGAGGGAGACTGGTAGAATCCCGGCCCCCGGGGAGGGGGCACTGGACTGTGAGGGAGGACCCTCTGGAGTGAGGGGCTAGGGAGAGGCCCTGGCTTGAAACAACATGAGTTGAAGGAAGCCTTCCGAGGAGAGAGAGGACACCCGGGAAAGGGCAGCCATGAGCGGACACCACCGCGGACCCTCTCTCTCTATCCCCTCAGCGGAGGGGACCTGCATTCTCCTCACCACCGCTGAGATCTCTGCCAGGAGGGGGCGCTGGTGACCACCATCTGGAGGGAGTGGGGCGAGGCATGGGTGTGTTTTGGGCTGAATTCCTCAGAATGTGTCTGTATGCATAGGCAGGGCCTTTAAAGAGGTGATTAAGTTAAAATGAAACTGTTGGGGCACCTGGGTGGCTCAGTTGGTTAAGTGACTGCCTTCCGCTCAGGTCATGATCCCAGGGTCCTGGGATCCAGCCCTGCATCGGGCTCCCTGCTCGACAGGGGGCCTGTTTCTCCCTCTGCAGCTCCCACTGCTTGTGCTCGCCTGCTCTCTCTCTCTGCCAAATAAATAAATAAAATAAATAAATAAATAAAATCTTTAAAAAAAATAAAATAAAATGAAGCTGTTAAGGTGGGCCCGGATCCAATCTGACTGGTGTCCTTGTAAGAAGAGGAAATTTAAACAAAGAGAGACACTGGGATTGTGTGAGCACAGAGGGCCGCCATCTGCAAGCCAGAGAGACAGACCTCAGGGGAAACCAAACCTACCAACACCTTGATTTGGGACTTCTGGCCTCCAGAACTGTAAGAAAATAAATTTTTGTTGTTCAAGTGCCCAGTCTGTGGCATTTCGTGATGGCAGCCCAAGCTGACTGGTACCGAAGGGAAGGAAGGGTCCACAGGGCCATCAAAATGAGAAATGAGCAAATCTGGGGGGAGAAACAGCTCAGGGAAAGACAAGGAAGGGGCTTAGCTCCTGCCCCCAAGATGGGTCTCACAGGCACGTCCTGCACCTCCAGCCCCTCTGACCTGACATTATGACTCATTTCTCCATCTGCCTCCCTGAAACCTCCCAAATGCCCACTGGAAGGGCACTGAGCATTAAGCCTAAACTCCCCTCCTGGGGCCCCCAGGACCATGGAACAGTCTTCCCTTCTCCTTCTTCTCTGCCCCAAGACTGCTGAGGAAAAGGCCAGTATGGCTTCTGTTGCCCAAAGGGCCTGGCCGGCCAACCCATGTCTGACAGAGCCCCAGCCACAACAGGATGCCAGCTGAACCGGATGCCAAGTGGCCAGACTGGGAAGGGGGTAATAGCCATGCTGGGGGCCTCTGGAGCCCCTCAGGGAATAGCCCACCCTGGTGCCCAGGCAGCCCCATGGGGGTCTCGGCCCCCCAGCTGCTCCCCAACCAGGATAGAAGCACAGGAAGGTTACTTGTTGATGGCTCGTCCAGCGGGGGCGTGTTCTACCTCATAGCCTTCACGCCGCAAGACATCGAGGACTGTGTTGTTGCCAATGAAATGACCTGCAGGAAGGAAAATGATCAGAAATACGGCAGTTCCCATGATTACTCTACCCCCAAACACACACCCCATGTACCCCCAAACACACACCCCAAATCAAACAACCCTAGCAACCCCCCGTCCCTTCTATACAGCCCAGGAGAGTTCCAAAGAGTTCCTGCAGTCAGGCCTCCCAACCGCCCTCCACGCAGGCAGGGAGTGATAAGCCCCACTGCAGAGCTGAGGACACAGAGGATCAGAAGGGTGCAGTGAGCTGCCCAGAGTCACACAGTAAGGAGACAGCCTAGACACCAAATCCCATGCACCTCTGAACGCGGTGTTAACAGTCCTGACCATTCTCCTCATTTATACAAGCCAACCACCTTGAGACCTGAGCCCCCTTCTGTCCAACACATAATGATAAATGCACAATCAAAACCTCCATTTAGGGCGCCTGGGTGGCTCAGTCGGTTAAGCGACTGCCTTCGGCTCAGGTCATGATCCTGGAGTCCCGGGGTCGAGTCCCGCATCGGGCTCCCTGCTCAGCAGGGAGTCTGCTTCTCCCTCTGACCCTCCCCCCCTCATGCTCTCTCTATCTCATTCTCTCTCTCAAATAAATAAATAAAATCTTTAAAAATAAATAAACCTCCATTTAGCAGAAGCCATCATGGCTGGAAACCTCTACCTGAATTTTATTTCACTTTTTCCCTTTTAGTAAAAAACAACAAAGATCAGGGCGCCTGGGTGGCTCAGTCGGTTAAGCGACTGCCTTCGGCTCAGGTCATGATCCCGGGGTCCTGGGATCGAGTCCCGCATCGGGCTCCCCGCTCTGCAGGGAGCCTGCTTCTCCCTCTCCCACTCCCCCTGCTTGTGTTCCCTCTCTCGCTGTGTCTCTCTGTCAAATAAATAATAAAAATAAAATCTTTAAAAAAACAACAAAGATCAAACAGATAAGCTTATAGTGACACCTTAAAATCAACATTTTAAAGGCCAAAAGTAGCTCTTGGGATTAACCTTCATTCTTTTCAGGTTTTTTGGGTTTTGTTTTTTTTTTTAAGTAGCCTCCACACCATGGAGCCCAACACAGGGCTCAGACTCACAACCCTGAGATCAAGACCTGAGCTGAGATCAAGAATCAGATGCTTAACTGACTGAGCCACCCAGGAGCCCCTCCTTTCAGGTTTTGACGCTCAGAACTGACATGTCCCTCTCTGTGACAGTGTCTGGCACTTTAATGTCCTAAATGGCTCATTAAACTGTAGCAGCCTATCATGTTATTGCGCAGAACTTTAGAGGGATCGTTATCTCACTTTAAATTGGAACACAGGTAACACAAGTTCAGGCCATCACACGCTAAGCAGCAGCAGAGTCTATGCAATTTTGACACCTCAATATTCAATAACCAGAGACTGGGACAGCAAATTAAGTTACATCCACGCTGCAAGAGAGGCGACAGGCTGTCTGTGGGTCTCTCCCGTGTCCTGTTCCCACAGCTCTAGGAAGCAGGGTGAACCTGGATCAGCCTCTGGGAGCCTGGGGAGCCCGAGGGCAGTGACTATGGCAGAAGGTATTGGGCCCTACTATGTTCTTGGGTTCAACTGTAGAGGCTATATGACCCCAAGATTGATGACAGGCAACTGGCTTAGATGAAAGGGACATTGGCAAGGCCCAGATTAGCCCTGGTGCAGAAGTGCACACATTATGCCTGGGCGCCCGGGTGGCTCAGTCGGTTAAGCATCCAACTCTCGGTTTGGGTTCAGGTCATGATCTCAGGGGAGTCTGCTTGTCCCTCCCCCTCCCCCTCAGTCCCTCCCCCCGCCCCCTCCTGGGCATGTGCTCTCTCTCACATACATACATACATAAAGACTATGCCTGGACTGGGGAGGGTGGGTGGCCACCAAGCTCGCGGAGTACTGCTGTGACCCTCACTCCCCCAGCCATTACCAAGCCCACACAGCAGAGAGTGACCACACAAATAAAGTAGCTAACAGTCACGGAGCATCACGAGGTGCAGTGCTTTACACATCACTTGATCCCCCGCCCCAACAATCCTATAAGGTGGGTGTATTATTATCCCCATTTTACAGGTAAGAAGAGGCACAGAGAGATCGAGCAGACTGCATCTCAAACCCCAGTGGTCTGGCTCCAGAGTCCACGCTCTCAACCAATTAGGAAGGCAAACAATATTTGTCAAGTGAACGAACGGCCCCCATTACCAATGCTTTCTCATCACAGAACCAAGCTATTCTGTTTGACTTAATTTTCCTCCTACTCCAAGAGTGAGCTCCATTTCTCATCTCTAAATCTTATCTCCAGACCCCCACAGAAAAAGTTGCTGTTTGCTTTTAAACGCTGGTTCTTTCAGTTTGGGGTTATCTTCGCTTTGCAATTAAAAGTTTGCTAACCACAGATTTTGTAAATCTTAAACCAGTAGGGCTAAGTGTCAGGAGCAATTTCTGGGGTTCCCTCCAGTTACCACAGCCTTCAGAAGGCCCGAGGAGAAATGGATTCATGCGGTGGAGAAAGCAGCCCCGGGAAGAGAACTCAGCACTAGCGGCTGCCCAGGGCACTCCCGAACCCCAGCGGCTGCGAGGCCTGGCCCCAGCGCTGCAGGAATACGACGAGCTGTGCCTGGAGGATGAGGCTAGCCCAGATGCTGCAGTCTCGCCTGGGCCATCTGTCCAGCACAGTCCCCATCTGGAGGGCCTGCCCCACGATCTGCTCAGATCAACCTGCCAGCCAACCTGCTGCCCAGCCTCACACCACAGGGTAGGCCACTGTCATCTCAAAGTATCCGCCTTCCCCCCAGCACCCAGTGCCCCGCTCTCCACCACTGGATGTCAGGAGCAGAAAGCAATCGAGTCTGGCTTCTACCTCTCTTGAGAGCGTCCTGTGGTGCTTGTCCTTTAGTCTGCTAATATGGGGTATTATGTTAATTGATTTTCAGATGTTGTGGAAAAGGTCCCCCAAAATACATCTGCATCCTAATCCCCGGAACTGTGAATGTTATCTTACGTGGCAAAAAAAAAAAAAAGATTTTGCAGATGTAATAAAGCTGAGGATCTTGAGATCAGGTGATAATTATACTGGACCTCTCACTCTGCCACTCTGGAAATGCTTCTCTCCAACCCCCCATTTTACTGGTGAAAAAAACTGAGGGAGGTGACTTGCCCAAGTCAATGAAGCTAGTGAAAGACTTGAAAGGAGAAAGCCGAGGCCAGCAAATGGTCTGGCAAATGTCTGAAACTAGTTCTATTTAAAAGCATAAAAAAATACTTAGTACTAAATCTAACAAGTGACTTGCAAGATGTACAAGGAAAACTAAGGAATTAAAGGAATTAAAGAAGACCTAAGTAAATGGAAAGATTCATGGTCATGAATTGGAAGACTTGATAAATATTGCACATTACCCAGCCTCTGGCATTTCTGTCTTTAATTCTGGAGGGTGCAAAGCTGTGATAAAATCACTCAAGAAGAGGAGATAATTTATTTCAAAAGCCCCACAAAAGGAAATCATTGTCCCAGTCTGTTTCCTTGTACACTGTTAGCAGTTGGTAACAGCTGATCTATCAGCCCCAGGCCTTCCACCTGGGAGGCTCATAGTCAGAGAGGAGAGACAAGACATGACGAATTTTAGGGGAATTAGTTTAAAAAGTGAAAGGGGCCAGAAAGAAGCTGGGAGTAAGTGCTGAGTTCAGAAGAGAGAAAAATGCCTTCCCAGCTTCCAGGGGAGTGTGTCATGAGCACCATGTGGAAAGAGAGCTCTCTTGATGTCACAGGTACCAGCTTGCCCAGCCAAGTTCCAACCATGCTGGATACTCGGGCATCAGCCGGAGCCACTTGGCGAGTGAACGAAGTCCAAGGTGTCTGCCACTCAGCTCACCTCCTACCAGGCGCCCACCCCAGCATGCCCTTCGTGGAAGGAGCATCAGAGCGCAGCGTCCCAGCAGAGGTAACCTATGACTCACCAGCTCCAAAGGCAAAGAAAAAACCTTTGTCAGGGAACTCTTCCAAAAGGGCCTTCACCCGCTTCCCCATTCTCTCATTCCGCTTGTAGATAAGCTCCCGGCGGAAGTAGCTGTCGATCTCCTGGGCAGTCACACGCTCCTGAGGTGGCAGCGTGGCATTAATGAAATTGGGAACCTCCGCCAAAAGAAAAAGAAAGAGAAAAATTAGGGGCAACAGAGTTATGAACGAAGTTGCTTAATTTGAGTACAAAATCACCCAGCCTAGACGGTCAAGCTGCTGTCGGGGGAAGGGGGAAGACAGACATACCACTCTTGGGGGTCTCCTCCCTGCTACTTCTTCAGACAGGGATATCATTCTCTGTAACCCAAGTGCAAACATATTAAATGAAGTGCACTGAAAGAACTCTTGGGCTATTTTAGACAGTGCTTCTGTTCTATTTAAATGAGAGTGCTTGGCGCCATGTGTTTATATAAGGAGACCA
The DNA here is from genome assembly GCF_011800145.1 of Mirounga leonina. Taxonomy (NCBI): domain Eukaryota; kingdom Metazoa; phylum Chordata; class Mammalia; order Carnivora; family Phocidae; genus Mirounga; species Mirounga leonina. The sequence continues at coordinate 32,684,897 of NW_023270305.1, read as the reverse complement.
TATCTTGGCCTCAACACATCCATGGTTTGTACTTGTTGGATTCACACATGCTTCCTTTAGGAAAATAATTTTACATAAATACATAGTTTAGAATCAATAAGTATGACTCTACTACCAAATATATGGAATGCCTATAACCATTCAACTGTTAGTTCTAAATTCCATACATGGGCATTGTAATTACTTCTCCAATTCCCAAGTCTCCCTCTTGCTTTCTCCAATGTTCTTTACCCTCCTGGCAAATATTTCACCTGGCTCTGGCACTCATGCTAGCCAGCTGCAGTATTAGGGCTAACAACAGGGTGCTAGGACACCAAAACTGTGACGATCTTGCCGCAGAGGCCGCAGGTGAGGTGACACACGAGTTCTCTCCCCAGCCCATCTCGGTCCCCTCCTCCCGGGCGCATGCTCTCTCCTCTACCCAGGGATTTAACGAGGTTAACCATTCACAAGGTTTACTCGGTTATAAAACAGGGTGTCTACACTGGCTGCTTCTCCCGCTTGCAGTAGCCACTCAAAGGCCTCCTGAACATCCTCACTCTGGAGCGTAGCCATAATTTCCATTTCACCGACAACAGATCCCCTTTTGCTATTTCCTTGAAATGATACTTTTTTTCATTTTCAAATCCAAAGCCTTCATCTACTCCTTTATCATCTTTTAAAAAATCATGTCCTCTATGTGGGATCCTTCTGTCCATTTCCCCCAGTCCCTTCTCTTCAGCACAGCACTTCCTTTGTACCAGCCGCCCCCCACCCCGCGCAGGCAGCCCAGAGTGTGCAGGGCAGCCTCCCACTGCCATCCTGCTCTCCCTTCTAGATGCCTAACCTGCCCTGCGACCTGCACCCCTCAGCCTGACCAGCCTGGCCCGCGTGGCACGGCGGCAGGCACATCCTCAATACCCCACACCACCGGTGGGGGTGCTGTGAGCAGGACAGGTATGAGGAGCCGCGTGGAAGGAATGCATAAGGCCCCTATTCCTGACCGCCCCGCCAGGTGGCCCATTTGCCCATATAACTTCCAAATCCCCCGTCCACATTAGCTTTTCCTTCCATTTCACATTTTGATGTCCCAATTGACCTTGACTTGTCTCCCCACTCCCCCAACAACCACCAAGAGTGCCCGTAAGAGCTGTCATCACCATAAATTCTACTATTCCTTCTTTTTTTTAATTATTTTTTAATTTTTTATTGTTATGTTAATCACCATACGTTACATTAGTTTTAGATGTAGTGTTCCATGATTCATTGTTTGTGCATAACACCCAGTGCTCCATGTAGAACGTGCCCTCTATAATACCCATCACCAGGCTAACCCATTCTCCCACCCCCCTCCCCTCTACTATTCCTTCTTTAGTGCATTCCTTGTTTTCCCCTTCCCCTGGCTTGCTTTGCCTGGGTTTTACTTCCACCAGCCCTAGACTCTCCGGAAAGCTCATCATATCTTCTGACGCTTGCGGGGCTGACGCTGGATCCAGCCTCGACTGTCCCTCTCCCCAGGCTGCCATTCCTTGTTCACCGCTTATATTCACTCACATCTCCTTAAGACAGGGTGCCCAGATCTAACAGACCCCCAGCATCACTCACACCCTCCTCCCGCAGGAGGACACCGGTCCTGGGGCTGGAGACAACACATTCCCCATGTCAGCAGCTCAGCTGGCACTTGCCACCACCACATGGTCTTGGTGGGGGGAGGGGAGGAAGCCATGGTTTGTCCCCTGGGAAGCTTGTTGATAAAAGAGTAACAAATATCCTTGTAGGGAGGCTGCATTCCTCTGAGCTTCTTTCCCCTTGACAGCCCATAGGTAAAACCTATCTCGCGTGTCAATCACTGTCCCATGTGTCCCGTGTGTCACCTGTCCCATGTGTCACTCACAGCACCAGCTCAGCCATGGACACATCCCAACCCATCGTGCTCGCGTGTTCCTAGAAGCCACCGCTAAGCTGCCGTCGAGGTTCTGGTTCACCATTTCCCAGAAGTGCTGCCTAAGTCAGCCAGGGGCTTCCGCACTAGGATCCCTTCCCCGCTCCGGAGGCCGCCCCGGACCATGAGGCCTGCCGCTGGATCCCCTGAAGCTTCATCCTTTGCCTGGGATCCGAGAATTAACACTCATCAACGCAACCTCCTCAGTTCCCACGTATCATAAAGAATACCTCTGTTAGCTGCGGCGTCTCCTTCAACATCTAAACCTGTCCGATTTTATTTCTGGAGCCCTTGATGACCTCGATCCTTTGTACACAGAAGGTCCAGGCGTCAGCAGGTCAAGTCTTTATTCTTGTGTTTAAATGCATGCTGAGCTGGATAGAGGACAAGGGCCCTCACCTGGGAGCTGTCATGGCTGAAGATGATGGAGCCGAGGTCCCCACAGTTATAGTGTTTGATGAGATCCTCCGTCGTGTAGGGGATCTGAAGGCTGCCTGCTCGAAGGCTCTCCTGCTGCAGGAGGGTCTGGTTCAAAGCAAAGATGACCTATGGGGAGAAAACACAGGGCCCTTTTAAGTTCACTGATACCGCAATCATTAGCTGCCGTCTTCTTTCTTTTGTCCAAGGTCGGCAATGGCCTCACCTCTGCGTCTGTTGTGTAAAGACATGGACACTGCTGCTAAAAAAGGGAACACAAATCCCCGGGCGGTGTCCAAAGAAAAGGAGGACAGTCCTGCCCAAGTTGGCCCCTTGTGGGTCACACTGGAGGAAGTGCCTTAAAACGGACACAGACCACCTGCAGCTATCCCATGAGAGTCGCCAGGAGGTGAAGAGACCAGAGAACGGCTTGAGATGAATGTCTGAAGAAGCTGGGGAGGAAAGGCAGGAGGCAGCTGGGGACACACAGAGAGGGACATACCGACGACAGCTTCCCTTACGCGAAGGACTGGACAGGAAAATATACACAACATCCACGAGTCCGTTCTAACCGTCAGTGTGGCGTGTGCCACCTAATGGATTCACTGGGTCGGTGGGACGTTAATAGAAGTTACGGAAAAGTGAGAAACGAGGGCCAAACAAAATCAAACAGGTTTATCGGGACGAGTTTCTCGGAGTCTCTGATACACTCATGTGAGCTGTGGTTCTTCCCGAAGGGAGACTGTTTCCCAAGTTTATTTGAGGCATATCTCACACGAGAAGGGTTCGCTGGCACATCCTTTGGGGAAATCCAGCCTCGAGGAATTTTACAAAACAGTGGTTCTCCGTGGCACTGGAGAGCTGGGACAGAGGGGGAGGTGGGATTCTGGCACGGCTGGGCGGCGGGGGGAGGGACTGGGGTTCCTGACAACATTGAAGATGCCATGGCACTTTCTCTCCCGCTCTCCCCAGGTGTGGATGCAGACATATCACCTTCGACAGCTGCCCTTCCACGTGCTGCCCCAGTCATCGGTGTATAGATACTGCCTGGCTGGAATATTCCCTACCCATTTGCTGAAAAGCACACAGGCGGGGTCCATGTGAGCACTCTGTGAGGTTTTCAGCAGGAAGTTTTCAATTCTCTGGAGACAACATATTACAGGTCTCAAGTCAGCAGATGACCCTACGCAGCCCCAACGCCCTTGCTGCCTCCTGTCACACATCCTCTTCATTCTGAGGGCAAAGAGGCAGGGGGACTTGGTGACTTGCTTCCCACAGGCCACAGCGGCACACATGGCCCTGTCTCCCACGGTTACTCTAATACTGGCTGTCCCCGTCCTGAGGATTTAAGCAAAGGCGGTGGGGGCAGGTCCCTCCGTAAAATCCCCTCCTCTCCTCTCCAAATGTCCCCCTCTGCTCTGTTGGGCCTGGACCTTCTGGGCCATGCCCTGTCCCCACCCCTCTACTGATGACATGAGCTGACAGATAGATACACCCAGGTGCACATCCACAAATTATGGTCTAAGTGAGGAAACTCAGTCTTCCACAAAGATGAGCCTCTGGATTCTAAAGCCACACAATTGGGACCTCTCCACAACCACTGGGAATGGCTCAATGACTTCTTCGAATTAGCTGGAGGAACAAAGCTTTGGAGAGGAGGGGGAGGGGCAGAATGAAGCCCCTCTCAGGTCTGCCAGGCCCCAGGCCAAGGTCTCACACATTGTCTCTCAATGTCTCCTCCAAAGCAAGTTCTCAGGCTCTGCTTAGCTCACAAATACATGCTGATGGATTCTGCTCTTCTCCTAAAGCCATTCAGGACAAACCCAGGTTATCTGTTGCTGGCCGACCTTCCTCCAAGAGTTTCCATTGACTTTGAAATGCTTTTCTGAAGGTGTTCTTGTATTTAGGTATTTAGAGAAGATTGAGCCACCCATCCTGCAGAACGGGCGGATCTGCAAAATGAAGAAGACTGTGTGGCCCGCCTGGCAGGTTAAATCAGGCCTTTGTTTATTCAGTCCCTTTACAATGTGGTCAAATGTCATTTACCCTAAAGACATTTCACCTGTCCAACAGGTTTCCAAAGCCTCTGCTGGGATGTTTATCTTTGCTCCTTACGTTTACTTTTGATGATCAAGCTCCATGCAACCAGGGGCAGGGCCCTGAGGCACTGCTGGAGGGGCCTTCTTTGGGGCCAAACCCGGGGGGGCCCTCTGTGTCTGCCTCTGCAGCTGTAGGAGGTGCCTACCCCCTCGTTCTCTGCACGCAGTCTCGAGGCCCCAGAGCAGGAGTGAGGGAGCGCAAGACAGAGCCACAAAAACAATACACAGCCCCAGACTCAGCCGGCTGAAACCATGGAGGTCCAGGCCCCGCTTCCTCAGAGACCTACTGTGGCACCTTGAAAGGCCCCACAGTCTGACAGGAGTCATGACTGTTGGTCACTTAGGCAATTCACTCTCCTTGCTGTGCTTGGCAAAGTCGGAGCCAGTCTGAGAAATCTGGGGTGTCAGGACGTGACTCACAGATTAGCAAACTCCTCGGAAACAGCTGTGTTCAGTCACGTTGAGCACAGGGGTCTCTCCCAGGAGGTTGATCCTGATGGAGCGTTGTCACTGACCTAGCCTCCCAGCGTTGCAGGATCTCACCTGGCGCTGTTCCTGTGCAGCCTGTCCAACTGAGAGCCGAGGCAGGAGAGCAGGAAGGGAAGGCAGGGCAAAGGAGCAAGCACAGGCGGGGTGGCCCCCTCACCTCATCCCTAACCAACTCCCTGCCATCCACCCCTCCTCCTCTCTATTCCATCAGTCCCTTTCTTTGGAGACTCTGCTAACATTTTCTCCTGTGTTGTCTTAATTTCCTGGGGCTGCCCATAACAAAGGACCACAACCTGGGAGGCTTAAGCAATAGAAATGTATTGTTTCACAGTTCTGGAGGCCAGAAGTCCAAAATCAAGGTGCTGGCAGGGCCACGCTCCCTCTGAAGGAATTAGGGAGGGATCTGTTCCAGGTCCTCTCCTAGCTTCTGGTCGTTCCTCGGCTTGTGGCTGCATAACCCCAATCTCCACATGGCACACTTCCCATGTTTGTCTGTGTCCAAATTTCCCCTTTGTATAAGGACACAGTCATATTGGATTAGTGCCCACCCTAATGACCTCATCTTAAATCATCTGTAAAGACCCGATTTCCAAATAAGGTCACATTCTCAGGTCCTGAGGGTTAGGACTTCAATGTAAGGATTTGGAGACACAAGTCAAAACATGTCAGTCTCAGCTTACTCTTCTCTTAATAGTTCATATGAATATGGTAAAAGTTTCAAACAGTACGAAGAAAAAGAGCTCCCTCCTATTCCTGTACCCCAATCCCCCTCCCTAAAAACAATCACTGAGGCCAGTGTCTTGTGTATTTTTCCAGGGACAGTCTCTGTGTAAAAGCCGACAGATAGACGAATGACACATGATAGACAGACAGAGAAATGTAGAGCTATCTCCTCTGCTTTTCTGTTTGTGCTCCTTTGGCCCTGAGGCACTCAAATAGACGCCTTTCCAAGGACGAGTACTGAAGCCATCCACTGTAATGGAAGACAAAACAATCATGGGATAGAAAGCCAGGGTTTGGCAAACAGGGCTATCCTCCACGGTTTCTGAAGGACATGCAGCCTGAGACTTACCCTTATCCTTAAGATAACATTAGTGACTACAGCAAATCACAAAAAAGGAAAAAGGAAATTTCTGACTGCAAGAAGGGACAAAAATGAAGGTTTCTACAGCCTCTCCAGGGAAAAAGCAGGCTGGATGCAGAAACCCAGGATCACCCCAGAGGTGTCCCCAATGCCCCCAACCCAAAGCTGTCCTAGTGTGGCAGGATCGTCGAGCGCAAGGGCTGAGAAGGAATTCTCGAGATGCTGTACGGTGCAACTTAGTAGGTGTATTTAAGTAGCGCAGGGATGGAACCCACAGGCACAGGGAGCTGTACTTTCGCTGTAGGAAGCTGGTAGTTATATACTTAGTGCTCACGGGGGAAGGTGACGTCCGGGGAGTATGAGATCATCAATGTCTTCTTCGAATTTACGCTCATAAAACTACTTTCGCGGGATTTCTATGGTGCTTATAATTCAGTTCAGGATTAACTATCAGTGAGATTTACAGGCACTCACAAGACCCTTTATGAATGTAGCCACCAGCACGTACTTGATCCTTATTGAAACTATGCAGGCTATAGGTCAGCCTTCTGGGCCAGAGGTGAACCTGTTTCTGCTTCCCTCATCACCAGGACCTCTGCTCTAGGCTCAGGCTGACACAGGCAGGCCCCAAGGAGAAATCCAGGCAGAATTCCACAGATGAAGATTTCAGACAATCCTACAAGGACTCAGGTTCATTTCTCCAAAATCTCAGATGAGCTTTCTCCTCCAGATACCCATACGGCGTGATTTTCCCAGGAAATCTTCTAAGCCAGTGTCTTCCAAACCACAGATGGCAACTCATTATCTACCACTTCATTGTTGACATAAATCTCAGCATGCTCTCCCCACTGCTCTGGAGCTTGCTTATTTCTTTTAATCTTGAGTATCCAGGGGCGCCTGGGTGGCTCAGTCGTTAAGCGTCTGCCTTCGGCTCAGGTCATGATCCCAGGGTCCTGGGATTGAGCCCCGCATTGAGCCCCGCACTGAGCCCCGCACTGAGCCCCGCATTGAGCCCCGCATTGAGCCCTGCATTGAGCCTCGCATCGGGCTTTTTGCTCAGCGGGGAATCTGCTTCTCCCTCTCCCACTCCCCCTGCTTGTGTTCCCTCTCTCGCTGTGTCTCTCTCTCTCTGTCAAATAAATAAATAAAATCTTTAAAAAAAAAAAATCTAGAGTATCCGTCCATACAGCGGAGCCACCCAGAAACCACCAAGAGCCCGTGCAACCGCCCCCTACAGGCACCTTTTGTAACTACAGCTACGCTAGCCCGAACCGCCACCTACATTCACCCGCAGGTGATTCTATGTGCCGGCCTGGCTGGGAGTCACCGACGGAAGTAAGTCAGGGCTAGAGCTTCAAGAACCTGAAGAAATGAATAGCAAACACATCCAACTCTTTAAAATGTGAACCGTCTCCAGAGAGCCGCTGGTGGGTGCTGCCCTGCAGTCAATTCCTGGCTCAGTTCTCCGAGCCTGAATGCCAGTTCTCCGCACCACAGTTTCTGGAGTCTGACTTATATCCTCACCAGGAAGGATGTGGGCTTTGGGACCAGCATGCTTCTGAAACGTAATTGCTTCTACAGTTTTTTCATGCAAACAAAACTCTCTGTGGCCGAACCTAGAAACCACCGCCTAAAACAACATTTCAGAAGAAATCCACGTTCTAAATTCTCAAGTCCAGCTTTTGGACTGCACGGGGGATGTTCCAAGAATTATGCCTCCCGTATGGTCACTGTCTTGCCAAGCTACTTGGGCTGATGCAGAACAATAAATTCTCTTAAAAAATCCTGAGTGGCGGGCGCCTGGGTGGCTCAGATGGTTAAGCATCTGCCTTCGGCTCAGGTCATGATCTCAGGGTCCTGGGATCGAGTCCCGCATCGGGCTCCCTGCTCCTTGGGAGCCTGCTTCTCCCTCTGCCTTTCTCTCTCGCTCTGTCTCTCATGAATAAAAAAAAAAAAAAAAAACTTAAAATTCCTGAGTGGCAGATACCTGACATAGATCCCTGTCTTTTTGCCTGAGGGCCAAGCAAGAGGCACTAGGGAAAAGAGGACGAGAGGCAGAGGAGGTAAAGCACCCGCAGGGGTCAGCACAGTCATTAGCCTTATATACTCCCATCATAATTATAATAATAATTACAGCAGCAGCCCCTCCCCACCCCGCACGTCAGCAGCCAGTCCTCTGGGAAACGGAGCTGCCTTTGGGGAAGAAGATTTGGCCCCCGGCCTGAGGGCTGCCCCCTGGGAGTGGGACAGAACAAAAGGGTGTGTGACGGCAACAGGTCACAGAGGGCAGTACAGGATTAACAAACACCCAGTGGAGGGGGCGCCTGGGTGGCTCAGTTGGTTAAGCGACTGCCTTTGGCTCAGGTCCTGGAGTCCCGGGATCGAGTCCCGCATCGGGCTCCCTGCTCAGCGGGGAGTCTGCTTCTCCCTCTGACCCTATCCCGTCTCATGCTCTCTCTATCTCATTCTCTCTCTCAAATAAATAAATAAAATCTTTAAAAAAAAAAAAAAAAAAAAAACCACCCAGTGGAGTCTAGGCGGACGTGGAAACCCCCGAGAGAGACGGGCCATCACGGTCACTACCTGGCCCCCGAGCTACACTTCGCCCCGCCACCGAAAATCGGCCGTGCCAAGGGCAGCGCATCTGTGTTACAGCATCACCCGGCCCACAGCAGCCACACCGTGGGCACGCTCGGCCCCTGGCGGGGGGCGCTGCAGCAGCCAGGGTACAAGGAGAGCGGGTATTCAAGGACATGTCGTTGTTTGAGAGCAACGTTATCCTGAGCAGCAGGAGAGAAGTGACCGATGTGCGCACCCACATCCCAGATGGCGACCATGGGCGTGGCCCCCATCAGCCCACCCTCCACGACCTAGCGCCACGCTGCTGGCCTGACCAGCCACAGACCGAGAAAAGGATGCTACACGTGCCACCAGGGGCCAGCAGGGGCCACCAGGGGAAGGAACGAAAGGCCCCCAAGATCTTAGAGCTAAGCAGGCTACTTCCCTTGAAACCTGTCGAGATTTCTGTCCTTGACCCCCTGAAACCGCAGCTACCCCTGAAGCTTGCAGCCAGCCATTCCTGCTATCTTCAGGGTACACAGGAGGACTTCTTACCTGTTGGGAAGAACTCATTTATCTCCTGAGGCCACCCGTGGAGGGTCCTGGCAGAACTCGGGCCAACCCAACTGGGGATACAATGGACATGCCTGGGTCTATGACGGAGGACAAGCAGAGCCCCGTGGCAGGGCTCTGCAAACACACAAGGAGACGGGCTCAGAGCGCTTTGGGACGGGCCCTCGAAACCTTTGTTGTTCTCTCTGAGGCTCCCTTGGAAGATGCGTTACGCTTGGAAGGGCTCAGGGCCAAATAAGCCACCACTGGGGGACTTGCCACCTTGGAGAGGTTCCCAGTGCTTCTCAGGGTATACCAAGCTCTTCTTTTTGAATGCCTGCTCTCTCAAGTCAGGTGCCCTGCTCTACTGTGGGACATTTTCAACTATTAGAAAGTCCTTTCTTCTTTTTGAGCTCCCTGTCTCTCTGTGATTGCCATGTAGTCATTTTTGTATATATCGATACAATGTGTGTTTCCATACATGCACAATCTGTTAGCAGCCATCCACACAGAAAACGCATGTGTCCTACTTCTAGGAACCTCTCCTACAGGAATACTAGCACACGTGTGCAACATAGAAGTGTACAACGATGTTCCCTGGGGAACTGTAATATTGCTCTCCTTGGCACTGGGACTTTTCAATCAAAATTGGAATGTCCATGTAGAGGGGATTCCTGCATTAAAGGGGAGACTGCACGTAATGACCTCAAACACTCTTCCACTTGGAAGCATTTGATTTGCTCCATTTCAGAAAGGGAGGGGAGCAGACCCTTCTGGTCTCACATTCTGTCTTCTCTGTCTTCATTGTTTCTCCTCCCCTTGGCACAGGCCACAGAGCTCCATGGAGAAGGGAATCAGGTCAGGCGCCCATCAGGAGCCTCCATATGGTCCCTGTGCTGTCTGAGCCACCTCCCCTGCTCATGCTAGGGTGAGGGATCCAATGTACCCCCAAAAACCTCTGTTCATGGAAGGGCCAGTGTATCCACCCTGAGCACTTACTTCTCTGTAGTCACGGGGCCTGCAGGCCCTGCCAAAGGGGCAACGACAGGGGCGGTGGCAGCTCAGGCAGCCACAGGACCACAGAAAGAGCTGAGTATGGCAGCAACCAAATCCATAAGCCCGGGACAGACGATGGAGCGATGGCAGGAACAGCCAGCAGGGGTCCCGGAAGAAGCACGGCCAGCACGACCAAGCACGACCATGGCCTCAGAGAGTCCGAGCAGGGTGGAGGATGGTAGTGCAAGCTCGTCCTAAGAGGCTGCTTCCAGCACGTCACCAGGAGCCAGTCCCTCCCCAGAGGGCAGCAGGAGTGTGGCAACTGCAAAGACAACCAGTAAGCCCAACGTAGAAACAGCTAAACGTCCAGGGATCATCTCATTTGGGCAGAGTAAAGGCTCCATGAGGGAACGGGATGGAAGCCAGAGTCGCCCGGGCCAGCGCTGAAGCCCAGAAAGACAGAAGGAAAACAGAGGCTAGAGCTCATGGTAGAAGGAGCTCCCATCACCACACGACAAGTGTAAATCCCCACAGGTCAGGCAAGACAAGTCAATCCAAAGGTCATCTCCATAACCAGCCATAGAGGCAGCAGAGGGGGTGAAAAAGAGGATGTTATGGGTTGACTTTTCTCCCCCCAAGAGATATGTTCGTCCTAATCCCCATTACCTGTGAATGTGACCTTTTGGAAATAGGGTCTTTGCAGGTGTAATTAGGTTAGGATGAGGTCATTAGGGTGGGCCCTAATCCAGCGGGAATGGTATCCTGACAAGAATGGGAAATGTGGACAGACAGACACCCACAGAGGGAAGATACTGTAGAGGCGCATGGTGAAAAAACAGGCGTGTGATGTTGGAGGGATGCATCCATAAGCCACGAAAGGCCAAAATTGCCAGCAACTACTACAAGCTGGATGAGGCAAGGCAGGCTTCTCCTCTAGGCCCTTCAGAGGGAGCATGGCCCTGCTGACCTGACATCTTCACTTGGGACTTCCAGCCTCCAGAAGTAGGAGAGAATACATTTCTGTTGTTTTAAGCCATCAGTCTGTGGGACTTTGTTAGGGTAGCCCTAGGAAACAAATATAGGGGCAACAGACCCCGCTCCTGCCCTCACCACAGCCCTACCAGGAAGGATCTAGGGCATCTCACAAACAGGAGGAGCCAATCTATGGCTAGGTCAGGTTCTGCAGGTGAGAGACCCAGGTGGGTAGGCTCTCAAAGAATTTGAAGAAGCCAGTCCTACTACAAAAACGGTGGTCTCATCTCTTGGTAGAAGGAAATAGCGTGTCTAAGGCTGTGCTGGGGATCGGCGAGGGGGTCATTGTGGAGCCAGCAGAAGGTGGCAAGTGGCTGGAGATCACAGGTATCTAATTCCTGAGACCAAGAAGACAGTAACCTTTGAAGCCAATTAAAGAGGAGTCAGAGAAGGAAGACCGAGGCTCATAGAAGAGTCCCAAGAGAGTCATCTCAGCTTTCCTTCCTATAGTTTAATTAAATAGAAAGGAAAACCATAGCTAATGGGAATGAAACTCACATGTGGGTTCTAGGAGACTACTGTGAGAATGTTTATAGCGAAATAATTTGGAACAGCCAAACCCTGGAAACAGCCCAAATGTCCATCAAGAAGAGAACTACAAAATTGTGGTAGATGCCACACAACAGTGAAAATGAATAGCAGCCACACGCATTAGCATGGATGAATATCACACAATTTGGGTTAACCAGCAAGACACAGAAGAAAATATATAGTATAGTTCCATTTATAGAATAATTCAAAAACAAGACCAAACACTATGTTGTTTAAAATACATATTTGATAAAACGGTAAAGAAAAATGGTGACTCCAGGTAAGGAATGGGGAGTTTATATGGAGCAGTTACCCTGTAGCTGGGGACAGTGGGAATCAGGATGAACAGAACCTAAGCTGGTTTAAATCATAAGGAAACAGACTCGGACACAGCAGAAAGCCAAAAGCAGAGGAGCGTAGTAAGGTCAGGGCTCCCCTGGCCTATGCACCTGCTTAATTTTTGGACCACCCTTATAACTAGAAAATTCAAGTCAAGCCAGGGCAAGCAAACACCTCTGTTCTAACCTCTCCTCTCTTCCATCTATTTGGGCCAACTTAGGACACATGCTCACACCTACACCAATGGGAGAAGCCAGAAGAATTCTGCATGCTGATTGGCTTAAAACCAGGATCCTGAGCCAATCACTGACAAGATCGGCTCCTGAACCGATCACTCCAAGACAGACACTTGGAATAAGGGCATGTAAGGTGGCGAACTACTGGATTCAGAAATAAAACTCAACCCCCAATGCTGCCCCGGTTTCTCCTGCTAGCGTGACAAGAATGCCTAAGAATAAAACGAGGCAAGAGGAACCAAGGGTGTAAACATGTATCAACAGGGATGGGGTATAAGAGGGTACTGAGTAGGTACAAATAAGCCCAACCACTTAGGGTTGTAGGAGCAAAGGTAACCGCGAGCTTCTATCAAAAGTCTGTTATGCACTGGGTCCTCTACAGAGGTTCTCTAGTTTATTCCTCACTACAATGATGTTTGTTTCATCAACCCTATTTTACAGAGGAGGAAACGTACTCGGAAAGGTTCAGTATCTTGCCCCAAGTCAAAAAGATAAGAAATGAGGAGGGAGCCAGGATTCAATCCCAGATCCATGGCCTCCTAAGTTCATGCTCTTTCCAGTGAGAAGCTGGGTAGAAGAACAGCAGGATGGCAGCAAGACCAGCCTTGACCTCTCCAGGGTGTCTAAAGCCTACTTCTTCCAAGGCAAGGCCCGACTGCTTAGGACCCATGCACCTCTGAGCAAGGACATGCAGTATACCTGCTTCTCCTGAATGCCCTATCCTGGTTATAACGGTACCACTCAGGTAAAAAGATTCAGAGACAGCCTCAAAGTCACTCTCTGCGTCTATTAACAAATGCCCCTCACCCAGAGATCACTATGTGAGGTCAGTCCTCTTATTTCAGACCCTCTCTCCTGCTAGGCAGATGAGAGATGCCAAAATCACCATGCTCCCTCCTCTCCCAACTCCCTACCCAAACCACAGCCCCTGAAGGGACAGCCCTACATAGGACATGTCTGTCCACTCCCCCCCAAGCCATGCCCATGACAACTAGGTGGACGTCCTGCCAATGACACACAGCACCATCAGCCTTATGGCCAAGGAGTACATCGACCCCACAGAATAGACTCAAAATCATCCACAAGCAGAAAATCTCTAGGCCAAATGCCAAGTGCTTTGTTTTGAGTATTGGTTAAGATTTCAAGAAGGGTAAGAAACAGGAAGAAAGGAAGAACTATTGGAAATTATTACAATTAGCATAGAGTTTCTGAGAGCACAGAGACTTGAAGGGACTTTCTTTTCCCCCCTGGAAACAGTGAGTCAGATGGATGTCTGCTTTCATATTGTGCTTGCTTATACTGTCTTTTAAAAAAAGTATCAGTCCACCCCAAAACATGTCTTATTAGCTGCATACTCTTCTCCATCCCTCCAATGACACATACTCACCCCATCTGCACTGTCTTCAGAAAAGTAACAAGCTTACTACCGGACAGTTTACTCCAGTGTTCAAATGCCACCCTTCCTTCCTGCTACCCGCCCCCACCCCCTCCCGCTAACACCCCCCACCACCACCATGTCTCCCCTTCCGCTCTCCCCTTGCCTCCCTACAGCCCTTCTCTCTCCCTTTCTTTCTAGGCTGTGGAAAGAATCGATTAAGCTCCCTGTCCAACATTTGCAGCATGCTTCTTTCTCTTTCCTGAGACTTCTTCAGCTGTGGGGAGACCCAGGTCCCAGTTGGGGCATTGTTGCGGGAGCCCATGGGCTGAAGGAGCAGGCGAGGGGGTTCGAGTCCGGCAGATGCCTGTTTTGTCAAAGACAAAGGCCCCCCATCGAGCCTCTCCACTTTGCAGCACTTTCATCCCCCTCAGATCAGAGGGCTGCTCTGCATATGAAAGGCACCGCCCATTATGCGGCTCACATTAGCCCCGCACCACCCCACAAGCCTCCCAGCTCTGTGAACAAAGGGGCTCGCATCTGTTCAGGCGCAGGCCTTACCTTCTGGGGCGGTGGGCTGTTGTGTCTTTTTTCTTAGTTCACTTTTGAGAGCCATTCAGCCCCTTGTAGTTGGAGAGCAGTAGGGGAAGGTCTTCCTTGTCCTCAGAACATTCCGCCCTGATATTGTTTCGAAGCCCCCTTGAGGATTTCTGGTCCTTGCCTCTCCCATCTCACCTGGGTATCCAGGCAGTGGGGATGTCCTCCTCAAGCTCATTTATTTTCTCCCTTCCAGCCACTCTGTAAAACCCCTCCTCCTCCTCTACCTGAAAGGAGTCTATTCCCATGGAATAGTCTAGACTGGCCCCTCAAAGCAAGATGGTGAGAAATTCCGCTTCTTTTCTTGTCACGTTAATACACGCTGCCTGACATGGGAGGTAAAGCCTCCACACACTTCTTTGGACACTGAGCTCTGCTTTCCAGGGGGTTGGGAGGGAAAGCGCCCCTAAGAACTTGGACCTGGGCTCTTCACAGCAAAAAGACTCAAGCATGAGGATGACAGAAACTTTGGTAACATTCCAACCTGTCCTTTGGTAAGTTGTCCTTTTGTAAATGATGGTGGCTCCTGAAGAGTCCAAGAGCACATAGAGAGGCCTGGCAGAATGCACCAGGCCGACCAGGCCTTCCCTCTCTTCTCTGCCTGCCACCCCCTCAACACCCTCCACGCCTCTCCTCTCCTTCTCTCCTCGGTCAGGCCTCCTGCCCACTCTCTCTCCCTTCCACCCAGTCTGCATCCTGCTCTGATGTCAGATGGGCCTCCTGTCACAAACTGAACTGTGCCACCCACCCACCCCCAAAGTCATATGATGAAGCCCTGACCCCCAGTGTGACTGGATTTGGAGACAGGGCTTCTAAGGAGGTATTAGGGTTAAATGAGGTAATAAGGGTAGGGCCCTGATCTGATAGGACTACAGTCCTTATAAGAAGAGGAAGAGAGGGACACCTGGGTGGCTCAGTCAGTTGAGTGTCTGCCTTCGGCTTGGGTCATGATCCAGGGTCCTAGAATCGAGCCCCGCATCGGGCTCCTTGCTCAGCGGGGAGCTTGCTTCTCCCCCTGCCGGCCGCTCCCCCTGCTTGTGCTCTCTCTCTCTCTCTCTGACAATAAATAAAATATTTTTTAAAAAATTAATATACAAATAAAAAGAAGAGGGAAGAGGGCGCCTGGGTGGCTCGGTCGTTGGGCGTCTGCCTTCGGCTCGGGTCATGGTCCCGGGGTCCTGGGATCGAGTCCCGCATCGGGCTCCCTGCTCGGCGGGAGGCCTGCTTCTCCCTCTCCCACTCCCCCTGCTTGTGTTCCTGCTCTCACTATGTCTCTCTCTGTTAAATAAATAAAATCTTTAAAAAAAAAAAAGAAGAGGAAGAGACACCAAAGCAACCCCCAGCCTCACCCCCCACACACACACACACTGAGAAAAGGGCACATGAGGACACAACAAAAAGGCGACCATCTGTAAGCTGAGAGAGCCTTCACCAGAAACCAAACCTGTGCCCTGATTTTGTACTTTGACCCTCTAGAACTGCCAGAAAACAAATTTCTGCTGCTTACACTCCCCTGTATGTGGTATTCTGGGATGGCAGCCCCAGCTAACTAATACACCTCCTTCCCCCAAATCCCACACAATGCTGAGGTAACAATAAGAACAAAACCAATCTCTTATCTCCAAGGCCTAGAGAAAGTAACCACCTCTGCTAAGCGCTTGCGGAGGATCTCAGCCGCTCCCCAGAAATCTCCATTCTTTTAACTTCTGTTGCCCTGAAAGGTAATTTTCCTTTACGTTTTTTAAAGTTCTGACAAGACATACAAGCTTCAAGAACAACAGACGATGAAGAATCATATGAAGAACCAAATTAAAAGCACAATAAAGCTAAGTGACCCACTTAGCCACACTCAGAACTGTTACCGGGGCTAATTAGGCATAAGCGGTAAGCAGTTCATCTAAATGGCTACATACTGTATTACTTCGAGAGTCCAACCCGATCCAGATGTTCTCTTATTTTGTATTTTCTCCAATATCCATTATCAGCTCTCTGTCAGGTTTCCCTTGTACGACGAACAAACTCTAGTCCACAGAGAGCCCAGTTCCCAGTCTCGCAGTGTCGCTCTCTTGCTGGCCCCAGGGCCTGGACTAACAGGGCGATAGCTCTTAGCTAAGAGGCTATGACCTAAGAGGCACACACCTGCGGCAGTGACCGGGGTGGCAGCCCTATCCAGCCCACACTCGGCTGCCAGATGCACTGACCTGCAACACTGCTCTGGGAGCTCCCACTTCTCCCTGAAAACTGCTCGGTGCACGGAGATTTTCCAGCCTCACACTCAAACCCTCTCCAGCATCGCCCTCCATCCCGCCCAACGCAAATGCTCATGGAGTCCACCCAGCCTGCCCCCATTTGGCCAGCACAGCATGTTTGTCCCCGGGTTTGCCCGCACTGTTGGCCCTTTTGAAATATCTCCCTCGTTTTCCTCTGCCTGTCTCAATCCTAGCCTCCCCTTGAAAATTCAGCTCAATATTAAAGTAGCCTGGGGGGGCATCTGGGTGGCTCAGTCAGTTGAGCATCGGACTCTTGCGACAGGTTCCAAGCTCAGCCCTGAGTCTGTTTGAAACTGTCTCTCCCTCCTTTTGGGCTGCGGTTCTGGCCCTCCCCTTTCCACCTCACACATTCTTCACCTCTCTCAACCCTCCCTTCCCCCTCTTTCCCTGCTCTACTGTGGGGTGTGACAACTCAGAATATAGGTATTCTTGCCTCGAAGTTAGAAAAGAGAAACAGGGGCGCCTGGGTGGCTCAGTTGGTTAAGCGACTGCCTTCGGCTCAGGTCATGATCCTGGAGTCCCTGGATCAAGTCCCGCATCAGGCTCCCTGCTCAGCAGGGAGTCTGCTTCTCCCTCTCCCGCTCCTCCCTCTTGTGCTCTCTCTCTCTCTCTGACTCTCTCTCTCAAATAAATAAATAAAATCTTTAAAAAAAAAAAAAAAGAAAAGAAAAGAGAAACAGGACAGAGATGCCTTGGGTCGTTCAGTCAGTTAAGCGTCTGCCTTTGGCTCAGGTCATGATCCCAGGGTCCTGGGATTGAGTCCCATGTCAGGCTCCTTGCTCAGTGGGGAGCCTGCTTCTCCCTCTGCCGCCCCTCCCCCTACTTGTGCTCTCTCTCTGACAAATAAATACATAATATCTAAAAAAGAGAGAGAAACAGAGGACAAGGAGAAAGAGAAAGGAAATAAGCAGAAGAAGGGAGGATGAGTAAATGGATCCTGGTAGCACAAGAGTGGAGTTTTCTTCTTGCCTTTCTGGTCCATTCCTCAGGGACGAAGTGGAAAGGCCAGACAGAAGGGGCTGTGTTAGTTTGCTGGGGCTGCCATAACACAGTACCACAGACAGGGTGACTTAAACATCGGAAACGTATTTTCTCTCGGGCGCCTGGGTGGCTCAGTTGGTTGGGCGACTGCCTTCGGCTCAGGTCATGATCCTGGAGTCCTGGGATCGAGTCCCGCATCGGGCTCCCTGCTCGGCAGGGGGTCTGCTTCTCCCTCTGACCCTCCCCCTTCTCTCGTGTGCTCTCTCTCATTCTCTCTCTCTCAAATAAATAAAATCTTAAAAAAAAAAAATTAAAAAAAAAAAAAGAAATGTATTTTCTCTCAGTTCTAGAGGCCGAAAGTCAGAGATTACGGTGTCGGCGGGGTTCATTTCTGCAGAGGCCTCTCCTCATGGCTTGTAGACGGCTGTCTTCTGTCTCTTCACATGGTCCTCGCTCCTTTTGTGTCTGTGTCCTAATGTCCTCTTCTCAAAAGGACGCTGATCATATTGAGTTTGAGGCCACCCTGGTGTCTCATTTTAACTGAATTACCTCTTTCAAGACCTTATCCCCAAATACAGTCACATTCTGAGGTACCTGGGGTTAGGGCTTTAAAATATGAATTGGGGTGGGGGGGACCCACTTCAGTCCATAATAGAAACCCAGGGTCCAGCTGCAGAATTTGGGCAAGGTGACAAGAACAGGAGTCCAAAAGGAGGAGCTGAAAAGGACATTGCAAGTTCGAATCCAGGAAGGAAGGCGGGAGCAGCAGGGGAGTGGAGGGAGGGTGGGGCAGGGGCACAGGCAGGTGTCAGGCCCCTGAGCTTGGGTTCAGTCACGGATTGTCTCAAATGTCTACAAACATGTTCCCTCTGCCCAGTGCTGGGGGACTTTTGACCCTACAGCATCTCAGAATCACTTCTGGGCCTGGGCTGGGTCTACAACATCAGCGGTCTCATCAGATGGCGTCCAGCTTATGACCATGACCGCTGCAAACGCAAACATGGCTGCCCAGTCCCGGGCAAACTGGGGGCCCCACTGAAGCCCCAGACAGCACAGAGCATCCCAGAGCTGTCCCCTCCCTGAGAAGTCAGTCAGCAGTACCCCACGAGGATATTCTGTTCAGTGATAAGCAACCTCGCCTACTCAACGTACCTGCCAAGAGCAGAGGCTCGCCTGGAATGGAGTCAGGGACCCCAGGGATGGGGTAAGGCGACCCCTCAGGTCTCTCATGTTGTCATCCACATTTTATGATTCCACAGCCTTTGCTGAGGCCGGCACCAAAGCCCCACTCACTCCCTTTGAAGGCCTGAATGACCGTGAAAGGAAAGGAAGGGCCTCATGGAAGGGTGTGGGGAGGAAAGGCAGCACAAAATGTGTCAGGAAGGAGAGTGGAGAAGCAGAGAAGACGTGCCATGATGCCCAAGGTGTGACACCATACAACGCCACCAACGTCCCCCTCCAGAGTCCGGGGCAGCCTCACTCCATCGCTGGGCCACAGAGTACCTCATCCTGCTGAGACTTTGGCTCCGTGCAGGGCCCCAGGGAACAGCTGGTCCAGTCCCACCCAGCTCCTTCCCCTTTCCCTTCCCCCATCTCCTCCAAGCAAGGTAGACTCTGTCTCACCCACCCCTGCTTGGGAGGTGGACTGTGGAAGAGGGACGGAGGGCTCACACTCTCCCATACCCACCTAAAGAGATATGCTGGGAGTTATTCCTAGAGTCTACGGGCGTCCCGGAGCTGGTCCACCATGAAAGAACTGGCTGCTGGGGGATCAAGGAAGTGCTCTGCCCCCAGCCTAGTTCAGCAGGGAGGAGGCAGGGACATGGAGCAGAAACGAGACCGCAGCATCCCTTGAAGTACTTCTCTTATGACCCCAAAGGGAGCGGAGCGGGGTCAGATCAGCGGAGGTCAGAATGCCAGCAGCACGTGTGGTGTCCATGCAGGTGCACAAAAATACCACTTTTGTTTAACTTCACTTTGGACTTTAGAGAGGCAGCCCAGAGCCAGGGGATGACAGGATCGCCACCAGCTTTGTCTTTGAGTCCCTAAAATAAGAAACAGAGGACCTAGCCCATGCTGAGTGCTGAAGAAATATGTCCCAAATAAAGACCAGTTGTTAAAAAAAAAAAAAAAGGAAGAAGACTCAAATCCTGAGCAGGCCTGTTCCCAGGTGGAAACATAGAGCTCAAGTCTCTGGAAGCTCGTGAAAATCACAGCCGGCCATAAGGTACACAGTTGATTCAATTTTCCACTTCTGGTCCAAAAATAAGAAAGCAAAAGGGAAGGCCAAGGTGAAGAAATGCCGTGGAAGACCTCCCTGGGTGGGCTAATGGTCCAGCCTGGACTTCCCACGTCTGGAGAAAGCGTCCTTCACAAGGGCTATGTTGATGCTCTGTGTGCAAGCAGGCCCAAGGCTGATTCAGGGGCGAGATGTCACAGGCTCCTAGAGCATTTACCCTGACTGCAGCACTTCACCCCGCTATGCATAAGAACATGACACTATCACAGAACAACGGTGCGAAGGAATATAAAAAAGCGTAGGAGTGAAATAAAAGCGAAAAGGTTGCACATACCAGGTATTTTAACCGGCTGGTCTTAACACAGTTAGAAAGGCTGTATTCACCTCCTTTAAGTAATTAGCATACACTTGTGTTGTGTCCCATTACAGCCAAGGCATCTACAAGCTCACCACGTCCCACCAGCCTCACAGGCACGTTCCGCAGCAGCCCGCCCATTGTCCTATAACCACTCGCGAACCCCTCCTGTGCCCCAGGCACTGTGCTAGGAGCCGGGGTACGAGGACCAAGAGAGCATGGCGTAGCCTTCCCCAGAAGCCTGCACCTTTGAGGGGCGCCTGGGTGGCTCAGTCGGTTAAGCATCTCCTTCAGTTCAGGTCATGATCCCAGGGTCCTGGGATTGAGCCCCGCATCATCTTCGTTGTCATCTTTGTCAGGCTCCATGCTCAGATGGGAGTCAGCTTCTCCCTCTCCCTCTGCTCCTCCCCGCTCCTTGTGCTCTCTCTCTCGCTCTCTCTCTCTCTCTCTCATAAATAAATAAATAATCTTTTTAAAAAAGAAGAAAAAAAAAAGCCTGCACCTCTGAGAAAGGCAGTCATCAGGGCTCCAGCAGAGGCTTCCACAGGAACGCTAAGAACAGTGGAGGGCCAACTCTGGCTTTGGGAATTCCTCATGGAGGAAATAATGTGTAAGCTTAATCAGCCCGCATGAGGAACAGCATGAGGAAGGGTTCCCGGCAGAAGGGACAACGTATGCTGAGGCACAGCTCACTTGCCTTGAAGAGGTCACTATTAAGAGTGTTTGAGCTCACAAACAAATCTGCCTATATTTTAGAAACCACTTCCCTTTTAGGGAGCATATATATATTTTTTAAGATTTTATTTATTTATTTGAGAGAGAGAGAGAGCGAGCGCACACACAAGCTAGGGAAGAGGCAGAGGGAGGGGGAGAAGAAGACTCCCCCCCGAGCAGGGATCTCAACGCTGGGTTCAATCCCAGGACCCTGAGATCATGACCTGAGCCGAAGGCAGACACTTAACCAACTGAGCCACCCAGGTGCCCCAAGAGCTCATATATTTTTTTTCTAGGCCTTTACTTTAAGCCAAACCTACCCAGGAAAAATAAAATGTCAAGATCTCCATCTTCAAGCACATTCCATTTCCATTACGGAAAATGTGAAAAAGTCACCCATCAGTGTCATGATCAGTTCCAAAGATGAAACCATCTGCTTTTACTGGAATTTATGACTAGGGAGCAGGAACTCCCTCAGCAAGTCAGACTTGTGAATCTGGCAGGTGGCAGCACTGAGAAGCGGAAAAGGCTTAGAAAACTGGAGTCTATGGCCATACCACACCCTAAAGTCGCCAGGTCTCGGCTGATCTCGGAAGCTAAGCAAGGTTGGGCTTGGTTAGTACTTGGATGGGAGAAAACAGGAGACCAAAGAGCCCAGGCCAGCCCTGCTCAGTCTCACCGTGACCCCAAGCCGTCCACCATGGTTATTCTAACAGGAAACTGACCCCAATGGGGCCTCTGCTCGCTGACCCACCAGCACTCTTGCCATAGCCTCTGGGAACAGAGATCTGTGGCCTGCAAAGTACTACAAAACAAGGCACCCCATGCTTTCCTAGGATTGGGCTATCCTGGGCCTGGCCGGTCCACACCCTCCTAAGAATCTGACCTCAAGTACTCAGGAGGCTTTCTCAGACCAACCGGCACCTCCCCAGCTCATGCCTCTCCTCCATCCATCTGGCCCTTTAACAGCCAGAGATGGAGACACACAGACGGCATCCCTTCCAGGAATCTGCCCTGCCAGGGGCTGCCTCCACCACTCTGCCCCACCTGGACCAGAGCCCCATCCTAGAGCCAATGGTTTCTGCTCTTTGGGAACTGATCCATCGAAAGCGAACTTGCTCCAAAGAAGAAAAATCCCCATCTTCCCAACACACCAAAACTGTGACTCAAGAAATGCACTCTTTCATAAGACTCAGGAGGTATGTCCACTGGGTCCAAACCGTTGTTTAAGGTTTCACTTTGTGGGGGGAAAAAAAAAAAAAGGCTTTTCAGCAGAGAGAATGAGTCGTTAGGGTCCTAGGGCAGAGGGCAAGAACTGGCAGTGACACCAGCTACTGGAAGGGACGGCAGAAGTGATAGGTGAAAAGGCGAATATGAAATATGTTAGTGCCATCTATTGGCAAGAGTAAACAGTACCAGAAACAATTCTGCGCAACAGCAATTCAGATCATGAGAACCCTTACGCATCATCTAAAGAGCACTCTGGGGTTGGCACAGGACATCCACATCCAACCAACTTCAGTACCTTGGGATCCAGAAAGCCCAAAGATGCAGGCTTTACATGTGGGAAGCAGAGGGCAACCCCAGGCCTCCTGGCTTATTCATGTTAGCTTTTGGGTCCTGTGACTCAGACCCCAAACCTAGATGTGACTGGGTCCCAAAGACAGACTCCAATGCTGAGAAGACCGGGGCTGTTCCAAATTCCCACCCCATCCCACATGACATCCAGTCCATCACTGGGAAGCGGGCAGGAGAATCCTCTGGTCAGCCAGATTTGTTCTGGTCAGCCCCCCAGGGGAAGCCGACAGACAGCACCCCACGCCTGGAGCTTGTGCATAGATATCTGGTGGTGTGTGACCGTGGAAATGGGATTTAGGAAGATCATTTCTCCAGGGAACTCTTTGAGTCTTTAATGGGGACCCACCTGTGCAGCTGGGAAGGCAGGCAGGGGACTCACAGGTGAGCCCTGCGTCACTAAGCCTCCGGCTCCAAGTTCATCTGCTTTCTGCATGCAAGGAATGGCAGTGCACCTAACAGTACAAGCAGGCAGGAACTTGGGGTGACAGAAGAGGCGCTTCAACCTGACTGCATCCTGGAGCGGGAAACACGGCATCTGCCCTGAGACGGCCAGACCAAATCCACAGACAGGAAGGAAGCCTCATTTCCCTCATGCCAAATCCAGACAGCTGAGGGGAACCCTTAGCTCTCGGGTGGTAGGGGAGATGTGCAGGGGGAGAGAGAAGTAGGGAAAATAATGGAATCGTGAGGGATCTAGAACAGAAAGAGGCCTTCAATCATTTACCCCACAGAAGCTGATTGAGCATCTACCAAGTGCGGACCATGGTGCTAAGTCCTAGGAAAACAGTGAAGAATCCTGTCCTGGAGAACCTGATTACCTGCGTCATAAAGGCCTCAAGTTCTGGGGAGTAACAACCAGATTACATCTTACCCTTTTTTTACGTAGCACCATGCTCAGCAGGAATTCAATGGATGTGTTGACAAATGAATATAGGAACGGCGGCCTAGGAGGGTAACTCTTAGTGAACTCACACCCTGGTTTTTGAAGTTTAGGGTCAGCTGGGCAGGGACAGTTCAATACTGAGAAGTCTATGGATAGAGGGACAAAGAAAGTCATAGATCAAGGCATCACTGAAAGTTGCTAAGAGATCTTAAAAGTCTTCATCACAAGAAGTTTTGTTAACTAGGTACGGTGACAGATGTTAACTAGACTTACTGTGGTGACCATCTCACAATGTGTACAAACATCAAATAATTATGTTGTACATCTGGAACTGATGTTACGTGTCAGTTACATCTCAATAAAAAGAGGCATCACAACAGAGACCAAAAAAGGGTCTTAATAAAACTCAACAATTGCTTCCACTAATAACAACTACTACTTCTGATAAGATTCCTAGTAAAACAGGGACACCTGGGTGGCTCAGTTGGTTAAACGTCTGCCTTCAGCTCAGGTCATGATGGGGTCCTGGGATGGAGCTGTGTTGGACTCTCTGCTCAGCGGGGAGTCTGCTTCTCCCTCTGCCTGCCACTCCCCCTGCTTGTGCTCTCTCTGTGTCAAATAAATAAATAAAATCTTAAAAAAAAATTCCTAGTAAAACAGAAATTCAAGGACATTTCATTCACATCAGAAAGACTAATCAACTACCAGCGTTGCATTTAATGGTGAAAAAATAAAGCCATTCTCATTCAAGTTGGCGAAAGAAAGAATGCCCTTTGTTACCACTACTACTTAACGCTGTTTTAGGTATCCTAACCAACACATGAGGGCAAGAAGAAATGAGACAAACTGCAGAAAGGTAAAGACAAAATAATTATTTGTCAATGATGTATCTGGTCACTAAGAAAGCAAGAGGATCAACTACCATTGTTAAAATACACAATTTCAACTCAGTGGTTAAATTAATATATAAAAAATCCGTAACCAGATAGAGAACACATTGAGAAGAGAGCGTTTATACCAGCGAGATTTTTATTAAAAACAATGAGTAAACTTACGACTTGAGCAAAATCTAGATCAAGAATTCTACAAAATAATAAGACTGAAATACAATCAAATAAATGGAAAGGATGGCATTTTCCCGGATTATTGGGCTTAACATGGGGAAAAATGTCAGTTCTGCCCACACTGACCGAGAAATTAACAAAACCATCATCAAAATGATAATCAAAATCATTAAGGAAATATTTAAATCCAGTCTCTAAGAATGTGATATTAACACAGAAAGGGGCAAGCAGATCCACGGAACAAAATAGGAAGTGCAGAGGCAGAGGGAGGGCACGCATTTGCGCGTGGTGTGTGCATTGTGGTGTGTGCGTGCGTGGGTGTGAGAGAATGTGTGTGTGTAATGATATGCTAAAAACAAAGAGCATCACAACTCAATGGAGAAAAGCTGACCCAGGCCGGTTACACCAGAAAGGGCAGCCATCGGCATTTAGAGGCTCCCCAGAGCCCTGGCTAGGCACACGGGCAAAGGGTCCAGTGAGGGGATGCATCACAGGCAGCATGGACTCCCAGTGGACCTGCCTCAGACACACGCATCCAGAAACAATCTGGATCACTGCTATTCAACAGAAACAGAGTGTGAACCACATATCTAATTTGAAGTTTTCTAATAGCCGCATTAAAAAAGAAAGAAAAGAAACAGGTGAAATTAAATTTAATGATATATTTAATTTAACCCAGTACATCCAAAGCATTATCATCTCAACAGGTAATCAGTATAAAGAGTTATCCACTCTTTTTTCATACTTAGTTTTCAAAATCTGTCATGTATTTTCCACTCACCTGACATCTCACTTTGGATACTAAATTTGCATCAAAACATTTGATTTGTAGTTCAATTTCGTATTATTTATAGTTGAGAAAGGAGATCCACATGCCCAAGGTGTTCCAAACACACTTAAAAGTTTCCCAATAACTGGATCAATGATCAGTTTTTAAATTTTAATTCAAATTAACTAAAATAAAATAAAATTTAGGGCGCCTGGGTGGCTCAGTTGGTTAGGCGACTGCCTTCGGCTCTGGTCATGATCCTGGAGTCCCGGGATGGAGTCCCACATCAGGCTCCCTGCTCTGCGGGGAGCCTGCTTCTCCCTCTGACCCTCCCCCCTCTCATGTGCTCTCTCTCTCTCTCTCATTCTCTCTGTCTCAAATAAATAAATGAAAATCTTTAAAAAAAATAAAATAAAATAAAATAAAATTTAAAGTTCACTTCCTAAGTCACACTAGCCACATTTCAAGTGCTGAAAACCCAGCCATACGTGGCCAATGGCTAATGAATTAGACAACAGAAGCCCAGAATCTTTCACTGCAACTCAAATCTCCAAGGTCTCACCCTCACCACCACACCTTTTGGAGACTCAAAGTCACCATGACCTTTAATACAATTTGGAATCAAACCCAAATTCCTCCATCTGTTGGTTATGCAATCATGGGCAAGTTTCTTAAGCGCACTGAGCTTCAGTTTTCTCACCTATAAAATGGGGATGATGCTTGCCCATCTTGTGAAATTCTGAAGATTAAATGTAAAATTACCGATGAGGCCTGGCTCACAGAAGGCATTATATGTTAGTTCTCTTCCCCTTATATCTGTATAGTATTTATGAAGTGTTTTCCAATTTACTGTTTTATTGGCTTCCGACAACAGGATGGTAGGGGGCAAGTATTATTAGCCCCATTTAAAGATGAGAAAACAAAGTTCAGAGAAGTTAAGGGAACAGCTCAAAGTCCTACACTGGTGATGGTGCAGGAACTCTAACCCCAGTACATCTGGCTCTGGGTCCATTGCTTCTCCCGTTGCCAGCACAGCGTTCCAGCCTCAGCTGTGCCTTAGGCTCCAGCTGCCTCCACCCTACAATCTAAGAGGAGGGTGGGGAGCCCTGGAGTATAGGGCCACGGGACTCCTCCCAGGCGGCCTGCCCCAGCCTCAAGGAAGACTCAGTCTCACCTCCGCCTCTTCCTGGTAGCTGCTCAGGAGCCTGCAGGACCTGGCCATCTCCCTGTCTCAGGGCAGAGTCAGGCTCCCCCTGATGTCCTTCTTCAGAGCTACAGAGAACAAGGAGGAAGGAACCAACCACTCCTCAAAGGGGCAAAAGAAAAGGACCCAAGGGAGGGCACCTGGGTGGCTCAGCTGGTTGGGCAACTGCCTTTGGCTCAGGTCATGATCCTGGAGTCCTGGGATCGAGTCCCGCATCGGGCTCCCTGCTCGGCAGGGAGTCTGCTTCTCTCTCTGACCTCCCCTCTCTCATGCTCTCTCTCTCTCAAATAAATAAATAAAATTTAAAAAAAAATGTCATTGACCTATTCACTAAGGTTGAATTTTACTGCTTATAAATGAAACATAGGAAGTTACACCCCAAAAAGAGTCTCAGGAACGTCATACAATTGTCCCTCCTAAATTTAAACAACTCTAAACTCACTAGCTTAGCCTCAAGGTCTTATAAAAAAATTTAGTTTATGAATATTAAATACCTACTTGAACCTTAAGAAGGTGTCACAAAATCAAATGACACTCTAGTATATAACTATAGTGCTCTAAAATGTTTCTGAAATGTATTTATTATCTTAAAAAATGGTGCAACACACCTTCCTTCAAGGATACCTTGCTTGGGGTACCTGGCTGGTATAGTCAGTTAAGCATTTGACTCTCGGTTTCCGCTCAGGTCATGATCTCATGTGTCATGGGATCGAATCCCGTGACTGGCTACCTGCTCAGCGCAGAGTCTGCTTGAGATTCTCTCTCCCTCTGCCCCTCCCACTTGTGCATGCTCTCTCTCTCTCCCCCAAATAAATAAATCTTTTTAAAAAAACACAATGATACCTTGCTTAAGGTAATATTTTACTTCCAAGCCTTTTCCCTTCCCAATTGGAAGTATGAAAGAAGACTTAGCTCGGGCAAAAATGCTCACAGATTTCAAGTTTGTAAGGTCAAAATCAATGAGCCTTTAAATCAAAGCACTTGCCTTTTAGAAAACATTGTATTAAATGCAGACATTGGAAACATTAGAATATTGACTCTTTGGGTTTCCAAAATAATGCAAGAAAACTCCCCCAAGAGATCAATAGGACAACTACTGGTCCCTTAATTTGTCAGTAAATCTCAATGTGCTAAACAAATACTGTATTTTAGCACCTGAGTGTTTACTAATATAGAATCTTAGCCAGGTAAATTAAATTCCCTACAAATTTTATTATCAACTCAGGAACACTATTTTTAGGCTCTTGAATGTCCTTAAGTTCTTTAAGTAACAGCCCCAGTTCAGCCTTTCAATATCTGCTAAGGCCTAGAGGGTTGACTTTCATTCTGAGGTCCAACCTCCCAAGGCCAACCACTGAGAATATCTGCAAAACAAGAACACTTATTTCAATATAGTCAATAATAGTAACAACTTTGTATGGTCACAGATGTTAACCATACTTATTGTGGTGAACATTTCATAGTGTATATAACTGTCAAATCACTATGTTGTACACCTGAAACTAATGTAATGTTGTATGTCAACTATACTTCAATTAAATGGGGCGCCTGGGTGGCTCAGTCGTTAAGCATCTGCCTTCAGCTCAGGTCATGATCCCAGTGTCCTGGGATCGAGGCCCACATCAGGCTCCCTGCTCAGCAGGAAGCCTGCTTCTCCCTCTCCCACTCCCCCTACTTGTGTTCCTGCTCTCGCTGTCTCTCTCTCTGTCAAATAAATAAATAAAATCTCTAAAAAAAAATTTTTTTAAGTAAAATCTACTTATTTCATACTGCGAAATTCCATTGGCCCCCAGAAGCACCTAATGCACTTTAAAACATTAACAACAACAAATTTCACCAAACCGATTAAACAATGGCACTTTAATAAAGTGTCACTTGTCTTACGAGAAATGAAGAACTTCTAGAACATGAACCTAAATTCTCGTGTCCTGAGGGAGGGACTATAAACTATGGAAAAGAGGAACATAACTTGGCCTTACAAAGGAATTTCCTGGGGGGAATGATCTGAAAAGGGAGAGCAGTGATCCCAAAGGGACCACGGTGACCTAAAACAGCCCTGGCCAGCATCATTTTCAAACCAGGCCATACCCTGTGACAGTCAGTCTGACATTCACATTGTCCACATCCTCTCAATGCAGCTTGTTAATGAATGGTCTAAGTTAAAACAAGTGACAAAGGTATGCCAATATTTGTTGGGATAATAAGAGAAAAAACCTTTAACTGATATAACTGACTCTTAGGCTTATTTTTTCATCAGAATAACATTCTTTTTTTTAAAGATTTTTATTTATTTATTTGACAGAGAGAGAGCACAAGCAGGGGGAGTGGCAGGCAGAGGGAGAGGGAGAAGCAGAGTCCCTGCTGGGCACAAAGCCCAACACGGGACTCGATCCCAGGACCATGGGATCATGACCTGAGCTGAACGCAGACACTTAACTGACCGAGCCACCCAGGTTCCCCCAGAATAACATTCTTGAGCAAAGACAATTTTTGGATAAACTATGCTTCTGGTCCACCTCCTAGATTATAATTCAGTGGATTCACACACAATCAAAGGCCAAGTCCTTCATACAAAGAGGGTCTTACCTGTGAAAAGTTCAGCCCATTCAGTGGATGGCACTGCTCTTCCACCTTTTCCACGGCCCCAGTCTGCTTCCTCAGCCGCTCAGCCTCCTGGGCAAGGTACAGGTCTAAGACAGGCACCCCACGGGACTTAACGTCCACTTCCGTCAGGGAGTTGACCATGAGCATCACCCAGATGGGCCTCTTCCGCTCCCAGTTCCCCGCAATGGCATTGAAAAGGTAGTCGGCATAGAGACCTTTGCCACGTTGGTCTGGGGTCATCCACGAGGGCATCATGAGCTTGACATACTCCAGGTGGCGCTTGAGGCGGCAGTAGATGTCCCGGGGGAGCACGTCCTGGAGGTTCTCTCCCTGTGGCAGCATCTGACAGCTAGTGAGGGCTGAGATCGTGTAGGGGTCCGTGAGGTCCAGCTCGAAGTACACAATGCTACTCTGCTGAAAAGCCTCCTTGGAGTTGTCCGGGATGAAGTCCCACACCCGAGTGTATGGAACATGGATCGTGCCAAAGAAGTAAGACGGCGGGTCTCGCTTTATGGTCCACAAGAAGGAATTCAATTCACTTTGCTGAAAGGAACAGAAAGGACACTAAGTCATGACATGGACGGTCAGAAACCCAACAGGAGAGAACAAATTGGAGAGACAAGTCACACAGCAGGAGAAAAATGATCAGAGTCGGATTTAGACTTCTGAGTCTAGGTACATTCACCTGCCAGCAGTAGGAGTCCTCGAGGCAGCATTTTCCCCCTTTTCCACCGAAATGCTGATTGAAGTCGAAAAAGCAATAGCCGTCCTTGAGTTTGCCCTAGCAATGAACTGGGCCGGAGGTAAAGCAGGGACTCTCAAGAGACTCCAAGGACACACCTGGTACAGATAAGGGGACACCTGAAGAGACCACTGGTACCTCCCAGGCAGGAGACTGATGGTGTCTGCGGCTTTGGATCTCAAACCCAACATTCCCAAAAGCAGTGGCTCTCAATGGCTGCACATTCCCTCCCAGCAGCTACAGGCTTAGAAGCGGTGAGCATCCACCCGAGGCCAAGCCACGGTGCCCTGAGTGTCTCAGTCTCAACAGTGGGCATTGACGACGTGTCTGTTTATTAAGAGACCCCATATAAAAACGTGCACAGGGCAGCCCTCCAGGACTTCAAGTCTCAAAGTCAGATAGACTCATGAGGTGAACCATGCATCAAGCAACCCAGAAATGTGAAAATCCAGGTTTACAGAAAAGACATTTCTTTACAAAAAAAGCTTTAATTTCAGCAGCCTTTTAAGTAACATGCTTTCCTGGATGGCAGAGTTTCAACTTACCATCAGCTCTCATTATTGTCATAGTTATGTTCTATAAACAAACACTGAATTACCGAATAATGAACTGCTGCTCCTAGGAGAAATATAAGGGTTAGGTTCCTACAAGCCTCTGGTCACAACATTTTCATTCTCAGATCAATGCGTAGCCCTGTTTTGTATGTGCTTCCGTTGAAAAGCACCTTATTGAATACATGTCGTTGATTCATGAACACTGAGCTCACGACCAACAGCATTACAACTCATGCCTGAACGAAGCTCATCTAACACATCCATTTTCTCCCTAAGGCATGTCACAGCCTCCTTGTGCTTAGGAACACGAGACGGTCTCTGTGCTTGGTTATTTTATGTTGGTTTTTTTTTTTGTAAGATTTTTTATTTATTTGAGAGAGAGAGAATGAGAGACAGAGAGCATGAGAGGGAAGAGGGTCAGAGGGAGAAGCAGACCCCCTGCTGAGCAGGGAGCCCGATGTGGGACTCGATCCTGGGACTCCAGGATCATGATCTGAGCTGAAGGCAGTTGCTTAACCAACTGAGCCACCCAGGCGCCCTGTGCTTGGTTATTTTAAACAGTGAGATCACCCACAAGAAGCATAAAATGCAAGAAACATAGCATTCAGTAGACCAGCAAAAGGACACTTGTTCACCTGTTACTTGTTGAGAGCTGAAACACAGCACGGCATCAATTTATTCGACCTCAGCTGCGAGCATGTGCATCGGGCGACTCAAATTTTCCCCAGCTCTGGGAACGGCTGCACATGACCATGAAAGTGCCATAAGCATAGGGATTACAAATCAATTTTAGCACGCAGGCCAATTCACAAATACGAAATCTACAAATAATGAGGATCAGCTGTATTTGCATTTGTGTGTTAATGGTTTAAGTAAGCAGCATCTACCTATTTTCAAATGAAATGATACACAGAATCTCACAATCTAAGGCAAAAGCTGGTTGATTCAGGGGCCCCATTCTCACAGCCTTCAACCTTCTCTTCTCCTCCTGCCCCCTGGCCACCTTCCACAAAACACCTTCTGACCACTCAGAGGAGGGCAGAGAACACAAGGGTTGGGCATGAGATAATGGTGGGGGAAGTGGGCAGCGAACAGGCTCACAGCTCTGGATGAACACTATTGGCTAAAGCAGCCTGAGCCAGTGCTGGCCACCTGGGAGCAGGCCTAGTGTTCCAGAACAGGCTTTTAAAAAGCAACTACAAATCTTGAGTTTAAATAAAACATTCCAATTGGAGGGGCACCTGGGTGGCTCAGTTGGTTAAGCGTCTGCCTTCAGCTCAGGTCATGATCCCAGCGTCCTGGGATGGAGCCCCGCATCGGGCTCCCCGCTCAGCAGGGAGTCTGCTTTTCCCTCTGCCGCTCCCCACTGCATGTGCTCTCCCCCCCCATAAATAAATAAAATCTTAAAAAAAAATTCTCTCTCCCTCTGCCTCTCCCTCCCAGCTCACACATTCTCTCTCTCAAAAAAAATCCGATTGGAATATGTTTTGCCTCCATTTTCTTAAATGTCTTGCAAGCCAAACAGAACATATCTCACTAGCCCCCAGCCTGTGACTTTGGTTTTTTTCTTAAGTATTTAAGTTACAGTTCTGCTCACACACACACACCTTTTCAAGACTGCACTAACTGGTAACAAGAGCCTAAATTCTGCTTCTGTCTCATCTACCTCCCTGAGATTTTTAAAAGCCACTTCATTTCTCTCTATCTCAGATTCCCCATCTTTAAAAGTTAGATAACAATATCTGTTATAGGTTATGGGAATAAACAAACTAGACAGGTAATTGTTAAATGAATGAAAAATGAAAGAAAGAATGTATTTTTAAAACGTATTAATGGTTGAATTGATATTAAGGGATGAATCAAATCCAGGGTCTCCAGCCAGCCCTCAGGCACCCTCTTATGGAGTAATGACTGTCTCCAGGGTTATTTAAATACATCAAAAAGCCAAACTGAAACTCTATCCAAAACAATGGCTGCCAAGGTTAATTAAGCAGTCAAATGCCTCACTGTTTGTTAGAATTAAATCAAGCCAGTAGAAAAAGACTGGTTAACTAGATGCCAATCAAATCAAAAGCCGAGACGGACAGTTATACTTTGGTTCATTTAAAATGGGTCACAAAATGATTACCTATAAAGGCGACTGGTTTGGTAGAGGTGGTCTTCTAGGTAGACGTTTATTTTGGTTTATTTGTTCATTTTACAGGGAAGTTGCTAACTGAAGGGCCCTGGATGGTGATATGACTGGGCACCGCTGACCTATAGGAGGGATCTGCTCACACAAGTTCCACACAGTCTAGCAAAGGACTTCTAGACAGTTTCCAAATGGGAGACAGAGCAAAGAGCTACAATGCTATTATTAAACCCGTGGGCACCCTAACTCATTGTCATCTATCAGGAGACTATGATATTAAATATATTCCCAGGAAAATCCAACCCATATTGCAGGGTCATGGTTGGGGTTGGGGGATAGGCAGAGTGGGAGGGCTGGTTTCATTTCACTTTGGTTTTGGTTTGTTTTTTCCCCCAATACCCTTAATCTCCCTAAAGTCTCATCCTACCTCAAAATACTTAACACTTCTCTTTATTTTTTTAAGATTTATTTATTTATTTATATAAGAGAGAGGGAGAGAGCACAAGCAGGGGTAGGGGCAGAGGGAGAAAGAGAAGCAGTCTCCCCGGGAGCCCGACACGGGGCTCAATCTCAGGACCCCAGGATCATGACCTGAGCCGAAGACAGAGGCTTAACCAAATGAGCCACCCAGGTGCCCCTTTAACTTCTCTTTAAACAAAATCTGTTCAACTATATGTATCCATTTTTATTAATTATTTATTACTGCCTTTTCAATTAGTATTAGTCTAGAAATGGAGTTGTTGGGGCACGTGGGTGGCTTAGTCATTAAGTGGCTGCCTTCGGCTCAGGTCATGATCCCAGGGCCCTGGGATGGAGTCCCGCATCGGGCTCCCTGCTCGGCGGGAAGCCTGCTTCTCCCTCTCCCACTCCCCTTGCCTGTGTTCCCTCTCTCACTGTCTCTGCCAAATAAATAAATAAAATCTTTTTTAAAAAAATAGAAATGCAGTTGTTGTACAATCTTTTTGCTGAAAACTGCTCATGGTAAAAAAGAAAAAAAAAAAAAGACTCACATTCTGGCATCCAGCCACATAGTAACAATAATGACGCTAAGAACAATAATGGTCACTGTGCACCAGGGACAATCCAAGCATTGCACATGAATGCTCCTACTACATTTGTTCAACGTGCATTTACTCCACAATTATTTATGCAGCACTTATTATGTATCAGGCACTGTTGTAGGCAGGAGACGCTGGGGTATTCTAGGGCACTAGGAATACAACAGTGAATGAAAAACAGGTCCCTGCCTCGGGTATGTCAGTGATATCTGTTGTGGAGAAGATGGAAGCAGGAAAGGGAACGGGGAATACAGGTGCAGGAGATATTCAGCCTTAAATAAAGTGATCAGAAAATAACGGAATGTCTGGTAGGAGATTTAGGCCTTGCTGTGAAGGGAGGTGAAAGGGCAAACCGGGGGGATGTCTGAGAGAAGAGCATTTCCTCCAGGAGGAGGGAACAGCAGTGCAAAGGCCCTGGTTCTAGGTTCTAGGAAGGCTCTAGCAAGGATGTCATCATAACTACGGCAGGATGAGAGAAGAGCAAAGCAGGGGAAAGGTCAGAGAGGTGAGCAAGGCCAGGCCACACTGGAGCTAGGGCAGGTTTCTGTGAGAGGAACAATAGGAGCCGACCTAATGCATAAACAGGATCACTCTGGTGGCCATGAGGAGTAAACTATGGAGGGATGAGGACAGACGCAAGAGAGTCAGTTAGGACATTACCAAAAGAATCCAAGAGAGAGAACACAGTGGTAGTGACAGAACTGAGATGTGATGGATATATTCTGGAAGCTAGAGCTAATAGGACTTGCTGAGGAATTGGTTAATTAAAAGGCTGAAGTTGCCATCAACCAAGAGAGAGGAGAGACAGGATGGAGCAGGAGCAGAGTGGAAGGTCAGAAGTCTGGCTTGGGCCCTGCTGAGTCGAGGTATCAAGCAAACAACCAAGTGGGGAGGTTGAACTAGGAGGTGGATGCAGGAGTATGGACTTTCGGAGAGGCCTGGGCCAGAGATAAACACGAGGTACTGTCACCATTTAGATGTTATTTAAAGTCATGGGACTGAGTAAGATTTCCAAGGGACTGTGTGTAAATTGGGGAAAAAAAGGTCTAGAAATAATCTAACCTTGCAAAGTCAAGGGAAAGAAGAGCAGCAGCGAAAGAGAATGAGAGAAGTGACCATCGAGGTTGCTGAGAAAATCGAAAGACTGGGAAGCCAACTGAAGACAGCGCTTCAAGGAGGAGAATGTAAGCAAGGGGTTCAGTGTGGCTGATGGGCCAAATGAGACAAGGATTTGAGAACTGGCCTCTGGATGGAGCAACACTGAGGACACTGGGGACCTAAACAAGAAGAGTTTTGGTAGCATGGTGGGGGTGAAAGCCTGCCAGGCACCCCCCATTCAGGAGAGAATCGGAAGAAAGGCAGTTGAGAAGATACAGAACTAATTAAGATGCTGGCCATTTCCACATGCAGAAATGGAAACCTTGAGAGGGTTAAGATGTTACCCAAGGTCCCCTAGCTGCTGAGTGGATTCGAAGCCAGGCAGGCTGAGCCCTGGGTTTAAAACACCACAATATGCGACCTTAACATGCAACAGGCTATACTCATGATTCAGCGTCCTATCTCTTTCCACGAATACTCTAGTAGGTACAAGGTGGCTCAGGAGCACTTCCTGACTCAGAATCTGAAAAGGCTCTGTCCAGGTCCCCTTCCCTAGCCCCATGACCTCCCCAAATAAATCCACACTAACATTTTTTTTTGAAGATTTATTTATTTATTTATTTATTTGAGAGAGAGAGAATGAGCCAGAGGGTGGGGGGAGGCAGAGGGAAAGGAAAAGAGAGAATCTCAAGCCGACTCTGCGCTGAGCATGGAACCTGACACAGGGCTTGATTTCACAACCCTGAGATCATGACCTGAGCCGAACTCAAGAGTTGGACGCTTAATTGACTGAGCCACCCAGGCACCCCCACACCATTTTTAAATCCTCAGATTGCCACCTTTTCCCACTCTGTCTTTTCAAAATAACACAATCTGGGGGGCTTTCCCACTTTTTTAAGGCAGGGGTTTTGAAGTGTTTTTAAAGAAACGTTCCTCATCTTATAGAGCTTCTTCAGTAAACAGAGCTCTGCTCTGACCAAGGGGATAGCTCTGTCCCACGGGGCACCAGCAACCCCCTCTGCCGGCCACTGATGGCGCCCTCCCAGGCACGCCTTGGGTAGAGCAGGAGCTGAAAGAAAAGTCTTCAGGGCTTCTGATCCAGGAGCTCTCCCCGTGCCTTTGCCCACCAGCAACCCCCCGGGCCACTGCGTGGGTCCGAGGGGTGCAACTGCCCCTGCCGCCCTTATACTCAGGGGTGGGGCTGTTTTGTCTCCACAAAAGGAAAAGAACAAAATTGTTCTACTAGCCCATTTCAGTGTAACTGTGGCCACCATGTGCCACTAGTTGAAGCCATGTGTTTTAACATTTGACTGAAGGATGGGCGCCTGGATGGCTCAGTCGGTTAAGCTGCTGCCTTCGGCTCAGGTCATGATCCTGGGGTCCTGGGATCGAGCTCCGCGGGAAGCCTGCTTCTCCCTCTGCCTGTGGCTCCCCCTGCTTGTGCTCTCTCTCTGTGTCAAATAAATAAATAAAATCTGAAAAAAAAAAAAAAAAACATTATGACTGAATAGAATAAAAACTTAACACCATAAACACTTCCCTTCTGAACCTTGCTGCAACTGCCCTGAAAGAAAAAGACGCGGCCATGGATGACAGATGCAAGAAGCTACAGGCTCTGTCAACTGAGTCACTGGCGATTTTAACACACACATCAGTAATCCATGCAATGAAACAAAGGAGCACAATGACAACTTGTGCAATGCAGACTAAGTCCCTTAGCGGCTGCACCCCTCAGCTCCCTCCCGTCCCAGCCTCCTGGGGCCTGTGATAATGGCACTTTTCCAAAAGTACTCTTCAGCACACCAGCTAGGATGATACCAAAGTGAGTTGGCTTTAGTTGACACTCTTCATTCACAAATATTTATTGAGCATCTACTGCAGCCAGGCACTCTTCTAAGCACTGGGGAGGCAGCAGCAAGCCAAACAGACAAAAATTCCTACCCTTATGCAGATTACATGGTGTTGGGGGGGGGGGGGGTTAGGGAAGCAGAAGCAAACAAATTTTTATCAGTTAAGTGCTCCGGGAAAAAATAAAGCAGGAAAGGCAGATAGGAGGGCAGGTGGGTCAGGGGGTTGACGTAATCTTTAATAGATAATCAGGAAAGGTCTCTTTCAAAGAGTTTGAGGAAAGACCAGATGGAAGTATAGGAGCAAGCATGTGGATATGTGGGGGAAGAAATAGCACATGTGAAAGAACAGAGGCAGGAATAATAAAGAACACTTACTGAGTTCTGTTTAAGTGTAGATAAGGAAGAGACAACCTGCGTGGTGCTCAGTGCAAAGCCTGCAATATCTGCAGACAGACCAGCTCAGAAGAGCTCTCTGTAATGATTAACGAAAGTTGACCACCAAACCAGCTCTCAAGCCGCAGAATGCTACCCAGTAAGCCGCTGCACTGGATTGGAGGCTGGATTCCGGAGCTCTACAATCTCGAGACCTCAACCTCCTCGGGCACCCACCCACAGTCCTGCCACTGACTGACCTGACCTCAGCAGGGGATAAGACAGTTTGCCCACAGAACAGAACACAGATTTTCAAAATGTGGTCCGGGGACCTGAGGCTGTCCCCAAGACCCTTCTGAGCAGTCTGTAAAGTCAGAACTATTTCAATAATAATACTAAGATATTTTCCTCTTACGCTCTCATTCTCTCCTAAGTGTATACAAATAGACTTTTCTAGAGGCTACAGGTGTAGCATAATATCACTGCTATGACAATTAATGGCATGTGTCCTTATGTATTCTTGTGTTTTACTAATATTTCCATTAACCCACATACATAAAGGCTCTTTGGAGTCCTCAATACTTTCTTAGAACGTAGATGGGTCCTGAGACCAAAAAGTTTTCGAACTAGAGAGTGAAAAGGCCATGAAGACAGGTTCAAGAATCAAGAGAAACAGAGACGTTATCAAGACTCACTGGTCACACTATAATTACTGCTGGATTTGCAGCAGTGAAAAACGTTTGCTTTCATAGGAAAGGATGGATTTCTGCTTTGTAGAACAAGAGCGCAGCTGCCATACCATTCCTCTCCGGCGACTGCGCCTCCCGCCTTCCTAGAGGGAGAGCCTCCGCCTGTCCGCAGCCCAAGACGCGTTAGGGAGCTCAGTGTGACTCCCCGCTAAACCCCGTGGAACAGGAAGGCTCAATTAGGTCACCCTCTCCTTCGCTGTGGTTAGGATGATGAATATAAATTACCACCAGCCAGGGTGACGGGGCCCACGATGCTGCACAGGTGTCACCGAAGGTGGGCCGACCTAGTGTCCGAGGGTGCACAAGCCATCCAAAGGACGGGCCTAGGATCACCCTCCCCAGCTCCAGAGATCCGGAGATCAGACCCACCGACACAAACACAAAATTCAAGCTCCAAGGAGGTCGGAAAAGAGGAACTTGAGAACGACAGAAAATTCCGAGCGTAAGAAAACTGATCAGGAGAAGGAAATCTCGATAGAAGGCCAGTCTCGGAGGCGCAAGACCTGTCCTATTTCCGCTCGGCTTCTGCTCCTGGAGGGCTGGTGGACCGGGGCAGGTCACCGGGACTCGCTCGCCTGAGTTCTCCTCACCTGCAAAACGCTGATGCGAATATCTAGGGAAGCGCGTGTGCGTGAACGCGAGGCTGTCACATGTGGTTACTTCGCGAATGCGCTCTGTCACCTGGGGCACAAAGGTCCCTCTCGGAGCCTCAGTTTCCCAGATCGGTAAAACAAGGGGAATGGCTTCAGCTCCCCCAAATCCCTTCTAACTCGGGTATTGAATATATGAAGGTTAAGTCAAGCAGCTGCAGGGCGCTTTTACCATCTCAATAAAAGCAGGAGAAATTAAACGCTAGGCAAGAGAGGGCAAAACAAACTTCCAAAGTAAATGTGCCCAAGTCCCTGCACCGCTCGGTCGTCGAAGACTCATCCGCCCGACGTCCCCTAAAGCCCGCGAAGCAGGCTGGAGAGACCCAGGAGACCCCGCCGGGACTCCCCCTTCTGCTGCCCTGCCCAATAGCGAAGGCTGGGGACAGGGTCTCATACGGCCGGGGGGCTGCGCCCCCCGCCAGAAAGGGGGACGCGGGGCCGCGGCCGGACGCACGGGATCCGAGGGCGCGGTGCTTCGCCGGCCTGGGACGGTAACCACTCCCGCGAGGTGCGGGGAAGCAGCCTCGCCCGCGCCGGACGCGCGCCTTACCTGGGGCTTGAGCTCGCAGTTGGCGGAGGCAGGCGCGCCGCGCCGCGGGGCTGCGCCGGGGGGCAGGAGGCAGAGGGTCGGCAGCAGGAACCAGCTCCAGGGACTCATCCTCCCCACCGCGGCTCGGAGCCCCGGGAGGCGGCGGGGGGAGGGGGAAGGAGTAAGGCAGCAGTGACCGCACAGTCCGGCTAGCCGGCGGCCGCGGAGCTGCGGACTAGCGGGGCGCTCGCCATGGCGCGCGGGGCTGGGGGACCGGGCGTGGGGGGCGCGGGCCGGCAGCCCCGCGCCTGGCGTCGGCTCTCCCTGCAGTTCGCGCGGCCGCCTGCGGGCGGGGCTGGGGCGAGCCGGGCAGCGGCGGCCACGGGGGGCGGGGCCCTGACCTCCCACCCTGACCTCCCACCCCCCACCCCGCTGCCCCTCAGTCCCGCTTCTCCCGCCCAAACCCGGCCGGGGCCGCCGGCCACCGTGTGAGGCGGCCAGAAGGGAAGAGTCCAGTTCCAGCACCGTCTTCCAGCCTCGCGCAGAAATCCTATTGGCTCCTACCCTCACGTCTGTATTTAGGCTACCAGTTCTGAGGGTGGCTCTTGATCGAAAGAGACAGACCAAAGAAACAAATATAGGCTATTTTCTTTTTTTTTAAGGCAAGCTCATTTAAACAAAGGAAATGGCATTGAAGTTTTGTCTGTAAAAGAGGGGAATAGGGGCGCCTGGGTGGCTCAGTTGGTTGAGCGACTGCCTTCGGCTCAGGTCATGATCCTGGAGTCCCGGGATCGAGTCCCGCATCGGGCTACCTGCTCGGCAGGGAGTCGGCTTCTCCCTCTGACCCTCCTCCCTCTCATGCTCTCTGTCTCAAATAAATAAATAAAATCTTTAAAAATATATATAAATAAATAAATAAATAAAAGAGGGGAATAGTCAGTATGTGCATACACTTAAAGTCCGGAACCACAAAGGCCGGCACTCCATTAAGTGTCCGATGTGGGGTAATAATAGGGATAATAAGGGATGTGGGGTAATAATATTAAGCATGTGAACACCAAACTCGGATTACCTCACAGATTAGACGAGGACATTGATGGAAAGCATCTTGTTTGATGCACATTGCAGGCCTACAAAATGTTTTCGCTCCCTTTCTGCCCCAAACTTTCCAAGGGCCTTTTCACAGCGTTGATGCTTCAGGAAGAAAAAAATTATCAAAGCCCCTAGCTGTGCCCAGCCCTTGCCACCTGCTACCCGAGGCCGGAGTGCACTTTACCAGCCTTTCTGTATAGCCCAGACTTACGCGGGATCACCTTCTGAGGGGTGTAGTGGGGGTTCTTAATTCTGAGTTGCTGTCCATTTTGAGACTCGATAGAAACTGGAAGCAAAGGCGGGGAGACGTGCGGGGAGGCGCAGTGGCCCAGATTTACACACGATGGGAGGAGTTTTCTGAACCGCAGGCGCCCATCTACAAAACTCCAGTAAAGAACCCCTGGCTTTAAGAAGCCAAGTTTTTCCAGCTTTCGTTCCACAGTCGTTTAAGTTTGAGGTATTTGTGTGAAATCGCTAAATTTTTCTTGTCCTAGGTTTCAGTGAGGATTTGCTTTCTGGAGCTGACTCTCCGGTCTTCAAACGACCCGTTTTCAGCCGAACTGCAAACCTTGGCCCCCCAACCGACCCGAAGTGTAGCCTGTCGGCGTTTTCAGATTACCAGCACTGCCACCTACTGGCAAAAATAGTCTCTCTGGTTGTGAGATGAAAGCATCAGGAACTATTATTATTTCATACTCTTTCCCCCACTCCAAATGAAGTCTCCACCCATCAACTGGGGCTAGAGGGAAGAGGGGGAGAGAAAATGTGTGACAAAACGAGACCGAGTTTGTTAGTTTTCTCCTGTTGTTTGTCTCTTCCCTATTCCCTTGATTCCTGCTCTTTATGATGCCCTTCCTTTTACTTACTTTGAATTTATTTTCCTCTTCTTTTTCTAGCTGCTTAAGGAGTGATGTTGGGTCATTAACTTTAAACCTTTCTTTTCTAATATAAGCATGTTAAAGCTATAAATTTCTCTCAAAGTACTGGTTTAGATGCATTGCCCAGATTTTTGAAAAGCTGTATTTTCATTATCATTCAATTTGGAATACTTTTTGAATTTTATTTTATTTATTTATTTGAGAGAGAGCAAGCATGAGGGAGAGAGCACAAGCAGGGGGAGCAGCAGAGGGAGAGGGAGAAGGAGACTTCCTGCTGAGTAGGATCCTAAGATCATGACCTGAGCCAAAGGCAGACGCTTAACCGACTGAGCCTCAGGCACCCCTGGAATACTCTCTAATTCCCCTGGTGGCTTTTTTCTTTGACCATGGATAGTTTAAAAGTATGTTGCTTATTTTTCAAATTATGGATTTTTCCCACACATCTTGTTATTGATTTCTGATCTAAGTCCACTGTAATCTGAGAACATATTCTGTATGATTGCAATGATTTTATCTTAATTGGGACTTGTTTTATGGCCCAGGATATGGTCATACACTGATGTGAATATCTAGGATGAAATGTCTAGTGAATGAACCATTTTGTTTGGTTCTAATATTTTTTTTAGGTGGAGCTTCCTACCTTAGACCCATCCTTAAGTGAAATGTATTCTATAAGATACTCAGTGTCCAGACATTCAAGAGAATCGCATCTATGCTATATACATTGTCTATACAGACATTCCTGAGTCCCTATGACTTCACAGTGGGGCCCCAGACCCGGCGACAGGCAGGCTGGCACGACCAGGTCCTCACCTATCTTCCAGGTTAGAAGGCCAATCTACGCTGATTGGCCTTCCTGGCTTCCCCTTCATGGTTAGGAAGGAGATGCTGAACGTACCCCTAGCCTCCTCTCTGCCTATCCAGAATTTCTGTATCCAGTTCAGTTCCTCGCTTGAGTATTGTCCTTGCATCTCATTGCCAGATGAGATGTTCCTAAACCTTTCCCTGCTACTTTCTATTTCTCCTTCATATACTGTTGATATGTCCTTCCTCTGTTCACCTACTCTTAAGTTCTTCCTTTTGTGCCCCTACCAATGGATTCTGGAATTTACGTAAATCTATGAGGCTTGTCCCCTTCACAGCAATCATCTGAGGAAATTATATGCTGAAGGCCTATTCGTTCTTTCCCCAAAATCAGACCTTCCCTCAGAAACAAAGTTTTCAGGGTGCACAGAGGATTTGCCGTGGCTTCCACCATACCTCTGGGCCCTCTCCTGGCCTCACCCAGCCAGCCTGGCTTGACCAACCTGCAGCCATCCAAATCCTGATCACTTAACACACTGCACATTTCCCAAGATGGTCAGGACAGCCCAGGTATGGAGGGCAGGCCTCTTGATCCTGCCTCCTGGTATTCACACTTTTGTTGAATTGCCTCCCCTTGAGTTGTGAGCAGAACCTGTGACATGCTTCTCACTGATGGAAGGTGACAAAGATGATGGGACGTATGTGATTCCCTGGATGGGATTACACGAGAACGTGGTGCCAATCTTGCTTGGAGTCTCTCCATTGCCATCTTTGAGGAAGCAAGCTATCATGAGTCCTACAGCCATGAGGAAATGAATTCTGCCAACAACCTGAGTGAGCACAGAAGTTGATCCTTTCCCCCAGTAGCACCTCTGGTGAGAGCCCTGTCCTGGGCAGCAACTGGACTGCAGCCTTGTGTTACCCGACGCAGATGACCCAGGTAAGCCATGCCTGAACTCCTGACCCAGAGAGACTGTGAGTCAATAAATGTGTGCTCTTCTAATCCACTGGGTTAGTGATTTGTTACACAGCAACAGAAAACTAATACACCGGGTGAAACGGAGTGCCAGGAATTCCCAGGTATTCCAGCCGGGGGCTACAGCATCAGGGTGTGTGCTCAACGGGCGCCACGGCAGACCTGCTTCCTGCCTGTCCAGGCCTTCAGGCTCCATGCATTCCCAAAGGGGAACCAGAATTGCCACGCTCTCTTGGTCACCCGCTATTGGCGCCAGAATTTGCAAGTGGGAAAGGGTAGCAATTATCCCACAGCTGCTTTTGCTGAGCAAGTCCGCTGTGTGTACCTGGATCCTGGGAAGGAGAAAACCTCCCCTGACAGCAGGGAGTGGCCTAGCTTTATCAGGGAGGCCTTGGTGTGGCTACAAGCCGCCAATATCCACAACCAGGCCGTGGTGTTCGCCTACTGATCGTTGTATGGTGAATGTAAACAATTTCACAATATAGCAACAACTGGCAAGGCCACTCTGAGACTGTGGTGCAGGAAGACGAAAACCAGATGACTCCATAATCATGTCTCCACACAGACAAGACATGAACCTTGTCCAAACCACAAAAAGGACCAGACATCCCCATGTCCTGGCTAATGAGTAACTGCTGCTTCTTCCCTAATCCCAGCTTTAGCCTTTATGATTCCCCCACCTTATAGACAAGATGTTTTAAGATACCATTCTGGGCTGAATGGTGTTCCCCCCCACACACAAAAAAATCAAATGTTGAAGGCCATACCCCGGTACCTCAGAATGTGACTGTATTTGAAGACAGGGTCTTTAAAGAAGTGATTAAAATGAGATGGTGACTGGAGGCCCAAATCCAATCTGACAGCTGTCCCTGTAAGGGGAGGAAATTTGGACGCACAACAGAGACACCAGGGGCACGTGGGCCCAGATGGACAGCCACGTGAGGACACAGCAAGAAGGCGGCCCTCTTCCGGCCAAGGAAAGAGGCCTCAGGAGAAAACACACCTGCTCACACCTTGATTTTGAACTTCTGGCCTCCAGACCTGTGAGAAAATAAATTTCTATTGTTTAAGCACCGAGTCTGTGGTATTTTGTTATGGGAACCTGAGCAAGCTATTACGGATGTCCAGTCAGAAGGACACCCCCTTCCTCAGAACACCCAATCGAGAGCTGAGCTCTGCTTCCTTGAACCTTCCCCCAAGTTACCTAACAAAACAAACCAAATTCTGTAACAAGTCCTTCCCTTACCCTCTTACCGAGATGCCCCACAGTTTCCCAAGGTATGAGCTTTTCCTCTCTGCAAAGAGCAGCAAGTCTAACTAATTCAGCTTTGTGTGTGTCCCTGGCGGTCTTTGGCTAACAGGCATTGATAACTGTCTGTCAACTTGGGGCAACTTCAGCCAGCCCCTAAGCCATCCCTTTGCTTCCACTGGTCTTACATCAGACCTTGGATGGGGAGAAGTTCTCCCGTACTGACACATTTTTACTGTCCTCCCAGTTCCTCCTCTCCTGCCTCTTCCCTGCCCACATACCACAGGGCTGAGGCTGCACTGACATGAGTGGTATCTCACTCCTGGGAGTGCGGTGCAGTGTTGGGGCCTGTAGGACTGATTCCTGACAGAAAGGGCTGAACAGTAGGTCAGGGTGAACTGAGGCCTCCCAGGAGAGCACTGGAACTAGCCATCTGTTCACTGAAAGCTAGCTTCT
Source organism: Mirounga leonina (assembly GCF_011800145.1). Lineage (NCBI taxonomy): Eukaryota > Metazoa > Chordata > Mammalia > Carnivora > Phocidae > Mirounga > Mirounga leonina. The sequence goes on along the minus strand of NW_023270305.1, from coordinate 32,640,821 downwards.
GGCTTCTGGCTTACTGCAGGGAATATGCAAGCAGAGGGAAAGAGCTGAACTGCTGCATGTCTGCAAGAACTGTTTTTTTCAGAGATGGAGGAAAGGAGAAGAAACTGGAGACAAGGAAACTGCAGAAGCCTGCTGGGGGACAAAGATGGCAGGGATGGTGGCCAGGGAATTTGTATTATATTTTACTCTTCATAAGTAATGGAAATTTCAAGAAGTTTTCCATGAAACTTAAATTATACACCAACCTTTCAGAGGTGGGTTTTGGGGCCTCTGACGGTATAGCATTTGGTTTCAACACAGCCTGAGGAGGAGAGACTTCCAAAGGGGAACCAACCACACACAAGTGGCTAAACGTGTAATTTTTACTATGAATCTAAAGTAAACAAAACTGGGATGCCTGGGTGGCTTAGTTGGTTGGGCTCTGCCTTCGGTTCAGGTTGTGATTCCCAGGGTCCTGGGATTGAGTTCCGAGTGTGGGGCTCCTTGCTCAGCAGGGAGCCTGCTTCTCCCTCTCCCTTTGCCTGCCACTCCCCCTGTTTGTGCATGCTCTCTCTCTCTCGCTATCAAATAAATAAGATCTTTTTTTTTAAAGATTTTATTTATTTATTTATTTGAGAGAGAGAATGACAGAGAGAGAGAGAGCACATGAGATGGGGGAGGGTCAGAGGGAGAAGCAGACTCCCCGCCGAGCAGGGAGCCCAATGCGGGACTCGATCCCGGGACTCCAGGATCATGACCTGAGCCGAAGGCAGACGCTTAACCAACTGAGCCACCCAGGCGCCCGCAGCTGTGGTAATTCTAATTGTGCAGCCAGGGTCCAGAGACAGACAGACAGACAAAAGGAAAATTATCAGGTGGTAGGATGTGTGCAAGAGCACAACCCATAACTGAGCCCATCATTCCAGGGAGGGTTTCCCAGTGGAATGTTGTTTAAAGAGAGACATAACATTTGAGCACAAGTTAGCCAAGGAACAGCATTCCAGGGAGAGGGAACACTAGAGGCAGAGGCCTTGAGGCACGAGAGAGAGTTAGTCATGTTCACAGAATTCAGTCTGATTGACACATGGACCCAGGCAGACAACTTCGGGAAAGGGAGAGATAAGCAGGGGCCAGAAGGTGAAGAGCCTGTGGACCAGGCTGAGGAGTTCGGCGCCCGCGTGAGAGGCGCTGAGGCACCGTCCAAGCGTTTGAGGCAGAGGAGTTGCACCACCAAATGTGCACTGCAGCATGGAGGGGACCTGGAGGGAGCCAGAGTACAAGGGGTAAGACCAGTTAGGAGACACAGTGGGGACCTGGGCCCGGTTCTGGCAGGGGACAAAAAGATGAGAAGTGAGGGGCGCCTGGGTGGCTCAGTTGGTTGAGCGGCTGCCTTCGGTTCAGGTCATGATCCTGGAGTCCCGGGATCGAGTCCCGCGTCGGGCTCCCTGCTCGGCAGGGAGTCTGCTTCTCCTTCTGATCCTCCCCCTCTCATGCTCTTTGTCTCCCATTCTCTCTCTCAGATAAATAAATAAATAATCTTTAAAAAAATAAAAAAAAAAAAAAGATGAGAAGTGACACTGAGGAAGTGAAACCCACCCAACTTGTGGTTGATTGGTTGTGGGAGAGAGGAGGAACTAGAAACTGCCTGGAATGAGTGCCCAGAAAGGACCAGACCACACCCTCCTGCCTCTGCTCTGTGGCCACGGCGGTAAGGCGGGGAGTGAACACCCACAGACCTAAATTTCATATGTGCTTTGTTGGCTCTCCATGCAGCAATAACAGGGGAAGAGGGGATTCTCTCTCTGATTTCCTCCCTGCTTGGCAATGCCAACTTCTAGATCCTTCCAGCCTCCCCCTGAAGTCCCCTGAGCTCCCCTGGCCTTCCCAGACACCCGGCTGGCCTTATGCTCTATCAGAGCCTTACTGCCTCATGTAGTTTCCCTGTGGCCTGAGACTGTGGAAAAGCCAGACCAAGCTGTCTCATCTCGTCTCTGCCACCTCAGCTATGTCACCTCAGGCAGGTCACATGACCCCTCTGAACTTCAGCTTCTTCATCCACAAAATGGGAATAATACTACTTATCTTGCAGAAATGTTGTAAAAATTAAAACTAATGTAATATTTAAGGAGACATGCAAGAAATGTAAAACTGAAAATAGATCATAGTCATAATACAGAAAAACTCTTATTTTTTAAAAAAGAGAGAAAGAAAAAGGATATCAGCCTAGTTAGAAAATCTGCAGAGATCATAAAAAGGCAAAAGCCACAAAGAGAAGGAGGGAAGGAGGAAAGGAAGAAGGAAGGAGGGTGAGAGGCATGAAGGAAAAATATAATAGTCCATAGACAAAAAGATCCTCACTAGCTAATCCAACAAAAGCAATTAATTCTGGAGGAGGAGGGTGGTGATAGCTGCCGAACAATGTGGGTGTACTCAATGCCACAGAGCTATACCCTTAAAAATGATTACAATGGTAAATGTTATGTATATTTTACCATAATTTTTTTGAATGGAATAAATATTCTTTTAATAAAGCAAAATAAAACAACGACATGCATTTTTTACCTCTCAAATTGGCAAAAATAAAAGTATGGCGATATCCAGCAGGAATTAAAGGCTTTTTATAAGACAATTTGGCACCATTTAAAATGTACATGCCCTTTGACCTAGAAGTTCCACTGTAAGGATGTGTCCTAAGGAAATATTGATGCATACGTGCAAACGCGCACACATACACACCGCAGTTTGGGAATCACCAAGCTCAGTTCATGGAAGCATTATCGCAGTAAAAATCTCAAACAATCCTTGTAATGAAAAGATATGTGGGCATTTGAAAGAATGAGGTACATTTTTATGTTCTGGAATGTAAGGACACACACTAAACTGATGACTTTTTCTCTGGGGAGAGAGAGGGATTGGTGTGGGGTCAGAGAGGGAAGAAAAGAGGGTCTTTAGTTTTTACTCTCTATGCTTCTGTATTGCTGATTTTTTTAAATAAAAATCACCACTTTGTTCATTTCTTTAATTTTATGATTTTTTTTAAACCAAATGCTTCTTGAAGACATCCTCTGTGGCGAGTCCAGTTGGGAGTGTGCTCTGCACTTCAAAACCTAACAATCTAGGGCGCCTGGGTGGCTCAGTTGGTTAAGCGACTGCCTTCGGCTCAGGTCATGATCCTGGAGTCCCGGGATCGAGTCCCGCATCGGGCTCCCTGCTCCTTGGGAGCCTGCTTCTCCCTCTGACCCTCCCCCCTCTCATGTGCTCTCTCATTCTCTCTCTCTCAAATAAATAAATAAAATCTTAAAAAAAACCCAAAAACAAAAACCTAACAATCTATCCCTTCTTCCCACCAGCTACCACACTGGCTCTTCACAACATGGCCAAATGCCATTTTTACGAACAGGAATGATGCTGCAGAGGATAAGGCAGCGAAGAAAATCAGTGCTGAAAAAACCCATCGGGATTATCATTCTTGTTATTCCAACTCCAGGAGTGGTGGCCCAGAATGCTGCTGGCCTGGCCGGTCCTTTCTAAGAGATGCAATGTGCTGCCAGCAACCCCAGCCACCGTCTCTCTGTCGTCCGTCTGTCTGCTGTGACCCCCATCTGGCCCCTGAGACCCCACCAGCTTTTGGAATGCCGCCCTGGCGTCTGGCAACTGATACTTTTATGACGGAGTGGGGAAGCATCTCCATCCCTGCTTCTTTCATTCCTTGCCAGAGGTCTGTTGTTTTTCAGGATGGTAAGTTCTTTTTGCCCCATAAATGGCAATCCATATGGGGCCTGGCCTCACAGACCAATGTCAGCAGCCTTAGTGAGGGAGAATCTCCGCCCAGATCCCCTCCCACCAGCAGGCCACCAGCCACCCTGGCCAGAGGGTCTGCGATCTGCTTCCCTTCTTCCCAAGGTTCCTGTGGCACCTCCTTGTGGGCCCAGAATTCCAGCCCAAGAGGAGGCTTTCTCCAAGTCTGCATGCACACACTTAACCCAAGGAGATCTGGGTCTACAGAGAAAAATATATTTTATAGTCTCCCAGAAATGAGCCATCACTAAAATTATTTTTTCCAGTTGGTCCTTGTATACAGACACATACAACTTTTTAAAATACATTTTGGCTAAAATCAACAATACAAAAACAACAGGTGTTGGCAAGGATGTGGAGAAAGGGGAACCCTCATGCGTTGTTGGTGGGAATGCAGGCTGGTGCAGCCACTGTAGAAAACAGTATGGAGGTTCCTCAAGAAGTTAAAAACAGAACTACCCTACTATCCCACAATTGCACTACTAGGTACTTACCCAAGGGATACAAAAATACTAATTCAAAGGAATACATGCATCCTGATGTTTATAGCAGCATTATCAACAACAACCAAATTATGGAAACAGAAGAAATGTCCATCGATTGATGAGTGGATAAAGAAGATATGCTATACACACACACACACACACACACACACGAATATTACTTAGCCATAAAAAAGAATGAAATCTTTCCATTTGCAGTGGCATGGATGGAGCTAAAGAGTATAACACGAAGCAAAATAAGCCAGTCAGAGAAAGACAAACACCACATGATTTCACTCATATGTGTAGTTTAAGAAACAAAACAAAGGAGCAAAGGGGGAAAAAAAGAGAGAGAGAGAGACAAACCAAGAAACAAACTCTTAACTACAGAGAACAAACTGACGGTTACCAGAGAGGAGGCAGGTGGGGGGAGGGGTGAAACAGGTGATGGGGATGAAGGAACGCACTTGTGATGAGCCCCGGGGGGTTGGATGGAAGTGCTGAATCGCTCTATTGTCTATCTGAAACTAATATCACGCTGTATGTTAACTGAATTTAAATAAAAACTTTAAAAAAAGAAAAAGTACATTGTGGGCTTCATCCTTGATATTTTTCCATAAAAGAACTGCCATGGGTATGCCAGGCACCCATGTGCCCGTCTGTCATGGGCCCGCTTGCCCTGGGCCCTTGCTGGGGAAGCAGAGCTCAGCCTTGGGAGGTGAGATTCTTGCTGAGCTCCTCTGTGCACTAGGAGCTGGACTCCAACTCGCACACTCTAACTTCAGAATCCACACTTTCACCCACCCTCTACCTCCTCCTCCCATCACCAGCTAACATGTTCTTTCAGAAGGAGATTTGTTGATTTATATTTTCTATTAAGATTTTTTTAAACATACACAAAAGAAGGGAGGACAATGAACCTGCCTGCAGGTATCACCCAGCTTTTGAAAGACATAGTAACATTTCCAGAACCAGCATTCCATGCAAGAGTTTGGGGCTGACAGTCCCAGGTCAAAGTGAACAACTCTTCCAGAACTTGATCAGAAGAACCTGGTAAGAATGATCCAGGTGGTGCCCAGGAGAGAGGAGGCCAGACCCACATAGGAAGCAGACAGGAGATAAGATGGAAACTCACAGGGAGAGTGAGGAAAACCAGGGGGCAGTGCAGGAGAAACTTGGAGTTTCTGGGGAGTCGCTGGCAGCAGTCAATTTCCAGCCCTCAGGTATTCTTACCCTAAACCCCCTGTGATGGACACGGAGAGCCCTGCCACGCCCTCCTTCCAGGGAGGGCTTACTGCCCCAGCTGGCTAGGGGCACCGTCAGCACACAGGGGCCAGGCCCTCCATATTGTCTCGGCTGCAGAGAGCCAGCTCACCCTTCCCAAGGCCATCTCAGCACACCTTGGGACAACTCTAGTGCCAGAGGCCCCCAGGGTGTCGGGGTTACTGAGGCTGTCCAAGCTTGACTTCATCCTCTGCCCCATCTCACTCCCTTCCTCCCCTTCCATAGGTGTTAATCCTAAGGCACTCCTTAATAAATATCCTGCACATGAAACCAGCTCAGAGTCTGCTTCCCTGGAAACCCAAGCTGAAACACCCCCTTTCCCCAGTGAGGGGGCGCCTGGGTGGCTCAGTCAGTTGAGCGACGGACTCTTAATTCAGCTCAGGTCATGATCTCAGGATCGTTGGACCAAACTCTGTGTCGGGCTCCGCACTCAGTGCAGAGTCTGCTTGGGATTCTCTCTCCCTCTCCCTCTTCCCCTCCTCCCACTCGCAGGCTTGCTCTCTGTCTCTCTCTCTAAAATTAATTAATTAATTAATTAATTAATTAATTAATTAATTAAAGGAAGTCCCAGTGACTTGCAATCTAAAGAGCACAGCTAACACCATCACCCCGGGGTCACCATACTGGGGCTGTGATGACTACCATGCCCCATTCACAAAAAAAACATACAGATATTGGGATAGAAGAAAGGCAAAGCAAATGGGACAGACTTTTACGTTGTATATGTCCAGGGAACATATGACCCATATGGGGGAGATGGGGTAGGGCAGGGAATGCAGCTTTGTTTATTTCTCTGGGGGTACTTGGGAGCCCACTCCAGCACATTAAAGGAAACTCATTACCTTCCTGCTCAAAGTCTCCTAGGGCTTCATTCAGGCCCTCTGGGAGAAAGTCTTTGGGGTCCATTCTCTTTCCCTCTTCCCCAAGGAGGTCCCAGATCCAGAAGCTAATCTGCCCCCATCCATGAAGTACCTGCCGCTGGTATAACTCAGGGTCTGGTTTTTTTTGGCTGACCTTCCTGGCTTTGCAGATTAACTGAATCTAACTTCCACTTTCCTTAAATCTCTGGCTTGGGCAGCCTTCTCTGGGGCCCTCTTCACAGGGCCAGCTTACCCCTACTGTCACTTAACCGGCTGAGTCAGCCAGGTGCCCCAAAGATTTTATTTATTTATTTGAGAGAGAGCGTGCATGCGTGCGTGTGCATGTATGAGTGGGGGGAAGGGCAGAAGGAGAAGGAGAGAATCTCAAGCAAACTCCCACTGAGTGTGAGCCTGAAGTAGGGCTCCTTCTCATGACCCTGAGATCATGACCTGAACGGAAATCAAGAGTCAAAGGCTTAACCAACTAAGCCACCCAGGCGCCCCTGTGAGGACTTTTTTGATGTGCCATTTTGGCTAGGCTACAGTCCCCAGCTATTTATTATACTACATAAATATATAGTATATACTATACTATATATATACATATGAGGCTCTGGAGGCATAGGGAGGGACATTCAGCACAGAGCCGAGCACACAGTGTTAGTTATTTCTATTAATGTCACTATGTCACCCAAACCAGCTGGAGACCCCTCTCTGTCACCCACTACATCACAACCACCAACTGCTTATTTTCTACGGTGATTAACTTTCTTTTTTTTTTTTTTAAGATTTTTTTATTTATTTATTTGCGAGAGAGAGAGAGAGAGAGAGAGAGAAACAGCATGAGAGGGGATAGGGTCAGAGGGAGAAGCAGGCTCCCCGACAAGCCGGGAGCCCGATGTGGGACTCGATCCCAGGACTCCGGGATCATGACCTGAACCGAAGGCAGTCGCTTAACCAACTGAGCCACCCAGGCGCCCTACGGTGATTAACTTTCAAATTTCTCAGCTTTTTATCCCCATTGCCACTCTGTGAGCCCGACCCTCATTATCTCTTGTGTAGATCATAGTGACAATCTCCTAACTAATCTGCTTGCATCCATGAAATCCATCGACAATGCGGTAAGAGCAAACACCAGCGTAGCCTTCACCATGCGCCAGGTGCTGTTCTAAGCACTTTGCAATCCTGGGATGTGTATCCTATCGCTGTCATTACTGTTTTACAGACGAGGACACTGAGGCACGGAGGGGCCAAGGCACGACACCCTCTACCATCCCTCTTTGCTTTCTTCCCTGCTCCTCCCTGCCTTGCTTCTGCTGAGATTTTCACCCTCATAACCTCTGATCCCATCCCTGCCACTTAGGCCCAGCAGACCTGGAGCTAGTTCCTTTACTTCCGTTTTAGTTGGCTTGGGCGGCCAGAATAAAGCACCACTGACTGGGAGGCTTAAACCACAGCCATTTATTTTTCACAATTCTAGAGGCTGGAAAATCCAAGATCAAGACGCCAGCAGTGCCAGCTTTTGGTGAGGGTCCTCTTCCTGGCTTGCAGACCAGACGTGCAGCACCTTCTCACTGTGTGCTCACGTGACCTTTCCTCCGGGCCCTTGTGGAGAGAACGTGAGACAGCCCTCCTGCCTCTTCCTCATTTTATAAAAGCACTAATCCCATCATGAGAGTTGCCCCTCTTGACTTCATCTAAACCTAATTACCTCCCAAAGGCCCCTAACACCATCATACCGAGAGTTAGCGAGAAAGTACATGAGAGGCGGGAGGGTTAGAGGGAGAAGCAGGCTCCTCGCCGAGCAGGGAGCCCGATGCGGGACTCGATCCCGGGACTCCAGGATCATGACCTGAGCCGAAGGCAGTCGCTTAACCAACTGAGCCACCCAGGCGCCCTCTGGCATTTTCTTCCATCCATTATCACCGTGTCCTTTAACATTTCCAGAAACCTCTTTCGAAGCATACATATTCAGCTCAGGAGCATTTATTGGGGAGCATGGAATGATAACAATAGAATAATACTGAGACTAGCTCGGAAAGTACTAAAGAGAAGTAATTAGCATGGTGCAGGGAAATTATAAAAAGAAACCAAAGTAGTTGAACCACGCCCCTTCACATAATACATCTCACCTACAAAATGCTTTCAGATACTTGATCTCACAGATCCTGGTGACAGCTCAATTACAATCTCCATTTCTTAGAGGAGGAGATCAGAGTTCAGAGAAACGATGCAACGGTCCGCGGGCCCCAGGCTGCCAGGTAATGGTGCCAGTGCCTGGACCCAGGTCTCCTGACCCCCACGTGCTATCTGAGGTGCTTCAGAGATGTGTCTATACTTTCATTACAACAGAAGGGGCCTGCCTGAAAGCACACAGCTACCACAATCCTTCCTGGAGGTGCAGTGAGAGTAAATAAATCCTTTCTTCCTACTTGCCTGTTATAAATTATTACTCCTTCCCCAGTGAACTTGTAATTGTCTTTTTATCAGGCTCGATTGGGAGAAGCTTAGTAATCTGGCTCCAAGCCAAAGAGCAACACATTGCATAAAGGAGACAGAATTCTGAAATGAACAAATGAACTGAACAGAAAAGGGCAGTTTTGCATATTCTTTAAAGGAGGAGGATAAAAACTGTAGTATGTAGAAGGGGCCCATTTTCCAGAAATGATGCAAATTAAAAAGAAGTCAGAAATATGTGAAAATTGGTCAAAAACTATAAAGAAACAGAATTTCTCCTACACAGACACTCACACAGATTTTGTTTGCTTTTTTTTTTTTTTTTTTTGAGAGAGAGAGAATGAGAGAGAGCACATGAGAGGGGGGAGGGGCAGAGGGAGAAGCAGGCTCCCTGCCAAGCAGGGAGCCCGACGCGGGACTTGATCCTGGGACTCCAGGATCATGACCTGAGCCGAAGGCAGCCGCTCAACCAACTGAGCCACCCAGGCGCCCCGATTTTGTTTGCTTTCATTCATTTGCAGCATTGCTTGTAGGTGTCCCTTCCAGAGACCCAGGCAAGAGGGGCTGGCCCGTTAGACCACCGCGCACACACGAGCACCATGCAGACCCGGACGCAGGCTTCCTTCCTCCGTATCCTGGAAGCAAAGGCTGACTGCACCTCAGTGCCAGACAGACAGGTGTGGAGGCTTAGCCGCCAGCCAGCACCAAAGATGAAATACTCCCCTGAGATTAGGGATGAGTGGAGTGACAAGAGCACTTACCTAAGCATTTGGGTCCCTCAAACGTCTTCCCTCACAGGTTCTTCAGAAACCGTAATTCCCAGTATTACCAAACGCCCATTTTCTGGCTCCTTTTCCTGTTCCAGTCTATGGTTCCAAAAATTAGCACAGAAATTCTTAGAGCTACAGGAACTACTCACAAATTAGCACAGTGTTCCCAGCAAGTGCACATGTGACAGACAGCTGAGCAATATTTTGCAATAGTACACAGTTCATGTTATTCTTCTATTTGTACATATGTAGGTCTGCACATAACACATATGAAGCAATATACAGATTATATTGGCCACAAGAGAGACTTTGAATGCTAGAACTGCAGGCAGTTTAAATTTTATAAAAATTATTCATTGCATTTAACTACTACATATACAAAAATTTTAATCAAATATTTTATTTTTAAATGAGGCTGGCTTGCAATTTTGAAATTCATTAATAATTATTTGCATTTTGCTGTAGAATACTAGATAATATTTCAGGGGAAAAATCTTGTTTAAAATATGTATGAAATTTAACATTTTTAAATTTAACTCACAGCTTCTATGAAAACACAGTCGATCTTCATTATTCGTGGATTCCCTATTTGAGAATTCACTTACAACCTAAAATGTATTTGTAACCCCGAAATCAATATCCACAGCAATTTTGTGGTCATTTGAGGACAGGCACAAAGTGCCAAAAAATCTAGGTCCCCCAACGCACATGTTTCTAGCTGAGGCCAAACAAGGCAATGCTCTGCCTTCTTATTTTAGTTCTCATAATGTAAACAACTATCCTTTTTGCAGTCTGTTTAGTATCCTACTTTTCTCATTTTTGTTGGTGGTTTCACTGTTCAAAATGGCCCCATGCATAGTGCCGAAGGGCTGTCTAGTATTCTCAAGCACGAGGAGGCTGTGATGCACCTCACAGAGAAAATACATTGTCAGATAAGCTTTGTTCGAGTATTTTAAAGTGCCATTGGCTGGAAGTTTAATGTTAATGAACAACAATATATACTAAATAAGGTATCTTTCAACAGAAACACATAAAACAAGGATATGTATTGATCAGCTGACAAAAATGTGACCAAAAGCTTACGGGAACCTAACTGTATGTGTCCTAGGAGCAATGATTTAGTATTCACTAATTCAGCATCAGCAGTGACTTGATAGAACTAACAACCATAAATAATGAGAATTGACTGTATATATATTCAAGTTTTGTACACTTTGAATGCAATTACATCTTATTTTTTAATTGTTTAGATCATACTATCTGTAGAACACAAGTTATGTGAAAATCTTTTTTTTTTTTTAAAGATTTTATTTATTTATTTGACAGAAAGAGACACAGCAAGAGAGGGAACACAAGCAGGGAGAGTGGGAGAGGGAGAAGCAGGCTTCTCGCCGAGCAGGGAGCTCAATGTGGGGCTCGATCCCAGGACCCTGGGATCATGACCTGAGCTGAAAGCAGACGCTTAACAACTGAGCCACCCAGGCGTCCCTATGTGAAAATCCTGATAACACAATTAGTAATATGCTTAAGGGAAAGCAAGAAAAAAAATTGTGGGGGCACCTGTGTGGCTCAGTTGATTGAGCATCCCACTCTTGGTTTCAGTTCAGGTCATGATCTCAGGGTCCTGGGATCGAGCCCAGCATCAGGCTCTGTGCTCAATGGGGAGTCTGCTTGTGGATTCTCTCTCTTCCTCTCCCTTTGTCCTTCTTCTGCTCACACACACAAGTGCTCTCTCTCTCTCAAATAAATAAATAAATCTTAAAAAAAAAAAAGGTTGTAATGCACAAACCAGCCTTATATTTACAATTGATGTGAAGAAGGAAATGAAAGCCAAGGGCTGGCCATGTTTGGATGTGCATCACTGTGGAGACACAAAAATTCAGAGAGACCAAAAGTAACCATAAGAAAATTCAGAGAAACCATGGGAAAGCATCAAACAGGAGTTGGAATCATTCTTATCTAGATCTTTTTCAGACCCCAGAGGACATCTGGGTGACACATAAAATTTCAGAAACATCTGTCGTTTGAAGGCAAAAGGAGAATTTAGAAGTTGAGGGGATGATTTCAGAATAAAGGATGCTAACCCACTGATTGAAAGGATCCCACTACAACAGGGTTTGAACTGCTGTTTGCAACCAGTTGGTGGATGATAAAATCAAGTTGGCAGGTCATGATCATATTTTTAATGAAGTAATAAAATGAAAAGGAGTAGTTCAACACCACGGGCCATTAGGGAAATGCAAATTAAAACCTCGATGAGGGGCGCCTGGTCGGCTCAGTCAGAAGAGCATGGGACTCGATCTGGGGGTCCTAAGTTTGAGCCCCATATTGGGTGGAGAGATTACTTAAATAAAACTTAAAAAAATTTTTTTCAATAGTGGTAATACCAAATACTGGCGAGAATGCTAAGAATTTCTTACACATTGCTGGTGGGAATGTAAAATGGTACAGCCACTCTGAAAATTGTTTGGTAATTTCTTACAAAACTAAAATATACTTACCATATGACCCAGCAACCACTCCCCTGGACATTATCCCAGAGAAATGAAACCTTATGTCTGCGCACACCAGAAAAATGTACATAAATGTCCATGGCAGTGTTATTTTTAATAGCTGAAAACTGCAAACAATCAAAATGACCTTCAACAGGTACATCCATGGCATGGAATACCACTCAGAAATAAAAAGGACCAAACTACTGATACACTCCACAACTTGAATAGATCTCAAGGGCCTTCTGCTGAGCTAGAAAAGCCAAACTCAAAAGACAAAATTTTAGGGCACCTGGGTGGCTCAGTCATTGGGTGTCTGCCTTCGGCTCGGGTCATGGTCCCAGGGTCCTGGGATCAAGTCCCATTTCGGGCTCCCTGCTCAGCAGGGAGCCTGCTTCTCCCTCTCCCACTCCCCCTGCTTGTGTTCCTGCTCTCGCTCTCTCTGTGTCAAATAAATAATCTAAAAAAAAAAAGGCAAAATTTTAGAGACGGAAAACAGATTGTGGTTGCCAGGGGTTATGAGCCGGGGTTGAATGGGGGTAGGTGACACTATAAAGGGGTAGCACGAAGGATTCCCTTTGTGGTGATGGACTAGGTCTGCATCTGGATTGTGGTGGCTGTACAACTCTGAACATGTGATAAAATTGCAGAGAAATACACACACATGCACATAATAAATGGGTGAAATCTGGAAAAGTCTGTAGACTGCACCAATGTCAGTTGCCTGGTTTTCATATTGCACTATAGTTATAGAAGATGTTACCATTGAGTACACAGGGGACCTCAATGTACCATCTTTGCAACTTTCTGTGAGTCTATAATCATTTCAAAATGAAGAGGTTTTAAAAATGAAAATGAATAGAACAGAGAAGCTTAGAGTACAATACTCATAGTGAAAGTGAATATTGTTCTAGGGAACTTTTGTTTCATTTGTGCGTGCTCATGTGAGTCACAATGTGAAATGTACTTAATTCACTTCTTGGGGAGGGAGGCAATCATCAAGTTCAAAAACAGTTTGAAAACCATTGCTTTACAGCAAGCTTGAAAGACTCAAAGAGCTAGAGGGGCCAGGTAGACCATGTGAAGAAGTAAAATGGGCCTGGCTCATTAAGATGTCATGGTTCATCTTTCCCATATACCTAGTTCTTACTGTGGCAGGCTTCACAATGATGTAAGTATTCTTTCTTCCACAGATTAATAGGCTCTTTCTTTCATTGCTTTAGCTACATAGTACTCTTGATCTATTTGTTCTCCCCACTTTTGATAGTGAATTAGTTTATCTATTGCTGAGTAACAAACTACTCCAAATCTTAGCAAGATAACACAGCGACCACTTATTATCTCACAGTTTCTGGGAATGGCTTGGCTCAGCAGTTCTGGCTCAGGGTCTCCCAGGCGGTTACAGTCAAATTGTCACCCAGCTGGGGCGCCTGGGTGGCTCAGTTGGTTAAGCGACTGCCTTCGGCTCAGGTCATGATCCTGGAGTCCCGGGATCGAGCCCCCATTGGGCTCCCTGCTCCGCGAGAAGCCTGCTTCTCCCTCTCCCACTCCCCCTGCTTGTGTTCCTGCTCTCGCTGTCTCTGTCAAATAAATAAATAAAATCTTTAAAAAAAATTTTTTTAAAAATTGTCACCCAGCGCTGCAGCCATCTGAAGACTCACCTGGGGCCAGAGGACCCACTTCCCAACTCCCTTGTTGATAGCCTCCACTCCTCACTGGCTGTTGGCCACAGACTTGAGCTCCTCACTACATGGTCTTCTCCATAGAACTGCTCACAATATGGCAGCCGGCTTGCCCCAGAATGAGAGATACAAGAGAAAGAAAGATAAAGCCAGGCACCTAAATGGAAATTATAGTCTTTTATAACTTAACTTCGGAAATGACATACTATCTCCCCTGCCATAAAACATTGGTCACACAGACCTTATCCTGGTACAACAGAGGAGGGGACTTCACAAAGGTGGGAACAAGACGGGGGGATCATTGAGGACCACCTTAAAAGTTGACTTCCACAGAGAGAGGTCCGGGCACAAGAAATATTTCTCTACTATAAGGAAAACACCAGTACAGATACGAGAAATGACAACCACCTCTGGTCTCCATGCTGGGAAGACATTAGGGAGTGGTAGAGAACCCAGTCAAGTGAAGAGGACATGGCCCATTTCAGGGGTGCAGCTGCTAATCGAATGCTGCCATGAGAAAATAGAGCTCTTAATGTGGAAATCGTTCCATGTTAAAATTTAATTAAAAATTTAAACCCAGATTCAGATTTCAACAATGCCAATTACCTGCAGTGTGACCTTAACCAAGTCTCAGATCCTATGCTGTAAAGCAGAAATTATCAAAATAGTGCCATTTCACATAGCTTCCGGGAGGATTAAGTGGGATAATACCCATAGAAGTCCTTTGTGCAGGGCCTGGAGCACAAGAGCGGCTCCATAATATTGGTCACCACGATTATTGCTATTCTGGCGCCAGAGATGAAAACCGGAGCAATAATATTCCCACTCTGTGGCTATTAGCCACTTGGGCGAGCTAAGCAGCTGCCAACGTTTACATAAGGGGTTTTCCTCCACACAACTACAGAGCAGAACAATTGTCAGCGAGACTGAACCTCAAAGGCCTGCTTTCCCTTTTTCACAATTTTATCTTGGAGAAGTCCTGAAATTCCATGACCTACAAAGAGAACTAGAGCTTTGATGGTGTGGAGAATACAGAGGTCACAGCCTGATTTCTTTGCTCCTCATACCTCCTTTGTGTTAGAGTCACACAGCTATCCTCAGGCTGGCAAAACTGGTACCCAAGAGGAGGCTGAAATAACAGCAAAAAAAAGGACCAGAAAGGTCATCTGGGGAGAAATAGATTTGCTCACCTGTGAGCCTACTCCAGCACAAGGTCTGAACTATCTCTATAACAGTCCACATACCTGGCTATCCACCTCTCATTGAATGCCTCCAAGGACAGAGAACTCATCACCTCTTCCAGCATAGTTTATTTCATTTTGATTAAGAATTTTATGTATTGGGGCACCTCGGCACCTCAGTGGCGCTGTTGGTTAAGCGTCTGACTCTTGGTTTCAGCTCAGCTTGTGATCTCAGGGTTGTGAAATCAAGCCCCATGTCGGGCTCACACTCAGCTCACAATCTGCTTGGGATTTTCTCTCTCCCTCTAGCTCTGCCCCTTTCCTGCCCTCTTTCTCTCCCAAATAAATAAATATTTAAAACAAAAGAATTTTTTGTATTGTTCAAAGAATATTGATTGAGCACTTACGGTGTCATGCATTGCATTTGGTGCTGGGGATGCAGTGGTAAACCAGACAGATTGAGCTCTTCCATTTCCTAGTGTGGGGTGAGAGACAATAAACAAATAAAGGAATATATAACACATTTGGTAGAGATGAATTCTATGAAGAAAGATGAAACAAGGTAAAAGTCAAGAGAATAACAGGGGAATTACTCTATATGGGTGGTCAAGGAAGGTTCTCTGAGGAGAGGACACTTAAGCAACTTTCTAAATGAAATAAGAAGGTGTACAATGTGAATATCTAGACTAAGAAGAACATCTCACATGAGCATTTCAACAAGGGCAAAAACTCTGAAGCAGAGTGAATGTCTTCCTTACAGTCAGGGGAAACTCGGACCGAAAACTCTTTCCTCTTACTCACACAAACACAAAATTCACCTCCTCTTAAGAGGTAATCAGGTTCATCACATCTGTCTGTACCTGTAGGGTTTCTGGTCAGATCAAGAAGGCCCCACATCTGTCCCTATCAGGTCTAGTCTCATCATATTTTCTCCATCTCTCCACAGGATCCAGCTTGCCCTAGCATTTACAGTTACATCCTTCCTAATATAATTAGCATTCTATCTACATCCCCATTCAAATCCCCAATTAAAAAAAAAATGTCAAATTGAACAGGCCTGAGGAATGTTGCCCCACGGCAAATCTCTAAAGGCTTCCCCCACACCGACGCCCTCCCCCACCTCCCTACCCTGCAGTTGACAGTCATCAAGAGTCCATTAGCTTCCTCTTATTAGCTCGACATTTTCCAAAGCATCCTTCTCAACAAAGAAAATGGAAATGTAATTGGAGTTGAGTGGTTCAGCTCTCTCAACACCATCTGTTAACAGTATACAATCTGTTCCAAGCAGCAGGCTGAAATGTTGTCAGACATAAATGACACCCAAGTCATAAGTAAATGCAAGGTATGAGCATGAGCTTGTTGATTGACTCAGAGTAATTCATTTACCACACTAGACTTGTAACTCAAGAGTCTCATCATCTTTACGTCTTCCACATCCAGAGGACACTGCCAGATACTTCATGGATATCTGATAAATGTTTACTGAATAAGTACATGTGTGGGTATTGCAGAAGATATTTAGGAAAAATCCCCACATGGGACCTGAGACCCTGACACCAGTAAGTTATGACTTTTCCATCTCATGGTGCTGCTGCATAACAAAACATCCCCAAACTTAGTGATTTAAAACAACTACAAATTTATTTTGCTCACCAACCTGTAATTTGGCCAGCGACAACTAGCCAGGGCAGTTCAAGGCTCACCTGTTTGCCTGCTTACTGGTTGATGCTAGCTGTTGGCTCAGACCTCAGCTGAGACTGTAGCTGGAATGCCTACAAGTAGCCTTTCCTTGTAGGTGCTTGGTTTTCTTTTTTTTTTTTAAAGATTTTATTTATTTATTTGAGAGAGAATGAGAGACAGAGAGCACGAGAGGGAGGAGGGTCAGAGGGAGAAGCAGACCCCCTGCTGAGCAGGGAGCCTGACGCGGGACTCGATCCCGGGACTCCAGGATCATGACCTGAGCCGAAGGCAGTCGCTCAACCAACTGAGCCACCCAGGCGCCCGGTGCTTGGTTTTCTCAGAGTGCAAAGGCATCCTGAGAGAGTCAGGCAGAGCCCTGGGGCCTTTTATGTCCTAACCTCATAAACTGAAAAGCATCACTTCTGCCATATTTCATTCACTAAAAGAAAGTCACACAGGACAAGCTATACTCAAGAAAGGCGTTTGAAACGTGTATTATAGCTGTCTCTAGAAGAAATAGATTCCTTTGTTTCCAAAATAAAAGTTGGAATTGGAGTTCACCAGAGGTCCAAACTGGGACAAATGCTCAGGCCAAAGGTGGGGCCCTGTAAGGTAACACCTAAATAATGCTTGACATTGCATCTGAAAAGGAATTAAGTGGCAGTGAGACCTTCCAAAAAGTCGATGTCTCAGGATGTCTGGAAATTTCAAGCTCAAGTTTGACAGATCCTTCAATAGTGTATCGCAAAGAATGCTCCAAGTCCATCCAAGCCTGCTTTCTTTTTCTCCTGGGTGCACAGCTTGACTACACTCCCAGCCTCCCTCACAGTTAGATAAGACCATGAGACTAAGTCCTGGCGGAAGAGATGAGAGCAGAAATAATGGAGACTACTTTTAAGACTGGTCCATAAAAATTCTAATGCAGTCCTGTATTTTTTCCTCTTTTCCTATCCACTGGCTGAATGGAGTAAACTTCCAGGACCCAGAGGAGGACAGAGTGACAAGAGAGAAGCCGGGGTACCTGAGTCACTACATGGAGGTAAGCTGCCCGACCAGAACCACCAGCATGTAGTGTTGCTGCATGAATGGGAAATAAATTCTTATTGCTTTAAGCCACTTTGGGGGCTGTTTGCTACAGCTGTTTGCCTTCCCTGCCTGTGAAGTTGGATTTTTAGTCACGAAATATTCATTCCCCTCCCTCCCCCACCACGGGTGGAATATACTTCTCCACTCCGTTAACAGTGGGTTTGGCCAATGGGTTGTTCATAGACATGAGCTGACATAATATGCTTTTACACACACTTCATCACTCCTACACTCTTCTGTGCTACACCCTCTTCCTGTTCTGCCATCACCTTGGGAAGAACAAGCATCAGCCAGATACTGGTCCAGAGGATGAGATCCAACTGGCAGCTTGGAACCCAGCCCGGCCTAGCGCAACCCAGCAGCAGCTGACTGACCAGCAGATGAATGAGCAAAAATAAATGATTATTATTTTAAGCCACTGAGTTTTGGGGTAGTTTGTTACACGGCATATTGTGGAGATAGTTGACTGATACACTAATGAAGTGTGAGTATGGCAGTCTCATGGGGCTGCCATTTTGGTGCCTTTTCTATTACCTCACTTAAGCTTTATGCTAAAGCTATTTTAAAGATGAAGAAACAGAGGTGTAGGAAAAGACTTGCCCAAGGCCACACAGGAGTTTGGTATATCACATTCATACGCCTAAATACTCTTCCTTCTGTTCCAAACACACTGAGGGAATGTGAGAAAAGCAGATAAAATCAGGGCGGCGGGGACAGGATTTAGGATGTTTCCACCAAATCCCACTTTAACAGAGCTTGCTAATAATACCCCCTGACACTTAAAAGAGGAAAGTTCGGGACAAATAAAACAAAGACCAGCTTCTCCCCCTGGGGTTGTTAATTTATGGAACTTACTATCTAAACATCTTTAGATAATACAACTGAAAATACAACTTTTCTAAGAAAGATTTGAACAATCGCATTACACCACTCCTATAATGGGTTAATAAGGAAAATAAGAACGTTTGCAGGGATATTTTCAAGGTTAACTTCAAGGAGGAAAACCACACCCTTGGACACAGTGTTCCTAGAGCCCTGGTGAGAGAAGGACTACAGAGAGCCCTCTCCGACTGTTTACCGCCCTTCAGACAATGCTTGTAACCAGCATTCAAGATGACCCGCCACCGCTCCCGCAAGAGCCGCCCCGCTCAGCAAGGCAGACGAGAGAGGGCAACCAGCCCCAATCTGAGCAAAGAGCAGTGGAAACCTGTTTCCCCTGTCCCTTCATCACTAGGAACCCTCGGCTAGGATTCTTTTAGTGCGAGACGACGCAAGGGCTCAGCCTCCCCGAGAAGAGGAAAAGGGGAGTTGGGAGGTCGGGGGGGGGGCAACTGCACAGGGATGGGGGGGTCTCTTGCGAGCAGGGATTACTGCAGAGCACGCGTGCAAGGCCGCACATCCATCCACACCTACAACTGCATACTACACATACACACCACACACCCCTCCCCCGCCGGCCCCCACGCCCATTCTGGAGCGGAGCAGCAGATTCCCGGGGACGGGAGCGCAGCCCCAAACGGAAAGCTAGGGCCCGGCGCCCACCCGGCAGCGCCCACAGCCTCCACCGCGAAGCCAGGCGAGCTGGGGGCGCAGGGAGCTGGGTCTCCCGCCCACCCCCCACCGGGACAGGAAGAGCCGCGCCCAGCCCGCGAGGCAGCCCAGCGGAGGGCGCGGCGGGGAAGCAAGGGGCCCGCGCCGCCCCCGCCCCCGCCCATCGTCTTCCAGCACCGCCCCCGCTGCGGCGGGCGAGGGGCGGGGCGGGGCGCGGCGTATATAAGACGAGGGGCGGGCGCCGTTCTTTTGTCTCTTGCTGCAGCAACGCGAGTGGGAGCACCAGGCGCCGGCTCGGAGCGGAACTCCACGGTGAGCGCTGCCCAGGGCGGGGGCCCCGTCCGGGTGGGGTCGGAGCTGGTGAACCTGGCCGGCGCGCGGCGGCCGCAACAGGCGCCCTTCCCCGACGGGACGCCCGGCCGATGGACCACGCCCTGGGGCTGGGGCGGGGGGGGGGGGTGCGGGACGCGCCCAGATCCTCGGCCTGCGGGGACCGGGAACGCCCCGGCCGAGTGCCACGTCGAGAGGCGTCGGCGGAGAGGCGGAGGGGACGCTGGCCCCGGCCGCAGGCCAACCGCCTCGCTTTGCCCACTAGGATCGCTTTAAGAAAATGGCAGACAAGCCGGACATGGGGGAAATCGCCAGCTTCGATAAGGCCAAGCTGAAGAAAACGGAGACGCAGGAGAAGAACACCCTGCCGACCAAAGAGAGTGAGTGCGCCCCCGCCTCCGGGTCCGCGTGCCCCCAGCCCAGGCCCCCCCCCCGCCCTTTCCGAGAACCCCGCCCCACCCCCACCTGACCACGGCGCCGGGTCCCTGCGGCCCCGGCCCCCTTTTTGTTCCACGAAGCGCATGTCTTCCCAGCCCCAAGCCTCTTTCTTCAGACCCAGACCTCGTGGGTTCCTCGGCTGGGGGGTTGCAAGGTGTCCTCATCCCCCAGTGCCGCCTTCCTTCTCTCTACAGCCATTGAGCAGGAGAAGCGGAGTGAAATTTCCTAAGAACCTAAAGGATTCCCCACCCCCGTCATCTTCGAGACACCCCAGTCGTGATGTGGAGGAAGAAGAGCCACCTGCAAGATGGACACGAGCGACAAGCTGCACTGTGAACCCGGGCACTCCGTGCCGACGCCACCGGCCTGCGGGTCTCTGAGGGGACCCCCCCCAATCGGACTGCCAAATTCTCCGGTTTGCCCTGGGATATTATAGCAAATTATTTGTATGTTTAATGAAAATAAAACACACCTCGTGGCACGGCTGGCGTGGTCTGAGTCTTAGTTGGGAACGCGTGGGCAGTGTCGCTGCAGCAAAATCCCACGCGCCGGAGTCGAGTTGCTGTCGCAGAGCGGGAGGGGGTCGCGGAACGGCCGGTTTGGAGGGACCATTTTTAATGTTGATTTTACCTGCTTCTCCATGAGATTTTGTGCGTTATTATTAGCTGCTTAGCTCTCATGCACTCCATGTAAAATGTAACCTCACTTTGTCATTCTTGGAAGCTCTTTGGGAAAAATGCTTTTCCAGGGGAGCAGGATTTGTTTTTGATAAGCTTTTGCCGTCCCACTGTTTCTCTGGCCTCATAGTTCTGATTCACCCCCGGAAAGAGAACAGTGATTTAAAGTCTGAGAAGAAAGGGGTAAGCAACTAAATCCGGAATGTTGGAAATTGGGTGAGGTCACAAAAGTCTCCTGGAGGCTTTCTTGGAACTTAAAAAAGGAAAACAAAGGCGGGATCCAGGGGAAACCACAGCAGGAACATCAGAGCTGGAGGGGACAGCCTAGCTTTTTGTCTTTCAACCCTAGTGCAGAACCTTCCACAAAAGCTAGCCGTTAGAGGGAGTTCTGGGCTGAGCAGCCTCCGGTGCTGGGAGCAGCAGGAAGGGTGGGTGTGTGGAGGGAGGGCTGGGCTGGCAGCCAGCCCTGCAGGGTCACACCCTCTAGACCCCTGAGGAGAGGGGGACCAACCCAGAGGGGAGTAGTGGATGGGAGGTGGGGAGGCTGCAGGGCATTCTGGAACAAAAGAAACTGGCTTATGATTCCAGGGGTGAAGTTTTCTTCTAAAAAGGGAGGTGAGGACACATTGCTTTATAGTGATTTGTCCCACATTTTTGTCTGACCAGAAGAGGGCTGGACACTGGGTGAGGGCAAGTAATTTGAATGAGGTGTGATCCCTGTCCACAGGAACTTAAAATCTTGGTGGGTGAGACAGCAGACCAGAGCAGGGACACCTAGGCTGAGGGGCCACTGCCCATTTTGCACAAAGGAGTGACTTGACAGACCTGGGCTATGGAGGGTAAGTGTACCTGGGGTGGGGGTGGGGTTGTCAGGGTGGGGGGATAAGGAAGAGAAACAGCCCCCCTCCCCGGGGTGGGGGGGCGGGGGGAAGGACACTAACCTTTACTGAGTGTCTGCTGTGAGCCACACGTGTTAGGATTTTAAGTTCTCAGAAACTCTATTAAAGCAGTATAATTACCCATTTTACAGATGGGGAAAGCTAAGGTCAAAGAGACTAGGGATTTGCCAAAGTCACACAGCCAGTGAGTACTGGAGCCAGAATTTGGGACCAGGGGTATGCTTTTGGGGATTCCATAACCCAAGGTTTGGAACATCTGTTGTGTCAAATGTTTCATGAGATTTCATGAGCCTTTACCATTTGAGCATAATTGACCCTCTTGGGGTCTCTTGTTGGGAGGTTGAAGAAAAGGGAACAGAAGAAATCTCTGCTGCCTTCCAACAGGAACACACTAGGTCTACTGGTAAGAAGGGCTCTGGAGAAAAGGGCTGGGGAGGGAAGGGGAGAAGTGTGCTGGGCGGGGAGAGGGAGCGGAAGCACCACTGCGGTTTTCAATAGGGCAGTCAAGGGAGGCCTCTGGGTAAGATAAGAGGTTCCAGGAGGGGGAACACAAATGCAGAGGCCTTAAGGTAAGAGTGTGCTGGACGATCTGAGGAAGAACAAGCAGCTGGAGTGGAGTGAGCACGCAGCAGGGAGATGAGGGGTGAGAAGGCAGAAGATGGAGGAGGCCGATTTGAAGGACTTGGCAACTGTTACAAGGTTGGTTGCTGAAGGGTGCCTCCTTCCCCCCCCTCCCCAAGCTACCTTCCACCGTGGGAGCTCCATGGGTGCCCCTCATGGGCACGATGAATCCTGACTGGGCAGCCACACCTAAGGCCTCTGTGGCCCCAACCTCCTCTCTGGGGCTCTATCTGGGATGTAAATCGCATGCTCCCTTCCTGTGGGTCCCACAGACTCCCTGACCCCAGCGGGCTCACCCTGGAGAGCAGTTCCAGAACCCCATCTCCTAGGGTGCCTTTACTCTCAGAAGATTCCCATGACTCTCTCACCCCCTCCCCAAGAAATCCTTCCTATTCTGAGGTTATGGGGTGCTGACGACAGCCTCGCTCTTCCTAAGAATTTAAGAAGACACAAATCAAGAGGACCCTTAGGGCGCTTTTGCTTTTCCGCTCTAAGATAATGAGCTGATTGGATGGGGCCAGGGCAAGGTGGGGAAAGGAAATGCAGATGGGAGAGGGAGGTCACTTACCGTTTCCGAAGTCTTAAACACCGCATCAGTTGATAAGGTAAAGCTGCCTTCCCCCACCCGTCTGGGCTCCCCAGCTGCGCACTGGCACACACATCTAGACATCCTGAGGCCTGAATGTTAAGACCAAAAAGGCCGAGTATGGGCAGAGAGGCCCACCTTCCTAGGCCCCGCCTCTCTCCCAGTGATCTATCCCCTGGAATCACAGGGAAATCACAGCAGGGACAGCCCCAGACCCTGGAGTTGGAGTACCAGAGAGCACTGAGGCACCCCAGGCCCTCTTATCCTCTCTTTTCTATCCCTTGCCACAGGGGAATACCGACACCCTTGGGAGAATTATAGTGAATTGCTGGTTTATACCCTTTCCCTCCTTTCTGAGAATTCAGGGACCAATTACTAGTCCAATCACAAATGAGGCTTGCTCTGAAGCTAAAATGAAAAGATTTTTTTTATTAGAGAGAGAGCACGCGTGCACAAGTAGGCAGAGTGGCAGGCAGAGGAAGAGGGAGAAGCAGGTTCCACGCTGAGCAGAGAGCCTGATGCTGGGCTGGATCCCAGGACCCTGGGATCATGACCTGAGCCGAAGGCAGACGCTTAACTGACTGAGCCATCCAGGCGCCCCAATTTTTTTAATCCTATGAAGAGCTAAGGATTCCCAGATTTTAAGGCCATATACTATTAATTCAGAGAAAAGAGCTGAAAATTGTATAAACAAGCCCCCTTGAATATTTTTCCCCACTTTGAGTGACCCTCTCTTTTCTAATTAGTCAAACATTAGCCACCCTACAAGGCCCTACCAATCACCACTTCCTCTGATTAGCCCTCCTGGACTTCCCAGCCAAAGACTTTCTCTTTCTCTTCTCAGCTCCTATCTGTACCTCTCTGCCAGTACCTGGACACATACATCATTTTGTGGCTAGACTGAATAGAGACTGATTCTTATTAATCGAAGCCAGCACATAATGCATGCTCAATACTTACTTACTGAATTATAGCTGAAATATCACCTGGCCTCCCCTACTCCATCTTGTCTACGCTAAAGCCACACCGCTACCAGGCCCCACCACGGTCTTAATGTTGGCTCTACTGGGCATTGACAGAGCCCATGCATGATGGGTATGTGCAAGTTATCATGGTGCAAGAAAGCCAAACATCTTCATTTTCCTCCCAGAGCCCAGTTCAGGATACACTCCTATTACAAGGAGGGGAAATACAGGTGATTCATAATCGAGGCTATTGACTGAAAGCTGTATATTATCCAGACGGCAACAGTGGGTCTCAACCAGTTAAAAGATTTTAGATACCGGACTGCTGTTGTCTGTGAAATACAGAGGCTGTGTTCGTGTTCAGTTTAATTCAGCATGCCTTTCTGAGCATCCAGCGAGGGTCTATCACTGTACTAGGCCTGTGGAAGCGCCACAAGATGGGAGCCAACAAAGAATGAAGTAAATGCTAGAGAGAAGGTGTATGAAGGAGTGGGAACTCTGGATAGGAGGCTGATTCATGGGGGAAAAAAGCATCTGAAGACCTTGAGGAGGGAGAGGGAGTGGTTCAGTGAAAACAGAAGCCTCACCATTAGCCTAGGAAGGTACATTGAGTTTTTTATCCTGTACACAGTTAAGAGCCACTGCAGATTTTGGAGGCTGGGACAAAGTGATCTGAGACGTATTTGATAGCATGTGAAGGATGTTGTGACCGACAAAGACAATTATCTATCCAACCACTATCACCACCATGACCCACTCCTCATCCCCTCCTATCCTACCTTCTTCGTGGCACATGGCAGCCCAATTTTATTTAGATATGAAGCAGGTGACAAGCTTCAAGGGGCCAGCCCCAGGAGCAAAGTTTGATTAGTATAAACACAAGACACCCAGGCGCTGAGCATTATAGAAATTTCTGAGGGTGTTTGGTTGCAGTTTGGCTATCATGATTAGGGAACACTATTGACAGTTCATAAACAGGGGTCAGGAATAGTAGACATCTGGCAAGGCATGGGACAATTCCACACATCAAAGATTTGTGCTGTGCCCTGCATGCCTTTTTTGTTTTTTTTTAAGATTTTATTTATTTATTTGACAGAGGGGCAGAGGCTGATTGAGCCACCCAGGCACCCCAATTTTTTTAATCCTATGATTAAAGCAGACACCTCACTGAGCAGGGAGCCCAATGCAGGACTTGATCCCAAGACCCTAGGATCATGACCTGAGTTGAAGACTGATGCTTAACTGACTGAGACACCCAGGCGCCCCCTGCATGACTTTCTTTAAAGACTCTTTATTATTGTATAACATGCATATAGAAAAATGCACAGGTCACAAGTATACAGCTTGAAAAAATTAAAAAATTTAAAAATGAGTGTACAGCTTGATGAATCTTCACAAACTGAACACACCCTAGTGCCTAGGATAGTCATCTACCTACCTCACTTCTAACAGTATGTCTGTATTTTGCCTACTTTTGAACTTTACCTAATTGGACTTGTAAATGAATTACTACACATTTGTATCGATGAAATATCTCCTTATAATTATGTGAATCTAGCAAAAACGAATTCTGCACAAATTTAGTATACACTGCATTTTCCAAGAATGCAACTAGCCTGTAAATGTAAATCGAGGGATGCCCTTTTTGTTTTTTTAACTCAGAGCTTTCCCAAGAGTTCGTGGCACTGACAGTGATATTTTTCTTGGCTTTTGAATTGTTGATACAATGCGATTGTATCAGTGCACATTTGAAGCTGCTGGATTCATGGTAAGGCTGGGTGTAGGTGCAAACAGACAAAGTACAGATCGCGTCTTTAGCTGTAGAATATTACTGTGCCATAGTGTTTTAGTCAGCTTTTGATAGGTTGTCTGCAGTAACAAACTCCAAAAATTTCAATGGCTTACAACAACAAATTGTATTCTTATCCATATAGACATCAGTTGAAACTCTGCGCCTGTTGCACCTGCCTTTATTCTGAGAGCCAAGCCAAAGGAGTAGCCCCTGCCTGGGACATGCTCTTGTCGCAGCAGAAGGAAAGAAGAGGAGCGCCTGGGTGGCTCAGTCATTAAACGTCTGCCTTCGGCTCAGGTCATGATCCCAGGCTCCTGGGATTGAGCCCCGCATCAGGCTCCCTGCTCAGCTGGGAGCCTGCTTCTCCTGCTCCTCCCTGCTTGTGCTCTCTCTCACTATCTCTGTCACTATCTCTGAAAAAAAAAGAGGAATGGAGAGCCATGCAATGGCTTTTCAAGCTCTTCTCAGCTGTGGCACTTCCATTCACGTTCCATTGACCAAAGCAAATCATAAAGCAAGCCTGCCTGGCATCAATTGGGTGAGGCACAGCAAGTCCCATGCTATCAGTTGGTATGTATAATTCTGTTACAGGGAAGGCAGGAAATACCTGGGAGTCATGATAATACAATTTACCATACATATTGAAATGCATATATATAATTTTTTATAAATTCTATTCCTTTATTTCACCTTTATATTCCCATAAGGGCTTGTATTGATTTGTTTTTAAAGTATGTGTAAGGGTAGATTATATTATCTTTGATTTCCATTTCAGGAAGGAGGAGTGTTATAAAATACTTGATGCAAAAGGGGATGCTGGTTCTAAACAGTTGGAAATTAGCGGTCTCGCCCAATCATGGTAATTTTAATATTACTCTCGCAGTGATTGACTTAAGAATAGACATGGGTTGGGCGCCTGGGTGGTTCAAGTCGTTAAGCGTCTGCCTTCGGCTCAGGTCATGATCCTGGAGTCCCGGGATCGAGTCCCGCATCGGGCTCCCTGCTCGGCAGGGAGTCTGCTTCTCCCTCTGACGACCCTCCTCCCTCTCATTCTCTCTCTCAAATAAATAAATAAAATCTTTAAAAAAAAAAAAGTCTTCTACAATGATCCTCTGCAATGGGAAGTCTGGGTGCAGAGATGCTGGTTATGAGGATATTGTAACTGTCCAAGCAAGAAGTAATGAGGACCGAAGTTAGGGAAAGGCCGGTTCATCCACGGTGCCATGCTGATCAGTGTTTACCAACCAGCTCTCAGTCAGGGTGGAGGTAGGTAAGAGCTGATCCGTAGCATTTGCTGATTTCTGTGGTGTAAATATTGCCAATTTTAAGCTGTCAAGAGTTTAACCATCAGCTTGTTGCCTTCTGAAAATGTAACGATTGGATCTTTGCAAGTCGGTGCCATTTGGCTCCAGCACACCACTGGCTGTGGGGATAGAAAATCAGGACAGATACAAAACACTTTGCAGAGGGAGAACTGGCAAGACTTCAGATGATGGGGGCAATTACAGAAGTTGTACTCTGACAGACAAACAGAAACTTGAACTGGTCTGTGACTTCATTTGTGTGTCTCAAGTTCCAGAGGGGAACTTGATAAGCAGGGTACTTCCCAGAAAGCACAGTGGGAGACACGGTAGCGCTTTGGAGAGAGACTCCACAGTCCCTGAGTCAGTATCATAAATTAGTTTTATGGCCAACACATTGTTGAGAGACAATAAAATGAGGCCGTGATAAAGTGGGTGTCTCTGGCACTGAGCCCGGGGAAGGGCAGGGTGAATGAACCCACATCAGGCTAAACCCTGGAAGCTGCCACTGGTGGGAGGCTGGGTGGAAGCTCATGGTGGGAAAAAGCAGCAGGGTCGGCCAGAATCAACATGCTAGGTAGGGCCAGCCCCAGTGGAGAAGCTACCGCTATTCACTGATCCATTGCTTTCTCCACTTACTCAACCACAATTTATTAAGCATCTGCTAAGTACTGGGTCGCAGGCTAGGTAGTTGCTCAGGATAAACGAAGTGGATTCTCCTGGACCTCATTCCCTCACAGGTAAGAAAAACAGGTACCCTGGTTTCATGACAAAATACAGGATCATGGGACACTGTATTCTGGTTTAAAACTAAATGGGTACCAAGCTTAATTCTTACCTCTCTAGTGAAATTCAGAAGCTGAGCCCTTAAGATGAAGAGATGGCCCTGTTGATTCAGTCCTGGCGTTATTCAGCCTTTACTCTGAATGTCCGTGGCATTTACGTCGATCTCTGTAATGTTAAATTGATGTGTTTCATAGAAGTCAGTAAGATCAGACGGACTTGGCTATTAATGGGAAGATTTAAAAAAAAAAAACCAACAACAACCCATTCGTCCCATGAATGCTATCTACAGTTGTCAAGCACCCAACCCATAGCTAAGAATTTTTCCACATTGTGGAGAAATCCTATTCTCTAGGAAGGCAATTCTGCTCAAAAAAGCTCCCACTCTTGCATCAGTGCAGCCCCAAGACCTTCATCGGAGGCATCGGTAACTAAAAAGAACCTGTTCTTTGAGTCACTGTTTTTGTCCAAATGTTATCTCATGCCAAACTGTCCCTTATTTTCTTTCCTGCTACTCAGATGCCAGGTTATTTGATCTGGCTTGTTCTTAGGGAAAAAAACAAAAACAAAAACGGAAGAGTACAGAATCGTACCATGTGGATTCTTTGATTTTTTGATTTAAAAAAATCATATCTGACCTGTCTTAAGCAAAAGAAGGATTTATTTACTCATGTAAGCGAGATCCAGGGAGTAGGTTTTGCCTCGGGTGTGGCTGATGGAAATGGTCAAATGATGTCACAGGGACCTGGTTTCTCTCTCTCCATCTTTCAGTTCTGCATCTTCCTTCTTGGGATGGCCTTCCCACTCATCGTGACCATAAAGCTGCTGCAGCTCAAAGACTACCTTCCTCCGAGGTGTGAGAACAGCAGAAAAGAGAGAATGTCTCTTCATCCAGTTCAAACAAAAAAGCCTGAACCTAAGTTTCACCTGTTGGAACTAGGTCAGATGCACCTCCCTGGCCCAACCACACTGGCCAGGACACAGTTTGGTTTAAACCTAGGTCATATGCTATGCCTGTTGTTAGGGATGGGTCAGCCTCACTAGAATCACAAGAACATCAAGTAGACATGGAATAGATTTTTTTTTTAACGAAGTATAATTGACATACGACATTATATTAGTTTCAAGTGTACAACATAATGATTTGATATTTGCATACACTGTGAAATGATTGTCACAATCAGCCTTGTTACCATCTGTCACCATACAAAGTTAGAAAATTCGAGTAAATTTGTAAATGAAAATTAAGGACTATTATTAAGAACAGGGTAAATGGATATTAAGCAGCCAGACTCATCATTGTTCACCACAGTCATGTACTAAACTAGCATATACAGGCTCCATATTAACCTCTTAGCCCCTGGGAACTACATGAGTCTTACCTTGGTGTAGATAAACTTGAACTGGTAGAGAACACCTAACTTCTTTGTCATCATGGCCCTTATTCCCAATGTTCTTACCAAAAAATCAGGGCTGGGGCAAGGGTTCTGAGATTAAAGACACACAGACACACAGACACACACTCACACACACACATACATACATACACTGCCCATGTATATACGGGTGTGTACATACAGAGAGAGAAAAATATATTTTTAAGGAATTGGCTCACACAGTTGTAGGGACTAGCAAGACCAAAATCTATACAGCAGGTCAGCAGCCTAGAAACTCAAGCAGTTCTTCCATGTTACAATCTTAAGACAGAATTCCTTCCTATCCAGGAAGCCTCAATTTTTGTTCTTGAGGCCTTCCCATATTATGGAGAGTGATCTCTTTTATTTCAAGTCAACTGATTGTAAATGTTAATCACATACCAAATACCTCCACAGCAACAGACTGTGTTTTTTGTTTTGTTTTGTTTTGTTTTTTAAATACTGAGATTTTTTTTTTTTAAGATTTTTTTTTTTTTTTTTTGAGACAGAGAGAGTGAGAGAGAGAGCACATGAGAGGGGGGAGGGTCAGAGGGAGAAGCAGGCTCCCCGCCGAGCAGGGAGCCCGATGCGGGACTCGATCCCGGGACTCCAGGATCATGACCTGAGCCGAAAGCAGTCGCTTAACCAACTGAGCCACCCAGGCGCCCAACAGACTGTGTTTGACCAAATAATTGGGCACCACAGTCTAGCCAAGGTGACATAGAAAATTAACCAGCACAGAGGGACGCCTGGGTGGCTCAGTCAGTTAAGCATCTGCCTTTGGCTCAGGTCATGATCCCGGGGTCCTAGGATTGAGTCCTGCATCGGGCTCCCTGCTTCTCCCTCTGCCTGCCGCTCCTCCTGCTTGTTCTCTCTCTCTTTCTCTTTCTCTGACAAGTAAATAAAATCTTAAAAAAAAAAAAATTAACCAGCACAGTGCTTGAGGTTGATTTGTGATTTCATCCTCATAGGCACTGGATTCCAGCAGGCATTGTCTCCAGCAAGGAACACAGAATGCAGAAGTCAGGTTCCCACCCTGACCTAGGGCCAGGAAAGCACCTTAAAGATAGAAACTGTATGAGGGATAGTGGAGCAGAAAGCTGGGAGGAGCCTCAGTTCTGAGCACCAACCTCAGAACCTCTATCTATATCAGGCTTGGGTTGCCTACTTCCAGACTTCTTTATGAGGAAGACAAAAAAAACTTCTGATATTCAAGTCACTGAATTTTGGGGGGTTTCTGCTATATGCAACAGAGCTCAATTCTATGTAATACCAAAAAAAAAAAAAAACCTAAGAAAAACAAAGAAAACAACTTGTTTAAGACAACAAAGGACTAAACAAGGAAGCATTGTCTTATTTATTTTTAAAGATTTATTTATTTATTTACTTAAGAGAGAGAGAGAGAGAACACAAGCAGGGAGGAGGAACAGAGGGAGAGGGAGAAGCAGACTCCCCGCCGAGCAGGGAGCCCGATGCTGGGCTCTATCCCAGGACCCTGCGATCATGACCTGAGCCGAAGGCAGAGGCCCAACCAACTGAGCCACCCAGGCGTCCCAAGGAAGCATTATTTTAAAAGAGAGCATAATTCAAGATAAGAGAAATAAGACTAGAGTATTTTTTGTTGTTGTTGTTGTTTTTACTATAAATATAAATGTTTTAAAAAATCCTTGTTGGGGGGTGCTGCCTGGGTGGTTCAGTCGGTTAAGCATCCACCTTCTGGCTCAGGTCATGATCTTAGGGTCCTGGGATTGAGCCCCATGTCAGGTTCCCTGCTCAGCGGGGAGTCTGCTTCTCTCTCTTCCTCTGCCCCTCCACCCTGCTCCTGCTCTTTCTCTTGCTCACTCTCTATCTCAAATAAATACATTTTTTTTTAAATCTTAAAAAAAAACCCTTGTGAAGGGGGCACCTGGGTGGCTCACTTGGTTAAGTGCCAAACTATTGGTTTCAGCTAGGGTCATGAGATCTAGCCCTGCCCCGCGTGGAGTTGGCTTGAGATTTTCCCCCTTCCCGCTCCCTCTGCTCCTCCCCTCCCTCCCCCACACCCCCCCCTCAAATAAATAAATAAAATCTTTAAAAAATCCTTGTGAAGGACTCTCAGACAGTGTCAAAACCATTTTCAATCATATTTTTTCAAGAAAGGTACATCAGTTTTCAGAAAGGCAAACTTAGGGTGTTAATATCAAAGTAAAATTCAAGTCAGAAAACAGTGAACAATTAAAGAGTGTTGTTTAATATTGGCAATCATTATTTTAAAACATCTCCAAGATTTTATGCACCGAATAACATCATGGGTGCGAGCGCGCGCACACACACACACACGCACACTTCGCACATCGTTATAACTTAGTAGAGTGCCAGGCCCAGATGGTTTCACAGATGATTTCTTTCAAAGCTGCAAGAAAGCAATAACTTCAACACCTCAAAATTTGTTTCAGTAGCTAGAAAAGGACATATGTCTACCAATACATTTTGCAAAGCCAGAAAGATCCTGAAAACAAAATCTATGAATATTGTTGTAAAATTCTAAATAAAATACATACTAGCAAATTTAATCAGAAAGTACATTAAAATAATACTGCTATAATGCTGCTAATTAAAGTTTGTTACAACAATGCCAAGATAGTTCAGTATCAGGAAATCTATTGTCATAATTCAGCTCATTAATTGGCAAAAAGAAAAAAGTATATTTATCTTGATATGAGCCCCAAAATCTGTTTTTATGAATTTCAACAGCTATATCTGATTTCTTAAAGTTCTTAGTAAACTAATAATAGCTGAATTACTTAATAGAACATAAAACCATCTGGTTCATACTAACAGCCAATGTATTATTTAACAGTGAAACGGAGTAATTCCCACTATAATCTACATCAACCTCATAAATAAACACCTATAATAACATCTTCATGTAAATGCAATAAAGACATCTCTAGAAAATATTGCTGCTTTATTAAACTGCAAAAGCAGTGTCCTTATTAGGCACAAAGCAGATCTGTAGGTGCCTCCCTCATTTCCACCCCACAGGCCACCCTCTTCCTGCTAGATTGCTGCCCCAGCCCCTTAAAAAAAGGGGGGGGGGCGCCTGGGTGGCTCAGTTGGTTAAGCGACTGCCTTCGGCTCAGGTCATGATCCTGGAGTCCCGGGATCGAGTCCCGCATCGGGCTCCCTGCTCAGCAGGGAGCCTGCTTCTGCCTCTGACTCTCCCCCCTCTCATGTGCTCTCTCTCTCATTCTGTCTGTCTCAAATAAATAAATAAAATCTTTAAAAAAAAAAAAATTCTAGAGGCTCTTCTAATGGGAGAACAAGACAGATGACTAGCTCTTGGGCCAACACTGACTGTTCCCATCACTAATGCCCAGCTCTTCCTGCAGAAGATTCCCCCTTTTCTGCCCACAGGCTCAGGGTGCTGAGGGGGCTCTTTCCAGAACCTCTCCTGGAGTCTGGCCCACCAGGACCTCAGGCCTAGTCCATGGCCTCCCCAAGCCAGGAAGCCTCAGGCTGATCCAGGGCAGGTCCAGGCAAGTGGGATGCACCGGTCTGTTATTTTACAGTTTAAGCATCACGAGAGGGTCCGATGACTCAGCAATTTCTTGAGCCAACATCACCCATGTGGTGAGGAAATGAGGCTAAGGGTGATCAGAATCAGCTGTGGGGCAGACTGCGGTAGAAATGCGCCTCAAGCCGGCCTCTACTGGACTCGGGAGCTCCAGGGGCCGTTTGGAGCAAAGAGAACCTTGGGATGCAAAAGTGCCAGAAACGTGTGCGTAACCCCGCTCCCCAGTCACCATCCGCTTAGGACTGCGGAGTCCCCAGAAGACCGGACGCGCGCCCTCTGGTGGCCCTCCGTGAAGGTGTCCACAGCGTGGCGTGAACCCCGTAACTTAAATCGCGCGCAGTACCAGCTCCCTGCCCCGCGGCGGCGTTGCGCTGCTCCCGGAACACCAGGGGGCCCCATTCTCGCCGAATCCAAAGCGAAGTCGCCCCTTGGCGTGAAGCGGTGCGGTGGTCCTGACGGTGTGGGCCTTGGAGGTGCCGCACTACCCGGCGGAGGGGAGGGCCACGCTTGAGCTGGCTCTTGAATGAGGCGAGGAAGGGGGGAAAGGGCCTTCCGGACAAAGGGCCTATGCCCTGGACGAAGGTTGTGGAAGGGCAGGGCACAGAGCCTAAGTGCCTGGGGAGCAGGTGGGACATGGAGGGGGGGGCGGATGGGAATAGCTGTGTGGGGGGTCCCCAGAGCCATGGCAGGGAGTGTGGACTTTATCCTGGGCCAAGCATTTTAGATGCAAGTAGCGGGCAGATGGGCATTGTTAAGCCGACTCTGTATTTTAAGAAAATTTGAACTGGAATGCTGTCAGGAGGAGGCTGTGCTCTCACCAGACCCCGCCGCTCCCCCGCCCCCAAGCATGTGCGTTTATGACCCTGTAAGGGCCTGGGGTGCTGCTTCTGCCTAGCACACCTCGGAACTGAGAGGAAGGCGACATGCCGGCCAGCGGCAGGAGAGTGGCCGTCGAACCCTCCGCACTGGATGGTGTGGGGCCGAGGTGCTCCCCCGTGACCATCGTCACTACGTGCTGACATGAGATGCCCAGGCTCTCAAGGAAAGCCTGCCGCCCTGGTCCGCAGCCGCCGGGGACACGGAGTCCCGCGGTCCTGCCCTCCGGTCCTTGCTTCCCATCAACACTGGCTGGCCACCTCTGTGTTAAGGACTGCCTCTTCCTCGTGCCTGGGTGGCTCAGTCGGTTAGGCGTCTGCCTTCGGCTCGGGTCGTGATCCCGGGGGCCCGGGATCGAGCCCCGCGTCGGGCTCCCTGCTCTGCGGGAAGCCTGCGTCTCCCTAGGCCTGTCACTCCCCCGGCTTGTGCTCTCTCTCCCTGGCAAATAAAATCTTTTAAAAAAAAAATATCACCCCTTCCTCCCTGGCTCTGGATTTCGTTCTCTTTGAGTCTGTCTCCTCTCAGGAAAGCACTGGATGTTTTAGAGGGATACCAGACCTCCCCCATGCAGGCACTCAAACCACCAGCCTTCGGACAGCCCTTAAGTAGGTTCCAGGTGGCCGCCAAGGTGCCGAACACCAGAGACGTTAGAAGGGGGAAAGAGTGCCATCTGGTGGCCATTTCTGCAACACAGAGAACTGGAACACGTTGTATTTTGTTCTCTGTCCCATGATCTTTGAGCATCAGAGAAAAAAGCCAGAGAGTAGTGGAGTACCTACCACATCAGACCAGAAACAACAAATTCAAAACATTCCCACATTCTCGCTTGGGGCACCTGGGTGGCTCAGTCAATTAAGCAACTGCCTTTGGTTCGGGTCATGATCCCGGGTCCTGAGATCAGGCTCCCTGCTCAGTGGGGAGCCTGCTTCTCCCTCTCCCTCTGTCGTTCACCCCCCGACGACACTCATGCTCTTTCTCTCCCAAATAAATAAGTAAAATCCTTAAAAACAGAACAGAACAAAACATTCCCTCTTCTGCCACAACTGACCTCCCCTCTGTTCCCCAGTCACACATACCCCTCTAATGTTATTCCTCTGTCTGAATGCCCTTCCCTCCCTCCTGGCAGGAACCTGCTCTTCCTTGGAGACCAGGCTCAAAGGGGATCCCTTCCAAGTTCCAGCGTAGCTAATGCCTTCCTCCCGTGCTCTCCCAAACCTAGCCAAACCAGTCCTGCACTCATGGCTGTGTGGGGTCCCACCTTGGCTCTGGTACTGTCTCCCACGCCAGGTATGTGTGTGTGTTCTTTGAGGAGTGCTGAGTAGCTTCTCATCCCCTCGTTTGGTATCAGAGTGACTCCTGTGGGTCAGATGCCCTGAGAGGCACTCAGAGGAATGAGATCCCAAGTTCTACTTGGTGTCCCCTTTTGATTTGACCACTGGAGGACAGACAGGGCCCAGGAATGCTGAGATTTGCCCTTGAGCCTGAGTCCTACAAACCCCCAGTGGTGGCAGGGTGTGGCGTGGAGGATCCTGAGTTCCCGACCGCCATTGTTCGCAGTCTTCACGAAGCTTCCTCCTGCTTTGACTCCACTTCAGAATTAAGTGTGGGCTCTGCGGAGGCCTCTTATCTCCCAGGGTGCTGCCCTATACCAGCGGCTCCCTGCATCCCAAAGAGGGTGTCAGTGAAGCCTTCAGGGCTTCAGCTGGGTCTCCTGGGGGTCTGTTCTCCTCCTTCCCAAAGCTGCCTTTCCACCCACACTCACACACTTGCATTGGGCACCTCTCAACACGAGCCTGAATTGAGTGGGTAAAGTCCTGTATGTGTCCCAAGCACAGGCACGTGGGTCCTCGGTATTGCCCTTACTGCTGAGCACCACCAGGAGGCAGAGAGCAAGCAGGTCTGAAGGCCTTGTGAGGAAAGGACCGGGCCAGGACCTCTCCCCACGCTGCCTACAAGAGGAGAAGATGCTACAGGGCTCAGATATTTCCTTAATTTTTTTAAAAGATTTTATTTATTTATTTGAGAGAGAATGAGATAGAGAGCATGAGAGGGGGGAGGCTCAGAGGGAGAAGCAGACTCCCTGCTGAGCAGGGAGCCCAATGCAAGACTCGATCCCAAGACTCCAGGATCATGACCTGAGCCGAAGGCAGTCGATTAACCAACTGAGCCACCCAGGCACCCCAGATATTTCCTTAATTAATTGTAATATTTGGAATGGAATATTTGCACTTGCTGATCCTCGCAATTGTCTCCCTGGCCGATGGTTTTGCCCCTTCTGAGAGAATTTGTCATTTACAGGCCTGCCCTTCATCTTAACAAGAAATGTTAAAAGAAGTTCTTCAGGGAGGAGGAAAGTGATATAGATCAGAAAATCAAATCTACATAAAGAAGAGTGTTAGAGAAGAAATAAATGAAGGTAAAATAAAGGGTTTTTTTTTCTTATTCTTAATTGATCTAAGATAATTGTTCAAAGTTACAATCGCAGCCATGTATTTGGCACTATTTATGATACTTCCAAACTGGTGGAGAGTGATTTAAAAGTAGGCTTCGATGCATTGTAGCAAACTCTAGGGTAACCACTAAAAAGAGTTTTTTCAAGAAATGTAACTGATATGCTAAGAGGAGGAAAAAATGTCTTAAATACTCAAAACCAGAAAAGGCAGAAAAAGCAGGGAAGATAAGAAAGAAAGAAAAGCAGGGATTCAGATACCTGTGCATGGACGTTCTTAGCAGCATCATTTATGCACAATTGCCAAAGGTGGAAACAACCCTACCACACAATAAATGTCCGTCGACAGATGAATGCATAAACAAAATGTGTATATCACTGTAACGGATTATTATTCAGCCTTAAAAAGGAATTAAATTCTGATGCATGTGACAATATGGATGACGCTTGAAAATATTATGCTAAGTGAACCAGACACAAAAGGATGAGTATAATGATTCCATTTTTTTTTTTAAGATTTTTTATTTATCTGAGAGAGGGAGAGAGCATAAGCAGGGGAAAGGGGCAGAGGAAGAGGGAGAAGCAGGCTCCCTGCTGAGCAGGGAGCCCGATGTGGGGCTCAATCCCAGTACCCTGGGATCATGACCTGAGCAGAAGGCAGACGCTTAACTGACTGAGCCACCCAGGCGTCCCTCATGATTCCATTTCTATAAGGTACCTAGAGTAGGCAAATTCATAGAGACAAAAAGTAGAATAGAGCCTCCCTGGGGCAAGGGCAAGGGGGGATGGGGAGTTATTGTTTAATGGGTACAGATTTTCTGTTTGGAATTGTGAAAAGTTCTGGAAATAGAGAGTGGTGATGGTTATATGACACTGAGAGTTTACTTAATGCCACTGAACTGTACACATAGAAATGGTTAAAATGGTGGCGGGGGGCGGGGCGCGGTGGTACCTGGGTGGCTCAATCAGTTAAGTGTCCAAGACTCTTAATTTCAGCTCAGGTCATGATCTCAGAGTTGTGGGATCTAACCCGGCATCAGGCTCTGCGCTCAGCACTGAGTCTGCTTGTCCCTCTCCCTCTGTTCCTCCCCACCCCAACTCTAAAATAAATAAATAAAATCTTTTAAAAAATGGTTAAAATGGGGCACCTGGGTGGCTCAGTCGGTTAAGCGTCTGCCTTCGGCTCAGGTCATGATCCCAGGGTCCTGGGATCGAGCCCCACATTGGGCTCCCTGCTCAGCAAGAAGCCTGCTTCTCCCTCTG
Source organism: Mirounga leonina (assembly GCF_011800145.1). NCBI lineage: Eukaryota > Metazoa > Chordata > Mammalia > Carnivora > Phocidae > Mirounga > Mirounga leonina. Next base: position 32,603,568 of record NW_023270305.1, on the reverse strand, counting down.
CCTGCCGCTCCCCCTGCTTGTGCTCTCTCTCTCTCTCTCTCTCTGCCAAATAAATAAATAAAATCTTAAAAATAAATAAAACAAAAATAAAAAATGGTTAAAATGGTAAATTTTATGTTAGGTATATTTTACCACAAGAAAAAAAGAAAAAAAGAACAAGTGTCATGGTAGTTACTCAATCTAACTAAATCAATAATCAATATAAATGTGAATGGCCTAAATACACCAACTAAAAAACAGAAACTGTCACAGTGAATTTGAAGAGACCCAGTTATATGTTGTGTACAAGAAATCCACTTTAAATAGGAAGACATGGACAGAAGAAAAGTAAAAGAATGGAGAGACTCCCTTCTACTTGCTAGCTGGGATGCTGCTCAACTCATGAATTATTTAATAAAGCTGATTAGATCTTCAAAAAAAAAAGTAAAAGGATGGAGAAAGACATACCACAAGAACACTACTCAGAAGAAAGGAGGATGCTGGAATTGCTATATTAATTATAGACAAAGCAGACTTCAGAACAGGAAAATATCAGAGATAAAGAGGTCAGTTCTCCAAGAGGATATAACAATCCTTAAGCTGTATGCACGTAACAACAGAGTGTTAAAATACAGGAGACAAAAACCGATGGAACTGCACTAAGAAAGACATATCCATTGGTGTAGACTTCAGCCCTCTCTCTCAGTGATGGACAGATCCGTCAGGCAGGAAATCATAAGGATATATCTGAACCGAAGAGCACCATCAATCAGCTGGATCTAACTGACATTTATAGAGTACTTCATCCAACAATAGCAGACTACATACTCTTCTCGCATTCACAGGTAGCATTCCCCAAAATAGACCATCTCTGGGCCGTAAAACACACTTCAGCTGATTTAAAAGAATAGAAATCATACCAAGTCTGCTCTCAGACCAAATGAAATTAAACTAGAAATCAATAGCAGAAAGGTAACTGGAAAATCCCCTAATATTTGGATACATTAGTATATATTATAACCATTATATGGATATATTAATATAAGAATATATTAAACAGGGACACCTGGGTGGCTCAGTTGGTTAAGTGTCTGCCTTTGGCTCAGGTCATGATCTCAGGTCCTGGGATCAAGCCTGCTTCCTGCTCCGTGCTCAGTGGGGAGTCTGCTTCTCCCTCTCCATCTGCCACTCCCCCTGCTTATGCTCATGCTCTCTCTGTCTCTTTCTGAAAGAAAGAAAGAGAGAAAGAAAGAAAGAAAGAAAGAAAGAAAGAAAGAAAGAAAGAAAGAAAAAGAATATATTAAACAGCACACTTCACAAATAACATATGGGTAAAATAAGTCTTAAAATTGTAAAACATTTTTACTAAATGAAAATGCAATTTATCAAAATTTATGAGATGCACCGAGAGCAGTACTTAAAGGGAAATTTATTTAAAAAAAACAAAGAGAAATTTAGAGCACTGAATGTACACACAGTACTGATACATGCCACACCATAGATGAGCCTTGAAAACATGCTAAATAAAAAAACAGACATAAAGTCGATATATTGCATGATTCCATTCATATGAAATGACCATCATACACAAATGCATGGAGACAAAGTAGATTAGTGCCTGCCTGAGGCTCGAGAACATTTCTCCTGGGGAGTGAATTTAGAGTCACTGCTAGGCGGATTTCTTTTTGGAGTGATGAAAATGTTCTAAAATTGGGGGTGGGGCAGGTGGCTGGCTCAGTCTGCAGGGCATAGCAATGCTCAATCTTGAGGTTTTAAGTTCGAGCCCCACGCTGTGTTTTGCAATTATTTAAAAATAAAATCTTAAAAAATAAATTAAATTAAATTGGGGGTGCCTGGCTGGTTCAGTCCGGAAAGCTTGCAACGCTTGCTCTCAGGGTTGTGAGTTTGAGCTCCACCTTGGGCATAGAGATTACTAAAAAAAGAAAAGAAAAAGGAAACAACAACAAAAAAAAGTGTTCTAAAATTGATTGTGGTGATGGTTGCACAACTCTGAAGATACTAAAAGCCTTGGATTGTACAAGCTAAATGAGTGAATTGTACAGTATGTGAGTTCTGTCTCAATACAGCTGTTAACCAAAAACAGTAAATAGGAAAGAAAAATCTCCGAGTAATCTAAAAGGCGTAAGCAATTAAAATGATTTTGAAATGCTAGATGGTAGAAACACAGATTAAATAGTAAAAACAACCAAAACAAATATTAAAACCATTCAAATCTAGGACTGACCTCTCCTTGAGAGGGCATATTGATCAAACAGCCTTTGGTTCCATGGGGCAGGGGATAGTTTTCTGGTATAAGATCGCTATGGTCTGAGTGTTTGTGTCCCCCAGAATTCATAGGTTGAAATCCTACCCCCACCAAGGTGATGGTATGAGGAGGTGGGGCCTTTGGGGCTCATGAATGGGACGAGTGACTTATAAGAGACACCACAGAGCCCCCTTAGTGTCTTCCTCCATGTGAAGACACAGAGAGAACACAGCTGTCTAGGAACCGAGAAGCAGGCCCTCACCAGGTGATGAATCTGCTTGCTCCATGAATTTGGACTTCCCAGCCTCCAGTGTAGTGGGAGATAAATTTCTGTTGTTTATAAGCTACCCAGTCTATGGCATTTTGTTATAGCAGGCCCAACGGACTAAGACGAAGGTCATGTATCATGCAACCAACCTCAGGCAGTCCAGCACCCTGAAGGGTTCCGACCAAGGGGCAGAGGAGAAAACATGTACAGCAGCAGCCTTTTTCCTGGAGAGAAGTCTGTGCACAGGAGGCCTACCCCGGATTGGGACCCTCACCGTGTTTTAAAGATGCATGGAATTTCACATCAAAATCTCCTGTGCCTCCCCACCCCCCAAAAAACAAAAAACAAAACAAAACAAAAAAAACCCGCAAAATCCCGTGTACCCCAATATGGGCTGGAGCAGAGCTTCAACTGCCTCCTGTAGAAAGGGCCCGGGTCCCGCAGCTCCTCCAGCACCCCTGTCCCCATGACTACCTTACTCCTGGGTGGCCAGTCTGACTGACTTTACCTGCCTGGCCCCTAAGCAAACCGCTGTCCCCCACTAAAGATTTCTAAGGGAAATGGGGGCGTCTGCTCCCCAACGTCCTCTTTGGTTTGAAAGAGAAAGAAAGAGGAGATCTCCTTATGGCTTTTTTTTGCCTTTAAAAAAATGTTCAGCAGTTCTCAGCTCCATTTAAAATGAGAATCAGGGAAAAAAAGGCACGGTGGGGAGGGAGGGGCCGAGGGCGAAAACCCCTCCCTGGAGGGAAAACAAATGTAGAAGGAGAAAACTCCGCAGGTGTAGGAGCTGGGCGCCTCCAGCCCCCCGGGCCCTGGCCCTCCTACGGAATTGGACCTCAGGGAGGATTTAGGAGGCACTTGGCAGTGATGACCGTTGGCCGTTACACTTTGGTTTCAGTTTGCAGCACGTGGCTTCAGAGGGGACTTTCCCCAGCGGAGCAGGAAGAGCTGATGGCTGGAACAGCCCCGAGCAAGGGGCAAACTTTGCTGCAGACAGCTGCCTCCAGCAAGCACAAAAGCGTGAAGTGCCTGCAGCCAGACCGTCCACTTGGAGCCTCAGACCTTCCACACACCGAACCTGAGGTTTGTGAGAGCACAATGTCTTCCGTAGGGTGTGGAAATGGAAATGAAAGCTAATATTAGGTGGAACAGCTCTCCGTGGCGCTCAGAGTTCATGCCAAGTCGATGTGAAGAAAGATGCCCAAAGATGTCCTTTCTCGGGGGGGAGGAGAAAGGGATCACCGAGATGAAATCAGCCAGGCCTACCCTGCCCAGAGATAACAAATTGCCACTCTCCTTCCTGCTCTCAGCTAGGCATAGGGAGAGGGGTGCTTTCTTCCCTTTTTTTTTTTTTAAGATTTTATTTATTTATTTGACAGAGAGAGAGAGCACACAAGCACGGGGAGCAGCAGCGGGAGAGGGAGAAGCAGGCTCCCCACTGAGCAGGGAACCCCATGCAGGACTCTATCCCAGGACCCTGGAATCATGACCTGAGTCGAAGGCAGATGCTTAACTGACTGAGCCACCCAGGCACTCCAAGGGGTGCTTTCTTTCAAACAGATAATACAGGGCACCTGGGTGGCTCAGTCGGTTGAGCGACTGCCTTCGGCTCAGGTCATGATCCCAGGGTCCTGGGATCGAGTCCCACATCGGGCTCCCTGCTCTGCAGGGAGCCTGCTTCTCCCTCTCCCACTCCCCCTCCCCCTGCTTGTGTTCCCTCTCTCGCTGTGTCTCTCTCTGTCAAATAAATAAATAAAATCTTAAAAAAAAAATAAATAAATAAATAAAATAAAAATAAAAAAATAAAAAAAAACAGATAATACAGTAAAAAGTAAAAGGTGGTAAAAATGACATGTCGAGGTCTCCCTTTCATCATCCCTCAGACACGCACGTCCTCTCCCCAAAGGAACTATGTGTCTTTTGTTGTTTCCTTCCAGAGCTAGTTTATATATGTACAAGCAAAATATATCATTTTCTTCTTTTTTTGTGTGAAAAAGGCAGCGTATTAGAACACAGCTCAGACGCTTGCTTTTTTACTTCTCAGTATGTCTTGGAGACTGTTCCAGATCAGCACCCACTGAGTTGATTTTCTAGTTGCATAGTATTCCTTTGTGTGGTTGCACCATCTTTTTTTATCAATGTCGAGCCTCAAGGTTATTTCCAGGCTTCGTTATTACCAACAGCTCTGCGGCGAAAAACCTCGTACATATGTAATTCCGTACACGTGCACGGAAAGGTACATTCACAGAAGACAAAATGCTGAAAATATTTTGCTAGTTGTTGCCAGATTCCCCTCCATAGAATTCCTGCCAACTTTACCCTCCCGTTTGCAATACAGGGCAGTGCACCAGGCATGAAGTGAGGTGATTTCAACCCCACTGTTCTGAGGAACTGCACGGGGAAGGGGCCCCGGGGGAAAAGGCAGCCCCTTCCTTCCAGAGCTCTTCCTCTGTACCTTTATTGTTCATAATCATCAAATTCAGGACAGTGATTTGTTCAGTCTGTCTCCCCTACTCTGGCCCATGAATGCCTCAAGAGCTAAGATTGGGCCTTAATCACCCTTGTATCTCCAGTGTCTGGCCCACAGTAGGTGATCAATAAATGCTCATCAGATGAATGAACAAATTAATAAATTGGGCTAGCAGGTTAGGTTCCATCTAGGAAAAAGAACTAAAAACTATAGAATAAGGACTATGGCTCTAACAACCTTAAAAGACTTGATTCTCTGCGACATTTCATCGGGCAGCAGGGGTGGGGTGGGGCAGGTTGCCTTTTTGCCTGTATTTCCCTAGGGAGATTAGCAATTAAATCTCGAAAACAAAAAGAGTATGTGCCTTGCAGGCCTCTAGAGTATCTTGACTCAGCCAGCAGGCATCTCCACCATTTGGGCCCACATTGACCATAAGGCCAGAGTCCCAGGTGGTAGATTAGTGGTACCATATTTTCATGCAATGTGGAAGCATTTCCTGAGAGCGTCGAAGTGCCAGGCACCGTGCTGGCTGGCTGAGCTCCACCCTGGTGGGATTTCAGGGTGTTGGACACCCCCCACCCGTAGTGCGCATTTGTTGCTTCCTCTACCCCCCAGGGACCCCACATCCCTCCTTATCCGGCAGAAGACCCCGCTGCTGGCCCCAGACTTCAACGATGGGTTCAGGAGCCAGCAAACAGCCAGTATGGTTTGCTCACACGTCAGTGACTCCCAGGGTTGTTGCCTGCCCTTCTAGATCAAAGGCTTGCTCCTTCTGGCTTGACTGGGCTGGAAAGGGATGGACTGGAGCTGCTGCAGCCACTTTTTGCCCCCACGCAGGGAGAACTCGCTGAGCACAGAGCCTAGGGCCAGAAAAGGAGACTAAATCATCAGAGACCGAAATCACGGTCCTGACATTTCTATCCAGCCATGGCTAACGTGAGATCCAGCCCCTGGAATTTTCAGTTATGTGATTCAATAAATCCCGTTGTTTGCTGAAACCTATGCATGCCAGGCTTCCAGTGCAAGGCAAGAAGGAGCCCTCCCATGTGGCCCCTATAAGTATAGAGAACGGATCACATGAGAAAGGTAATTTCACAAGGCTGCCCAGGCCCTGAGCATCTGGGGTCTGGGCATCTATAAGAGGGTTCTTGCAAAGATTAAGAGAAAGAATTCCTGGAATACGTGGGTGGCACACAGCCACTAGGGAAAGCCGGCAAGGGGCATTCTACTCCACACCGAGATACAACAGATGTGTGGGACACGGAACAGGTCAGACAGAAGCCACGCCCGGGATCCGGGGCCTGCCGGCTGGGCCTGGGAGTGGGACTGGGGGTGGTCAGTTGACCCCTGCTACCGCAAAAGGTAATAATAAATGACCGTTGTTGTTTTGTGTCACTATACAAGAGATGACTGAACAATCTTCCTTCTCGTATCTTCTCGTCTTCCCCTATCTCCTGCCTTGCTTAAAATTAGTATCACTTCCTGTGATAAATATATATGTGATTTTTGTCCGGGGTTCCTGGTACACAGCAGCTAAAACTCTTGGGCTCTCTAAAGTGATGAGTATCTTTTGGTTATGCTAATGAGCTGATTGGTGGATGGGGGTTCTTAGAAAGCTTCGGGTGGGGTTCGGAGAGTTTCTGGATTGGTGAGCACATTGAGGTGCTAGGAGGATATGCATCCAGAGAGGGCAGAGAAGCTCCATGCCACCCCCTCTTCACCCCCTAAAACCTGGTCTTATGCACCTCTTCCCTGTGGCTGTTCCTGAGTTGTATCCTTTATAATAAACTGGTAAATCTAAGCAAAGTGTTTCCCTGAGTTCTGTGAGCCACAGAGCAAATTACTGAACCTGAACAGGGGGTTGTGGAAACCCCCAATTTATAGCCAGTAGGTCAGGTACCCTTGAGAACCTGGACTTGCCATTGGGGGTGCCATCTGGTGGGACTAGCCTTCGCCCTGGGTGATCGGACACTAACTCCAGGTGGATAGTATCAGAACTGATTTGAAGTGGTTGGTGTGAGGAAAAAACCCCATACGCTGGGTGTCAGAAATACTGTGAGTAAAAACCGTTCAGACGTCCCCTACTTCCAAACCAGAAAACCCAATAAAAACATACAGAGACGCTGGGCGCCTGGGTGGCTCAGTCGTTAAGCGTCTGCCTTCGGCTCAGGTCATGATCCCAGGGTCCTGGGATCGAGCCCCACATCGGGCTCCCTGCTCGGCGGGAAGCCTGCTTCTCCCTCTCCCACTCCCCCTGCTTGTGTTCCTGCTCTTGCTATCTCTCTCTGTCAAATAAATAAATAAAATCTTTAAAAAAAAAAAAAAACATACAGAGACGCAACTATGTCAAATAGACATTTAGACTATAAATACCGAGAGTTTGTGAGAACTATCCAAGTGTTCAGTCTGGGCAAGGCAACCCTTTGCTGATCTGAATAGCTCTCTGAAGACCTTGGGGCAATAAAGGGGACTCTTTCTACCCCTTGTCGGTCAACACCTGTGCCATCATTCCCTAGCAACGGGCTCTAGCAACAGGGGACTCTTATTTCTGCGCTGGCAGCTGGACGTCCGCTCTCTGGTTGGCTAAGCCGTCTCTCCTGGGTACCAATTCCTAAAAAGGTACACCTTAACTCAATTCGGACTTGATTCTTTTCAGCTCCCCTCACCTGGAACAATAGCGTGATTAAGTCTGCCATTGGTTTGTCTGCTACTGGCTTATGAAATTCCTGCAGTGTTAAATAAATGGCAAAGACAAGCTCAGTCTCTGGGTATTAATTTGCCTCGAATAAAACAACAGGTTATCCTGATTCAGCCTCCCCAATATCTCTCATCTCCACTCTTCACCTTTCATTCAGTCCTTTATTCATTCAGTCACAGGTATTTACTCATCCCCTTCTCCGTGCCAAGTGTTATGCTAGTGCTTTGGACACCCAAAGATTTTTTTTTTTTAAGATTTTATTTATTTATTTGTGAGAGAGAGAGCACAAGCAGGGCGAGCAGCAGAGGCAGAGGGCGAAGCAGTCTCCCCACAGGGAGCCCAATGTGGGGCTCGATCCCAGGACCCTGGGACCATGACCTGAGCTGAAGGCAGACACAACCCACTGAGCCACCCAGGCGCCCTGAGGAGATCCAAAGATTAATGAGACCTGACTTTTTTTTTTTTAAGATTTTATTTATTTATTTGAGAGAGAGAGAATGAGAGACAGAGAGCACGAGAGGGAAGAGGGCAGAGGGAGAAGCAGACCCCCCACTGAGCAGGGAGCCTAATGTGGGACTCGATCCCAGGACTCCAGGATCATGACCTGAGCCGAAGGCAGTCGCTCAACCAACTGAGCCACCCAGGCGCCCGAGACCTGACTTCTATCCTAAGAAAATCACCGTCTACTGATAATTCAGAAACCGAAATACAATCATAAAGCTATGGGATTCACACAGAGACAGAAAGCCCAGAGTAGAGGTCCTTGACCCAGCTGGGAGCGGTAGAATGTGGAATGAGGGTGTCTGTGAACTTTTCTTGGGGGAGGGAGGGTTGATGCCTGAGTTTTAAAAATTTAAAGACTGAAGGAGAACAGGCCATGCCAAGAGGAGAGGAGGGGACATAGCAAGCAGAGGGGACAGCTTAGACAATGGCCCAGAGGTGAGGGGCAGCATGGTCAAATTCCACTCCTGGGCTGAATCCAGGCTCCTATCACTTCTCACCTGGACAAGAGATGATTGAGGGCTCTCCCCCGCCCCGTTCCCCGTGACCGCCAGAAAATCTCCTACAGCTCAGATGTGACTTCCTGTCTCCCTTGCCTGCAGGCCTCTGTTGGTTCCCCTTCCTGGTCCGCACCATCTCTTGGCTTCTTCTCTGTTCATAAACTTCTTAGGGTGACTTTGACAGTATTTCCCATCTCTGAACTTTCATCTCTGCTCTTCTGTCTGCCTGGAATTTCCTGCCCTGCCTTGGTTGATGTGGTGAACTCCTATACATACTTCAGAGTGACTCAAGATGTGAGTCAGATGTGACCTATTGCACAAAGATCCCCTCCCACTTGCACTCCCCTCTGGGCGCACATATTCCAGAGCTGTGCACTTCACCTGCTAACTTGTCTGCTTCTTGTTCCACTTGCAAGGGTACGGACCTCTTCCCCACACCGACCTTCAGCTCCTGGCCCAGGCGAAAGTGCATCTAATGACCCAGAGAGCAGAAGCTGCCGGACCATTCCTGTGACCCTTCAGACCTGGTAGGAGCCCAGCGCAGGGGGTTGCTGACCAGGGTAAGGCCTGGACTGAGCCTGCTGCATCTGTCCCCAGCTCTGCCTCAGATCCTGGCTTCCAGATTCAGGCTCTGACCTGGCATCTCCACCAAACCTGCCTCCCCTTTGTCCATGGATCCATCTAGACTCACTTATAACCATGAGATTCTGCAGCTTAGAAGCACTGCGTAATGGTGATTGTGTGGCTGTTACAATTGTGAAGTTATTACATCTTATGTAGAATACAAGTTTATGCACATTATAAGACCAGTAAAAACTCATTTGAATTAAAAAAAAGTCCCTATTGAATTATTTATTTATCTATTTATTTATTTTGAGAGAGAGAGAGAGAGAGTGAAGGGGGGAGGGGCTGCAGGAGAGGGAGAGAGAGAATCTCAAGCAGGCTCCATGCCCACCCAGCACAGAGCCCAACAGGGGCTCAATCTCAGGACCCTGAGATCATGACCTGAGATGAAATCAAGAGTTGGAGGCTTAACAGATGGAGCCATCCAGGCACCACTATCAAATTTTATTTTAATTACAAAACCAAGGCTCTTTCAGGGCACAACCTTTAAGCAATAACGTAAGGAAAAGTACCCACCTGCCCCAACCTCCCACTTCCTCAATATCAGTCACTCTGTGTGTGACTGTTAACAGTTGGGTGTGTGTCTTTTAAGACTCTTTTTTGGGCCTGTACAAGTGTATGTGTAATTTTGCCCTCCTCCTTCCTAAAAATATACATACATATATATATTCAAAGAACTTGATGGCCATCTTTGTCAATACACGTAATTCTATTTGATCCTTTAATAGCCACATAGAAGGAGTTCATTATATCAGCGGTCAGCAAACCATGGCCCTCAGGCCAAAGATGGCCCAACACCTAAATAAAACTTTACTGGAACACAGCCAAGCCCATTTATTTGCATATTGTCTATGGCTGGTTTTGCACTATGACAGCTGAGCTGAATGATTTCATCAGAGACTTGGTAGCCCACAAAGCCTAAAACGTTACTATCTGGCCTTTTACAGAAAAAGCGTGCCAACCCCTGCAATCTATGGCTGTACCAGGCTTTCTTTTTTTTTTTTTTTTTAAAGATTTTGTATTTATTTATTTGAGACAGAATGAGAGAGAGAGAGAGCACATGAGAGGGGGGAGGGTCAGAGGGAGAAGCAGGCTCCTTGACGAGCAGGGAGCCCGATGTGGGACTCGATCCAGGGACTCCAGGATCATGACCTGAGCCAAAGGCAGAGTCGCTTAACCAACTGAGCCACCCAGGCACCCCAGGCTTTCTTTAACCAGTCCCCTATCAATAACATTTTAATTGTTTTCCTTTGCCCAGTGTTACAAACAATTGAGACAATACGAATACAAACAATTACAAACAATAATACTTTTTTTGTCAGCATAACACAGTCGATTACCACCATTGGTATCAGTAAGTGAGAACATGACCAAATGTGAACTCAATGTGTCCACAGAGAAATATTACCTTTAAATAAGGTCTTCAAGGGGCACCTGGCTGGCTCAGTCCGTAGAGCATACGACTCTTGATCTCAGGATTATGGGTTCAAGCTCCAGGTTGGGAGTGGAGCCTACTAAAGTAATATAAAATAATAAAATAAATAAAATAAAATAAATAAAATAAAATAAAATAAAATAAAATAAAATAAAAAAATAAAATAATAAAATAAAATAGGTCTTCAAGTCAACAGACTGTCTGAAGGGAGGACTCTGGGATTAGAAGCGGTTGCCAAAGTCATACAAGCAAAGGGCTGTATCTTCGTGATAAAGAACCAGAGCAGCCACCAAAGAGCATCAAAACACATTCTTGGAGGGCACCCGAGTGGCTCAGTTGGTTAAGCATCTGCCTTCGGCTCAGGTCATGATCCAGAGTCTTGGGATCGAGCCCCGCATCGGGCTCCTTGCTCAGCAGGGAGCCTGTTTCTCCCTCTGCCTGCCGCTCCCTCTGCTTGTTCGCTCTCTCTCTCTCTCAAATAAATAAAATCTTAAAAAAAAAAAACAAAGCACATTCTTGGGTCCAGGGTGAGGTGACAATAAAATGTACATACTAGCAATTATTGGCCTACTCTTGATGATGGCAAGACATAAGGGAGCCTGAAAAAAGGAGGGAAGGAAAGAAATGAACAACTACCAAATGTATGCCAGACACACAGACCAGATACTCAGGACGTAGGCGCAGTATTCCAACGTTAAATAAACATCAAGGCCAGGGCATCAGCCAATCAGAACAGATGCAGACCTTCAATAACCAGTACTGCTGACCGGCATGAGCCACTGAATATCATGCTGCTCATATTTAATACTCAATTTAATCCCTTAGTAATGTGCCACCTGACAGCTGGGAAAAACCACTTTGAGGAAAAACATCAACCCACACAGCATTCCTCTTCCTTCAAGGAATAGGGGAGCATTCCTATCCTCTGCACTCTAACCACTGATGGTAACTTAAATAAGCGATTATCAGAACCCGTGCACACTCTCCGACTGTCCATGGGGAATGTGGTTATGCGCGTCTAGGTCAAAGTCATGTATTGTTTTAGATATTACTCCAAAGAAGAGATACAAGTGGCCAGTAAATGTATGAAAAGATACTCAACATCATTCGGAGAAAAGTACAAATCAAAGCCGCTATGAGGTATAGCTTTGCACCCAGTAGGATGGCCATCACAAAACGATGGGCAATAACCAGTATCAGCAAGGACGTGTGGATACTGGTGCTCTCAGACATTCATGGCGGGAAGGTAAAATAGTGCGGCCACTGTGGAAACAGCTGAGTAGTTCCCTAAAAACATAAACATAGAGTTACCCACCATATATATGACCCAGCACCGCTACTCCCAGGGGTGTATTGTGGACAAAGGAGAGCGCGTCCACACAGAAACTTGACACGAATGTTCATAGTAGAGTAGCATTATCCATAATAACCAAAACGTGCAAACAACACATGTGCCCTTCCACGGACAGAGGGGTAAACAAAATGTGGCCTGTCCATATAACGGAATAGTATTCGGCCATAAAAAGGAATGAAGCACTGATAGAGGCTACAGCATAGGAAAGCCTTGAAAACATCATGCTCCATGAAGCAACAGACACAAAAAGCCACACACATATTGTATGAGTCCATTTTCTAAGTTTATTATTATTATTATCTTTAATAATCTCTACACCCTACATGGGGCTTGAACTCACGACCCCGAGATCAAGAGTCACGTGCTCTTCTAAGTCAGCCAGGTACCCCTGTATGATTCCATTTTTTATAAAATGTCCAGAAGAGGAAAATGCAGAGCCTGAAAGTAAATTAGTGGTGGCCAGGGGCTGGGGGTAGGGGGAATGAGTTCCTGCTAACAGATCCAGGGTGATGAAATTTTCTAGAATCTGATAATGGGGATGGTTGCGCAACTCTGTGAATATACTAAAAATTGCTTCTGAATATACTAAAAACACCCTTCTGAAGGGTGAATTATATGGTATGTGAATGAAATCCTTTTGACAGTTACACACTGTTATACCAGTGAACCGTATTGATCAGTGATTTGCCTTAACATTTCATCCCAAAGCTCTCCCTATACAAAAGAGAACATTTGCTCCATTTGCTAAATTTTGGCACATCTCACCTAAGCCCTCATCCCAGCTAATCCTGCTAGTTTCTTTTTGAAACCAAGTGCTCTGCTCAGCCCTGCTACTAAAGGGACTGCTTTGGATTATGGTTCTCCCCTAGGCCTTGCAGGCCCCACATCACCCTTCAGACCAAGTCTGCTGGTTTTCTTCCTGCACACGGTGCCTTGCTCAGCCAAACTGCCACCTTCATGGGGACAAGAGTCAGCACCACTTCAGGATGGGAAGGAAGAAAGAGAGAGAAAGAGAGAAGTGAGGGAGGGAAGGTGGGAGGCAGGGAAGGAAGGTCCCAGGTCACTGGAAGCCAAATCTTGCTGTTGACTCATTTATTTTATTGGTATGATAGTGTCTTTTATTTTCCTTCTCTGTCCTTCCCTCCTTGAATTCATTCATCCATTCATTCTTTTTGTCATACATTATTCTTATGGACCAGGCACAGGACCAGGCCCTGAGGAAGCCACGTCTTTTTTCTTTCAGATTTGTTCTTCCCTTCGGTAAATCTCCTCCTCCTTCTCGTTTATTCCCAACCGACATTCGGGCCGACTTTCCCCAGTGGCCACGTGGCCTCAATAGCAGAAGTCCTCTGTTCGCAGGCAGCTTCGGACATCCTAAAGCCCCCTCCTGTGTTTTCCTATTTCAAAGCCCGTGTACATGGGAGTCCAATTCCCATCCTAAGAGACACCCAGTGCCCACAGTTCATTCATCGTAAAAGGAGCCAGTAGGTTCTGGACATTCTCTAAGCTACCAGCTCTTCACACTTTGCCAGGTCATTAGGGAAGGGCAGTTAGCAAGCCTCAGACTTCATTCGGGTGGAGGGTCACTTGTAGCGAGGAGAAGGAGAGATGACTTCATAGAGGCACCAGAGTGGATAAAAGGGATCATTGAGTCACAGACTGAGAGGAAAGCCAAAGGAATAGGTCAATAGAACAACAGTCCTAGTTCATGAAAGTTCAAGGTGAGTCCTACATGCCACTTACAGGGAGCATGGTTTGAAGCAACATGGCAGGAGTCAGGGGGGGTCCATTAACCTTTAAAGTATGGCTTACTATGTTTAGCTGTTGTGTATGCCTTCCTCTTTGGAGAACAGACCTTGTCTACTTTAATTACAGGGTGATGGCAACAACAACAACAACAACAATAAATAATACTTAGATAGGCTTACTCTAGTCTAGGCCAGACTCTAAGTGAATAAACTTCGTTGGCTGGGAGAAGACACTCTTTATGCTTGTAGACCAGTGGTCCCTGAGGTTTCCCTATGAGAGTTCTGAAGAGCTGGCCCCAACATTGGGATGGCACTGTGCAGAGGCACAGTGAGAGAGCGCAGGGCTCCAGGCTGAAAAGAATCAAAAGAAAACTCAGAAGCCAGAGGTGCCAGGGTGGCTCCGTCAGTTAAGCATCTGCCTTCAGCTCAGGTCATGAACCCCGGATCCTGGGATTGAGTCCCGCATCTGGCTCTCGCTCAGCAGGGAGCCTGCTTCTCCCTCTCATTCTCCCTCTATTCTCCCTCTCTCTCTCTCAAATAAATAAATAAAATCTTCAAAAAAAAAAAAAAAAAAAGGAAACTCAGAAGCCTGATAGAGGATAGCCGGGGACAGTGTCCAGTAACTGAGGAACAACGTGAATCTCAAAATCAGGAACCAGGTTGCTCAGACCGGGATTGGAAAAGAAGTGAGAGTGGGAGGTGGATTCCCAAAAGAGGATGATGTTCAGCACCCCACAGAAGGGCTGGTGCTGCAAACACCTAATCCCAATAAAGCACGATAAATTTAATCAGGTCTACATTGAGAGTTCTTAGGGCTGCGCATCAAGTAAGATGGGGCCAGAGGTACGTGGGGTGAGGCACGGAATGGCAGTGGAGTTGAGGGATGATGCTGGTCTGGATTTCCAAGCCTGGTTTTCCAATGGGTTCTGATAGGGCGGTGCCTGGGAGAACAGGGGCAGGAATCAGGGTTCTGGGTGGTGCTCGGAGTCAAAGATCCAGTTCACAGGGAGGGCAGGGAAGAGAGGAAGACACCACAGTAGGACCCCAAACAAAAAGCCAAGGCAAGGATTGAGATCGTAGGCATGGCAAGCAATGATTTCAGAAACATGCAGGATCAGTGGGTGTCCCCAGGTCAGAGTATAAAGCAAAGACATGACAATGGCAACATAGGAGCTCAGGAATCAGCCCAGGGCTGGCAGAGTTGAGCCTGCTCCCAACGTGCTCTGTAGAATGAAGGTGGGCGGATGGGCTGCATAACAGGTGCAGAAGGCATCGCTCCAAAGTGCCAGTCGGAAGCGGCTCGGCAGAAACGGAGTATCAGTAGGCAGGACAAGACCTAGAGACCTCAGGATAGGGCAAGTGCATTCAGAATAAAGAGACAGGGGCGCCTGGGTGGCTCAGTCGTTAAGCGTCTGCCTTCGGCTCAGGTCATGATCCCAGGGTCCTGGGATTAAGCCCCCCATCGGGCTCCCTGCTCGGCAGGAAGCCTGCTTCTCCCTCTCCCACTCCCCCTGCTTGTGTTCCTGCTCTCGCTGTCTCTCTGTCAAATAAATAAATAAAATCTTTAAAAAAAAAAAAAAAAAGAATAAAGAGACAGTCCTGGGGAAACTCCCCGGTGCCACTTGGAGCAGGTCAACCGTGGTTTTATGCCCTGCTGAGAAGAGGGTACTAATAAAGGCATCACTCCAGTTCGGACAGAGGCTGGGTCCTCCTTCCCTCCTCACTCAACCCCACACCCCCGGGCTGAGGCTCCTCCGTACTCCCCACCTTGGGGACTGGCTCAAGAAGTGGATTTAGGGAAAGCAGCAGCGAGCCAGCTGTGAGCCAGCATTTCTGAGTTCTCCCTGTGGCCAAAAGCAGTTTTGAGCATGACCCTTTAGTTGCAGTTCATCTTTCCAGACTTTCCAGTCTTTCTTCCTTAAATGAAGTTCTCCTTTTATAACTGTTTATCAACCAAAGCCTCTACAAGTGCCCAAATGACAAGTTTCAGACAAAATGACAAGTATCTGTTAATAAGGTACTCATTGCGTGCATATTACAAAAATAAAAAATAAAAAAGGCTGGGCTGGGTTTTTTTTCATTCTTGGGAGGAAAAAAAACCCGTCATCCATGCTTGTTGAACACTGTGGGAGTGGGGCACTTATGTATATGTTATTCTTTGTTCAATTGATCTGTAGTTTTGTTACTGCAGCAGAGTTCACTTAGCCTGATTTATATGAGAGTATAGGGGAAGGAGACCAGCACAGGCTTCACAGAGAAGAGAGGAGAGAACAGAGAAAAGGCACCCTAGAGAGGGGATGGGGGCGCAGCTCCAGACCTGCACAAGCCACTGACCTGATCTGTGGTCTGCTGTGGCTGGTGTGCAGGACACGGAGGGGAGAGGGAGAAGGAAGAGACGAGGCTGCAGAAGAAGAATGGGGCCAGGTTGTGACGAATCTTGAAGGCTCCACTTGGGAGCTGCAAAAAATAAGGAGCCAACAAAGGGGGGGTGTGTGTGGGGGGGTAAAACCCTAATGGAATTTGCATTTTAGAAAAACCTCCAGCTGCAGAATCGAGAAAGCAGAATAGGAGAAGGACCAGAGGCTTTCTGGAGCCTTTCTAGAGCTTTCTAGAGCTTTTTCCATTGACCTGTTAGGAGGCAATTCCCACAAGTTGGGAGTAATGAAGGCCTAAACCATAGGTTGACAAAGTTTTTCTGTATAGGGCCAGATGGCAAATATCAGGCTTTGGTCGGCACATCGTCTCTGTCATAGCTCCTCAGTTCTCTCCTTGTAGCACAAAAGCCATAGACAACATGTAACAAAAACGTGTGTTCCAATAAAATTTTATTTACAGGGCGCCTGGGTGGCTCAGTTGGTTAAGCGACTGCCTTCGGCTCAGGTCATAATCCTGGAGTCCCAGGATCGAGTCCCACATCAGGCTCCCTGCTCAGCAGGGAGTCTGCTTCTCCCTCTGACCCTCCTCCCTCTCGTGCTCTCTGTCTCTCATTCTCTCTCTCTCTCAAGTAAATAAAATCTTAAAAAAAAAAAAATTTATTTACAAAGAGGGCGCATGGGTTGCAGTCTGCCTACCCTTGACCTAAATAACAGGACAGCTACCATTGATTGAGGCCTACCAGGTACCAGACACTTTATAGACATTGCTGATTCTCACAACCTTGCAGGGAGGTATTATCGACTCCATTTTGCAGATAAGGAAACTGAGGCTGAAAGATGTTGGGTAACTTGCCCAAGGTCTTGTGATGGTGTGTGGCAAAGCTGGGATTCAAACTCAGGTCTGACTCTCGAACTCACGCTCTTTTGTGAGTTCATGCCACCTCCTGCAGGTGGTCAAGAAGAAAGAAAGAGAGGGATACACAGGACTGTCAAATCTGAGGGTCTGGGAGAGTTCACTCATTCATTCAATCACTCATTCATTCATTCATTCATTGCTTCCTTCCTTCCTTCAACAAATACTTTGCTTCTGCTGTGTATGAAGTACTGGGGATTCAAAGATGAATGACAAATGATTCCCATCCCTGAATAGCTCAGTCTAGCATTTAGACCTACAACTGGGTATGGGGGATGAAGGGGAAAAATGTGATTAATAAGAACAAGGAAGTAAAACATTAAAGTTGCTCTCATCGCTGCCTCCTTCCCTTTACACATCCAGAGAGAACTCTCTGATCCTCTGGGATCACAGACACCCGATCCTTTTACCCTCTAGCATGAACGCAAAGACAGATTTACTGTGGAACTATTGAAGTGGAAGCTTCTGGGTCCGTTGCTTCCTGAAACAGGGCCTTCTAATGCCCTGTGTCTAATTTTGTATTTCTTTCTTCAGAGTCGCCCCTAAGAAATATGTAAGCCTCAGGCACCCAAAGGCGGATCTGCCCTTGAGTGAATGTTTTCCAGAGCCAGGTCTGTTAAATGCTGTTTGTAGGAATTACCTAGGGGCTAAGGATCTTGGTTTTGGTTCTTGAGGTTTCTCCCAGGGGAACTAAGAACCTGGGGGCTGTCCTCAAAGTCACAAGTGTGGCCCGTCCAAGTCTGTTCCATTATGTCCGCTCCATTCCGCTACCATCAGCTACCCCCACTCTCCCTCTTCCTTCCAAGTCAGCCCCGGGGCCCTGAGGTTTCTCTGACTCAAACTCTTTTGGAATTCGAGGTTCCAAGAATCCCCTCAACAACCTCTCAGGGGGCCGTCAGGGCAGGAAAGGACACCTGCAATCCTGAAGGGGGGAGGGGGTGCGAGGCGGTGCAGTAATGGAGAGCCGCTGGACGCTGGCCAGTCTCCATTGCTGGGCTTCCCAGGGCAGGGCTGTCGTATCAAGCCCACCAGCAGACCCAGCTCTATATCCATCTGTCCAGAGGAGACCACACTCCGGGAAACTGACTGTTTCACATTCACCCAAGTCACAGGTGATTCAAAACTAGAATCCTGTTAGTGTGAGCACAGGAGGGCTAGTTGGCAAAATAATTGGCTCTGGTCACTTGCTCAGAGTCCTGTGCCTTGCCAGGCAAATCCGCAAAGCATACCAAATTATAGGCTGGGAATTGGGTGAGTGAGCGAGAACAATACTGTGACTCCTTTAAGGGCAGGTACTGTGTCTGTTAGAGTACCCTTAGGTAGTGTGGGAGATACCCTGTAATTTCTCCAGGCAAGTTGCATGCAAGCCTTCTGTTAGGACTCATTACCTCCCAAGCACCCACCTTAACTGCTGTTACATTCCAGGGCTCTTTTCCAGAGTATGTTTTAACTCCTTGCTGAGTTTGAGGGGATTGGGGTGACACTCAAAATAGACGCCACCGGCTGTAGGGGTTTGTTCCTATAAATTTGTGTTGATTCTACTCAGTTCACTTAAGAGCAGCACTTCACATTTGAAAGAGGACTTCAACCACCTCCATTTTGACCTCAAACTTTCTAAGTCAGTTCTTCTTTCCAGCTTATCTCTTAACTCAGGCAAAAGACCCTGAGGGCAAAGCATCCCCTGATGGGAACCAAAACTACCCCCTCAAGCAATAAGGACTTTCCTGAGCCAGCAAGACCTCACCTATGATTGAGCCCAAGACAATGACTTAACCTTCCCTGCCCACCTGCAAGTAACCCCCCGACCTTTCCTTATCTAGACCTGGGAGTATTTTCAGCACTTTGGAGACAGTCTTTGAGACGTGAGTCCGTGGTCTTCTTGAAAGGGCCTCACTGAAATAAATCCCTTTCTTGTTTCACCACCCCTCGGTTTCTCAGCCTTTGAATTTTGTCAGCAGTGAGCAGCCAAGCCTGGTTTGGGACCCCTGGAGCCAGGTATCCTTGCACACCTGCGGCCCGGCTACACTTTGACTTTTCTTAGAGCAACCAATCCTCTGTAAGCCCCATTCTTCTCAGGATCTATGTGGGTGTGTGAGGTTAAGTTTGCATAGGATTTTTAGACATAGTCAAAGCAGGAAATACTTTCCTGAAGAATTCAGCGACTTATGGAGATAACACATGATGGAATAGGGAAGCTGCGGGTCTGGGTTCAGGACACCTGGGCTCCAGATCTGGACACATTGATTTCACAAATGAATTTAACAAAACCCAAGCCCACTCTCATAGCGTACCTAGGGCAGGGCTATACTAGACGGATGGAAATGAAGAGACACTCCTTCCCAAGAGTAGCACGGTGGGGGAAGGGAATAATTTAATTTCAATAATGGACAGTTGTAAACTGAATTGGGAGCACCTGGGGGGGGGGGATTCTCCAACTTTATGGCACCACTGGGATTCCCCATGGGTGTTCTTTCAAATGTAGATCTTGGGCCCCATCCCTTAGAAATTGGGACTGAGTCCTTCTGAGAGTGTTCAGGAACTCGGAAAGCTTAACAAGCCCCACTCCGCCAAGGTGATTCTCCTGGACATGGCCCCCGCACACTTGAATGAAGAGGTCAGGAAATGGGTCCCAAGGGCAGAGGTCTACAGCTAATTTTTATTTCATTTTTTTAAAGATTTTTTTTTTAAGAGCCACCCAGGCGTTCTTTTTTTTTTTTTTTTTTTAAGATTTTATTTATTTATTTGAGAGAGAGAGAGAGAGAAAGCACAAGCGGGGGAGAGGGGAGCAGAGGGAGAGGGAGAAGCAGCCCAACGTGGGACTTGATCCCAGGACCCTGAGATCATGACCTGAGCAGAAGGCAGATGCTTAACCCACTGAGCCACCCAGGCGCCCCTCAATGCCAATCTTTTTTATTAAACATAAAAAAATAAAAAAGAAACAAAAGAGCTATGAAACTAGTACAAGTTCATTATAGAAAATTTCAAAACTAAGGGGGAAAAGGCCCTTCACATCTACATCAGAAGCTCTCAAAATACTTATCAGAACAGTAATTCAATTCAATTAATTTTGCAAATGTAAATGCCTCGAGGATTGGGACATGGTTTTCTTTCTCATCCTTGTGTCCTTGGTGGACACAAAAGACTCTCAATAAGTATGTATTGAACAAATAACATACATTGTTCATATTGTGCCCCCCATAACTATATTAATCTGGTATCCACTCTATATTAAAAAGACAACAATGGCATGATGCCATTTAGAAAAGGATCAGAATATATATTTTTAAGATTTAATTAATTAATTAATTTATTTATTTAAGAAAGAGAGATGAGGAGCAAGGGGAGAGGGAGAAGCAGGCTCCCCACTGAGCTTGGGGCCCAATGCGGGGCTCGATCCCAGGGTCCTGGGATCATGAGCTGAGTTGAAGGCAGACACTTAATCCACTGAGCCGCCCAGTATCAGGATATATTTTTGAAACCTGCTTTTTTCACTGAAAACGTACCACAAATGTATTTCTAGCTGCTTTGGGCTTGTATAAAGTGTAATTTATTTAGATTGTCTTCAGTTTTAAATATTAAAAAGAACATTGTGATAAAACATCCTTGTATCTGAAATCTTTGCATGTATCAGTCATGATTCAAATAGGCTAAATGTCTTGAAGTGGGACTGCTGTGTCAAAGAATGGGAAAAAGCCTATGGCTCTTGAAATCCTGTTTTGCAATGGTTGTTAACAATTCATATGAATAAATACTAAGAAAAGAAACAGGGGCTCCTGGGTGGCTCAGTCGTTAAGCGTCTGCCTTTGGCTCAGGTCCTGATCCCAGGGTCCTGAATCGAGTCCCGCATCCGGCTCCCTGCTCAGCGGGAAGCCTGCTTCTCCCTCTCCCACTCCTGCTTGTGTTCCCTCTGTCAAATAAATAAATAAAATCTTTGGAAAAAAATAAAAAAGAAACAGGACTGGGTGCCTGGGTGGCTCAGTCGGTTAAGCGTCTGCCTTCAGCTCAGGCCCTGATCTCAGGGTCCTGGGATGGAGCCCCGCATTGGGCTTCCTGCTCAGCGGGGAGCCTGCTTCTCCCTTTCCTTCTGCTGCTCCCCCTGCTTGTGCTCTCTCACTCTCTGTCAAATAAATAAATAAAATCTTTAAAAAAAAAAAAAAAAAACAGGACTTAAAAAAAAATCAGTGTGTGGGAGGGTCTTCTATTAGATAGAATGGCCAGGAAAGGCTTCTCCAAGATGACCTTAAGTTAAGCCTGTCATAGGAAGGATCCGGTACAGACAGGCCAGAAAAGCAAATGCAAAGGCCCTGAAAGCAGAAAAAGAGATCACACTGAAGCCAGGGCGACCCACTTAACACTGACCACAGGGTAGGTAACATTGCCCCCAGGGCGGGGAGCACTACAGAAGCTGGAGAACTACAGCAGGCCCTGTAATATAGACTTTAGACCTTGGTAGGCATTTGAGTTGTCTGCAAGAGATAGGGAACATTGAAGGTGAGCCATTGAAGGGCTTTAAGCAGTGGAATATGATCCAGTCTGTGATTCTGAACAATAGCTCTAGGAAGGAAACACATCAAAATATAACAATGTTTATTTATCTCTGGGTGCTAAGATTATAAGCAATTTTTTTTTATGCTCTTCCGTATTGTCCAAAATTTCTTCAAAGAACATGCATTACTTTTACAGTTTTTTGTTTGTTTTGTCTGAGTAGGCTCTGTTTCCAACATGGGGCTTGAACTCATGACCCTGAGATCAGGAGCCACATTACCCTACTGAATGAGCCAGCCATGCACCCCTACAGTTTTAAAAATTTAGTCAAAAAAAGAAAAAAAGCTAACCAGTATGAAGGACAGTGGACAGGAGTATGATTAGTGGTAAGGAGTCAGGAGCACTCTGAGTCTCAGGGAGGGGTGGTAGTGGCCTGCCGTGGTTTGGCCACCATGGGCATGGAAAAAGGGGTGAACCTAACCAATGTTTCATGAGTAAAATCTGTTGGTGACTGACTGGCCATGAGAAGTAAATGGGAGGGAAGTCTAGGATGACTGTTGGTCTCATCTTGGGTGACTGACTAGGTTGACTGTGATTCTGTTCAACTCAATAGGGGACAGGTGAAGAGCAGACATGGCAGGGAAGGTGAGGAACGGTGTCGCAGATAAATGAGTGGCTCACAGCATTAGAAACCAAGCAACCAGATTCATCAGGTCATACAGCTGATAAGTGAGAGTTCTTTCAAGAAACTTGACTGGGAAGAGAAATGGGACAGTAACCAGAGGGAGTTAGGGTTGGAGTGTTTTTGGACAAGGGATATGAACCAGTGACGCTGAGCGGCTGGAAGTACAGATGTTAAGGGGGTGGCTAAAGGAGCGTGATCCAAGATGGGATGAAGTGGGATCCTAAGCAGAGGTGGGATTGAAACAAAAGAGGGACCTCTCAGTTCTTCTGAGATGGGAGCGAGGGCATGAGGCGGCAGGATACACATGTACAGATTCCTTTGGAGTCTCATAGTGCGAAGTTCTTGCTTTTTAAACTTTACTTTCTCTGTGATTAGAAAGCGAGGTTATATACTGGGGATATGGATGCATAAGCAGTTGAAGCCAAGTGAAAGTTTATAGTAATCTGAGAATGGTAGAGGGTGCTGATCAAAGACAGACTACCAAACAGAGGTCCAACTGTAGTTGGACCTGCTAGATTTTTTAACAGCTCTCCACTGACCCCCATACATTTCCATCATTTTTTAATGCTGTGTTCTGCACCCTAAGCAGACATAGGTGGGGAGAAATGGAGTCATGCAACTGATTCAGGACTGGGAGTTTGCAGAGCTGGTGCAGCTTGAAAATGAGGGGTCTAAAGAGTCAAAGGTTATGAATGAGAATAGCTTGAGTTGCTGGTAGGGCACCCACTGGGTCAGGAAGAGAATGGTGCTAAAAGAAAAAATAAGGGCTAGGGCGCCTGGGTGGCTCAGTTGGTTAAGCGACTGCCTTCGGCTCAGGTCATGATCCTGGAGTCCCGGGATCGAGTCCCGCATCGGGCTCCCTGCTCAGCGGGGGGTCTGCTTCTCCCTCTGCCCTCTTCCCTCTCGTGCTCTTTGTCTCTCATTCTCTCAAATAAATAAATAAAATCTTTAAAAAAATAAAAAAAGAAAAAATAAGGGCTAAATGGTAAGTCCGAGGGATTGGGGTTCTAAATAAGTAAAAGAATACATTTTTTTTTTACTTTTTAAATTTTTTTAAAAGATTTTATTTATTTATTTGACAGAGACACAGCGAGAGAGGGAACACAAGCAGGGGGAATGGGAGAGGAAGAACCAGGCTTCCCATCGAGCAGGGAGCCTGATGCGGGGCTCGATCCCAGGACCCTGGGATCATGACCTGAGCCGAAGGCGGATGCTTAACGACTGAGCCACTCAGGCATCCCTAAAAGAATACATTTAACGGTAGATTAAGAAAACTGGAAAAACAGGAAGTTATAATAAAACAGGAAGTTGTATATCCAAGTTCCGGGTATGGTCATGAGAGGGGAGTAGGTGGCTGAAGTGTAGGTGCACGTGATTAGATTTGAAAGGCATTGCAAGGCCATGCTTGAAAATACTCAGGGTGGGGGCACCTGGGTGGCTCAGTCGTTAAGCGTCTGCCTTCGGCTCAGGTCATGATCCCAGGGTCCTGGGATCGAGCCCCGCATCGGGCTCCCTCTTGGCGGGAAGCCTGCTTCTCCCTCTCCCATTCCCCCTGCTTGTGTTCCCTCTCTCGCTGTGTCTCTCTCTGTCAAACAAATAAAATCTTAAAAAAAATACTCAGGGTGGCAGAATTTGAAATGAAAACTGTAAAGCAGGGGTGCCTGGGTGGCTCAGTCACTTAAGTATCTGCCTTCAGCTCAGGTCATTATCCCAGTGTCCTGGAATCGAGCCCCTCATCGGCCTCCTTGCGCAGTGGGAAGCCTGCTTCTCCCTCTCCCTGCCGCTCCCCCTGCTTGTGCTATCTCTATAATAATAAAAATATATATTTAAAAAAAACTGTAAAGCAAGTTCAAGGCCTCAGTGACTCTTGCAGTTACTGTGAGGTTAGTTAGAAAGCATACAGGGGTGAGGTTACCAGATAGCATGAGCCTTTCTGACCCTTTCCAGACATCCAAGGAGGTGGCAGAAAACTAGTTAGCAACAGAGCCTCTGGAACCACAGGAGCTCAGATCCTGGCTCTACCCGTGACTAGGTATGTGGCCAAGTCAATTAACTTAGCTCTGTGCCTCACTTACTTTATGAATAAAATAAAGATATAATAGCACCCATAAGTAAAGGGCTTATAACAATGCCTGCTACACGTACCAGAGCACTACTCAAGCGTTCGCCTCATCATTTCTCATTCGAATAATGAGGGGCTTGTAAGAATCTCTAAAGGTAGAGATTCTTAAATGTTTTGGTCTCAGAATCTCTTCACACACTTTAAAGATTTTATTTATTTATTTGACAGAGAGAGACACAGTGAGAGAGGGAACACAAGCAGGGGGAGTGGGAGAGGGAGAAGCAGGCTTCCTGCTGAGCAGGGAGCCCGATGCGGGGCTCGATCCCAGGACCCTGGGATCATGACCTGGGCCGAAGGCAGATGCTTAACGACTGAGCCACCCAGGTGCCCCTCTTCATACACTTTAAACCCATTTCACAGTAACAAATATTTTTAAGAAAAATAACTATTTTTTTTTTTTAGGATTTTTTATTTATTTGACAGAGAGAGAGCAAGAGAGGGAACACAAGCAGGGGGAGCGGGAGAGGGAGAAGCAGGCTTCCCACGGAGCAGGGAGCCCAATGCGGGGCTCGATCCCAGGACCCTGAGATCATGACCTGAGCCGAAGGCAGACACTTAACGACTGAGCCACCCAGGCGCCCCATAAAATAAGTATTTTCCAAAACAAAAACATTTGGAGGTGTGACAATGTTTTACGGTTTTGCAAATACCTTTAATGTTCCGCTTAACCGAAGACAGCTGGTTTACCTTATCTGCCTCCACATTCAATCTATTGAGATGTGCTGTTTGAAGTATATAAGAAAATCCAAGCATTTTCACTGACCCTCTAGAAAGGTCTGGAGGACACTGGACCAAACTTTGTGAAGTTACTTTAATAAGCATTCTTCTAGTTTCCATTCACTCACTCACTCCCTCATTCAACACTACTGGATCCCAGAGATAGAAATGAATCATGTGATTGCCTACCCTGGAGTTTAGCTGAAAGATGAAAACTAATTAAAAATTACAGCATAGCATGAGCAGAAAAGAGAAAGGTACTAGTGTGCCTAATGGAGGCAAGGAAGGCTTAACAGAGTACAGGGAATCTGAATTTGGGCCTGAATTTCCTGGGCTCTCTTTAAGCAAAGGAAGAGCAAGTGCAAAGGCTCGGGGGCAGGAATCAATGTAAGACAGCAGAGGGTACCCTGGCAGATGAAGGAAAATTTTGTTGGGCCTTATAGAAGTTAAATTTCATCCTCCAGGACACAGGAGGCTGGGGTGACAAGAGCTTGCTTTCCTTTTTTCCAAGTCAGTTTTGGGGTATAATTTATATAGAAGTAAACTTTACCCTTTGGGGTGTATAGTTCTTTAAGTTTTGACAAACGTATCCAGTAAACACTAAGACAATCAAGACTTAAAATATCCTCATCACCTCTAAAAGTTCTCTCTGCAGTCAATCCCCAGCCCCCAGCCCCCGCAGAGGCAGGCAATTATCTGATTTGTCTATGATTTTTTACTCTGAAATAATAGTACACACAGGAAGTTGCAGAGAGGACCCATGTACACTCCCCTGGCTCCCTCCAATGGTAGTAACATTTTACAGGACTATAGAAAATTATCATAGCCAGGAAGTAGACGTTAGCACAATACAATTAACTAGACTACAGACCTTATTCAGATTTCACCAGGGTTTCCATGCATTAGCTTGTTTTACTAAACAGAAATGGGCCATAGTATGGAAGATGGGCTGGCGAGGTAAGGACCTGGAAGAACTCCAGGAGATACTGGGAGAGGAAAGGACTGGAGGAACCATTTCTGGAGAAAAGAAATCATTTGATAGACAATTTGGTATAAACACTTTAAATTAACCTTTTCGCGGGACGCCTGGGTGGCTCAGTCGGTTAAGCGTCTGCCTTCGGCTCAGGTCATGATCCCAGGGTCCTGGGATCAAGTCCCACATTGGGCTCCCTGCTCTGCAGGGAGCCTGCTTCTCCCTCTGCCTCTGTCTCTCTCTGTCTCTCATGAATAAATAAAAAAAGTAAAATCTTTAAAAAATAAATTAACCTTTTCGGAAATAAAATCTCCCATGTGGCAGGACAGCAAGCAGGCTGTTTTAAATTGAAGGGCCTGACCTTTAACTGAATTGAGAAAATGTTTCCTGCAGCCAAGAAAACTCCAAATAACTATAATATTCCTTAGTCTTATGCAAAGAAGAACAATGTTTAGTCACTTTCTTCCCTTTCTTACTTTTGACTAATTGCAAACAATGGAGTAACTGTCAAAGACCTGATATTCCCTTGAGGTTTAGATACTTATCTGTTTGCTCTCTGAAACAGAATTAGCTAACAACCCCCCAAACCAAAACAAACTAAATCTCTATACTTACTCTTATTCCTTCCTGGAGTGCAGTATTTTTGTCCATTCTCCCACCTGCTCCAGCATACTTTTACTATTATTGACAATGCCTTAACCTCTGTATCTTAATATATTTGCAGACATCATTTACTCATCACAAAATTGTAGGGTGGTGTTGTCCTGACAAGAAACAGAAGCTCCTTAAGCGCTTGGTACCCAGGATCACACACACCAATACTGTAAAGTGCTTAGAAAGACACAGGTAAGCATTCAGTAAGTGTTAGCTAGCCCTGTTGGAAGCCCAGTTCTCTCTATTCCACCAAATCCC
Organism: Mirounga leonina; assembly: GCF_011800145.1. NCBI lineage: Eukaryota > Metazoa > Chordata > Mammalia > Carnivora > Phocidae > Mirounga > Mirounga leonina. The sequence continues at coordinate 32,576,543 of NW_023270305.1, read as the reverse complement.
AATTATGGCCTGGATGAACCTCTTTCTTCAACAGCTGTGCTGGATTTAATTTAGGCAAAAGCTCCCGAAGTGCAATGGAAATATTTCTTGTGACAAAGTCCTCGCTTAAACCTTATTTGGCTGATATCTAGTGTATCACTAGTTACCACCAAATACAGTCCTTGGGTAAATCTGAGTGACCTAATACTATTCTTTGACTTTAAGAAGAGCTTTTTAATGTCTGAAATCAGGAAGTGCCTTAAAACCAGATTTAATTAAATATGGTAACAAACACTATTTTTACTATGACCTGTGCTATTTTATATACATTTTAGCACTTAATCCTCCAAATACCTACCTGTTATCATTATTAGCCATAGTATCATCTGTAATCATGTTCATTTTAAAGATCGGGAAATCAAGGCAAGGAAGACTGTCATTTGCCCCAGGTCACACAGCTAGTAATGGTGTACAGGATTAAGAGTAGCCTTAGCCTAGAGCCAGAATTAATTTTACACACACACACACACACCAAAAAAACCAGAACAATTTCAAATATAAAAGGATAAATTAAAATAACCAAAACCAAACATAGGACAAAGAAACGGAGGCTCAGCAGCGTTAAATAACTTATCCAAGGTTACACTGAGGATATCAGAACCAGAATCCAATGGCTGATCTGTCTTGACTCCAAAGCATGGGCTATTTCCACCAAACCACGCTACCGCGAACACGTGACAGTACGCGTATTCGTTGAATTAATAAGCCTGAAAACAAAGTTGACAAGGAAGAGGGTAAAAATGTAAAAGAGAAATGAAAACGGGAAAATGGTTCACGGGCAGGAGAAAAAAGGGAAAAAACAACAATACAACACCCTCGCGCCCCCCCCCCCCAACAGTTTTCCAAGCAGCGCACTGTGGGTGAGCCAAGGTGCTGGATCAAACTTTGCGCGGGGTCCTACCGGACACCCAGGATGGCGGGGGCAGAGTCTCCCAAGAGATGATTCTAGAGGAGCCTGGCTCGGAGCACCGTAGCCAAGCCCGGCCGCCTCCCGCGCCCACGCGTCACCCGGCCAGCCGGGCAACACCCGACGACGACCGGAGGCCAGCCGCCTCTCCGTTCCGAGCAGCTGGCTTAAAAAGAAACACAAACACATGTCCCCAGGCCGTCCGCAGCCTCTCCTCGGGGCCGGGGCTCGCAGTTCGCTTCCCCGGCCGGCAGGACAGACATGCGCCCCAGAGCCAGAGCCCCTCGGGGCCCGCAGCTCGTCGCCGGGCAGCGCCCGCCGCCCGCGGTCAGCCCAGCCCAGCCCAGCCCAGCCGGCGGGGGCGCCCACGGCCGGGGCCCGCGTAGGGCCCAGACGGAGCTGGGGCGGCCGGGTAGGCGGGCGCCCTTCGGGCCACGCGGGCCGGCAGTACCGGCGAGCAGCGGGCGCGGGCGGCCGGGCATTTCCTCTTCCTCCCTACGCGCTGCGTGGCGGCGCGGCGGCGGCCAGGCCAGGCCGAGGCCGGGCTCGGGCGCCCGACCACGGCCTGCTGGCGAGCGCGGGCAGGCGCCGCGCCGCCCCCGCCGCGACCGCCTGCCGCGGGGTCTCCAGGCGGCTGGGCCCGGCGCGGGCAACGAGAGGCGGGGCCGGCGTGCGGGCGGCGGAAGGAGGCGGAGGAGGAGGAAGAGGAGGAGGAGGCGGCGGCCGGGAGCCGGGGGAGAGGGGCGGGGGGTGGGTCGGGGGAGGGGAGGAGCGGGATTTGCGGAGCGCGGCGCCGCAGCCGGGAGCCGGCGGGCCCGAGAGTGACCGAGTCACGGCGGGCGCCGGCGGAGCCGCGGCGTCGGACCCGCCTCCTGGAGGAGCTCAGCCCCGGCCAGGCCCGGCCCCATTCCCGCCCCGCGCCGCCTCCCCGCCGCCGCCGCCGCCGCCGCCGCGGGAGCGCTCCCCTGCCCACCCCGCCCCCGCGGCCGAGCCCGGGAGTCGAGTGGGAGTCGGCCGGCCGGCGCGGGCAGCGCCGGGACCCCGCCGGGGACACTGCAGCCGGAGCCCGGGAGGGGCCGCGCCGCCACCGTCTGAACTAGGATGTCCCGACATGAAGGTGAGAGGAGCCCCCGCCCCCACCGCCCGGGCCTCGGCCTACCCCGCCCGGGCCAGGCGCCGCGGAGGGCGGCCGGGAAGCGGCGGAGACTTCGGTCGAGCCCGAGCCGGGCCCGAGGCGCCTGGCCTGGGTGCGAGCGAGCGAGGGCGGAGAGCCGTGGCGGCTCTGCTGCCGCCGCCGCCGCCACGGCCGCGGCCCTGAGCTGGGCCTGGTGCCGGAGGCGGGGCGGCCGGGCCGGCCGGAGGGTTTGCACTGTCATGGGGCGGGGGAGGGGGAGGGGAGTCGGCGGGGCCCGTTACCGGCGGGAGCCCGGCCCTCGGGACTGATACCGGACGCCGCGGCCCGCCTGGCCGGCCCCGGAGCCGCGGGCTCCGGCGCGGCCTAGCGCTCCCGCCGCCCCGGAAGGGCTCGGTGCGGCCGCCGAACGGGGCCGCAGGCGGCGGCGGGAGACAGAGGAGCCGTCCGTGGACCCTGCAGGCGCGTCCGGTCGCCGGGAGACGACGAGCAGTGCCCCTGCCTGCGGGCAACCGCGGGGCGGGCGGGAAGGCTTTGCGGCCGGGGAACGGGAAGCCCCCGCCACCCGGAGCCCGCCCCGGCCTCGCGGCTAGGCCTCGGCGCGTCCCTGGGCTCGGGTAACCAAGTTCCCGGGGCGGATCCGGCCCGGCCGGGGCGAGTAAACTCCCTGCTCGATCGCCCGGTCAGAGCGGGACTCGCTCCGGGCGGGCCGCGGGCCCCTCGCCCTGCGTGCACTACCTACCTAACCAGGTTTCGGTAAATGACCGCGGCGAGGTCTGTTAATGGTCAGGGGGCGTTTTGGACTTGTTTTTCGACCCAAAAACATGATTGGGGTACAGTTGCAAATAAGCAGACAGTTCTAGCCCAGTCCCAGGGCACAAAGAGAAACATGTTTAGGACCGATGTATAGGCGTTGAGCCGGTAAAAAAGAAGTTAACTTCAATTTACTGCCATATGGTTTAGAAAAGGGGGAGGGGGTTGTGTTTTCTTTGTTTCACTACCCCAGGTCTTTAAATAAATAAAAAAAAGTGTTAAGAGACTTGGCGAAAAGTTTATCCTGGTAAGGTTAATGCAAGATTGTAGAAGTGGCTTGCAAGTTGTGTACTCTTGATTTTAAAATCCTGTATAGGTGATGTAGGAGTGGAGAAAGTTTAGTGAGTCAGATTACTGTGTGCTTCACACCATTGCAAGGGTTTTCTTAGGGAAATGCAGGCCTTAGAATTTCGAGGTTGAAAAACTCAGGTTGATTAAAATTATATTTAGAGCAAGTTTCAGAATTTGTATTATTAATTGCAGTGTTGAGATTGACTCAAAGAACATTTTGTGTTCAAGGATTCTGTATTTTAAAAGGCTCAAAACTAAATACCGTCTTCACTTACTGTGTGCAAGTGTTGGACATTTTGAGATAATAAGGTATTTCGGCTCATGGAAATATTTGGAAACTATGCCCATTTTCCCAACTTTTCCTACTTAATAGGAGTGTATACTCTTATCTCTGTAATTTAAAAGAAGTTATTAAAGCTACAACCAAATTTTAATTTGGGATCTTGAAGTTTATGTCAGATGCAGTCGTGTGTACATGGACCACCTTCAAGACAAAATGAAACTGAGCATGGCTGCAGGCTCTCTTACTCATAAGAACTGGGAGAGTTAAAACTACAGAATCAGCAGTGGAAGAATTGATTTGAGACCCATTCTTTGGCTTCAGAATAACATCCAGATAGTTCCATTCTAATTGAATGGTGTCCTGGGAAGATTCCTTTACCAGTAATCTTTTAGAGTAATTAAAATCCCACAGTGTGAACATTCTTGAATGTAACACAAATTCTGTAATTTAAGCCCATTTCCCCCTATTTGGTCCTGTGGAAAGGCATATGGTTTTGAAACTTATGTTACTTTTTAGTTACTTGAATATTACTGAACCTCAGCACATTAATAGCACACTTTTTCTGGTAACTTACATAATGCCAGATGTTTCTGAAAAAGGAACATTCCTCTAATCCGCCAGTTGAAGACTTACAGTACAATATTTGACAAGTGATTATCTTTTAAGGGGCTAGTTTATGGCCTAAGGCAGGAGTGGCAGTCTCATTAAGAATCACATTTAATTCATTAGATGCATGTTTTGTGGAGTATTAGTTGAGGCTGCCATTATTTTCATCAGTAAAAATTTAATCTATCGACAAATGCAGAGTTTGACACCCTCACTATTATAGTTCTTTCCCCGCTTTCCTCTTTTTTGAGCAAGCACATCCCATTTCTTTTAGCATTTCTTTAGTGGTATGATTTTTGAGCTCTTTTAATCATCTATCCAATCTCCAAATTCTCTGTGGTTCTTGTTTCCTTTCACCATGTGACCCGGAACTGGATGTGGTAGTCTGGTAAAAGATCTGAAATGTGCTGCCTGTAATGTTGTATTTGGATTGTGCTACCTTTTCAGGGCCTTCCGAATGCACGTGATTTGTTACTTTGTCTTTGTGCCCACCCTAAAGAGTTGAAGGATATTATATGTAATGATGTAACTTTGGACAACACAGCCCCAAGATGGACATCTGTCAAGCTTAGAGTCTCAGCTCTGTGAAGCAGTGGACCACCTCTGAGAAAGGAGATGCAACCAGGAGCATAAAGAAATGCTCTAGCTAGGGTTCAGCGTACTTTTTCTGTAAAAGGCCAGGTGGTAGATATTGTGGGCTGGGTGTGCCGTTATGGTCTCTGTCAGCTCTGCTGTTGTAGTACAGAAGCAGCTATGGACAACATGGAAATGAATAAGCACAGCGTTGTTCCAATGAAAACCTTATTTTTGGATGCTGACATTTGAATTTCATATAATTTTCATATGTCATAAAATGTGTCTTTGTTTTACCATTTAAAAAAGGTAGAAACCATTCGTAGCTTGCAGGCCATACAAACGCAGGAGGTGGCTGAACTTGGCCCAGTTTGGCCTGTGGGCTATACTTTGCCTACTTCTTTTCTCAACTAGAGCTTTAGAGAGTTGGTGGAACTGGAATTGTTGGGAGCCCATAAAGGGCCCATTCTTTTTTAAGATGTATTTTTTTTTTTTAAGATTTACTTATTTGAGAGAGAGAATGAGAGAGAGAGAGCACATGAGAGGGGGGAGGGTCAGAGGGAGAAGCAGACTCCCTGCTGAGCAGGGAGCCTGATATGGGACTCGATCCTGGGACTCCAGGATCATGACCTGAGCCGAAGGCAGTCGCTTAACCAACTGAGCCACCCAGGAGCCCAAGGGCCCATTCTGCTTGGTATTCATTCCATCGTTTCCTTTGGGTGATGGTAAGTTCGGTCCATGGTCTGTACCTCGGTTTCCAGCATGCACCCTGTAGATCGGTAGAGAAGTAATTGTTCTTGAGGGTGGGAAACAGGCTTTCCAACTTCCCAAGACCCTGTCTGAGTGGAGACAGTAGTACTCTGTATTAATTAAGTCTCCTGCTTGCCCACTATGACTTTTCTAGCCAGAATTCCATTTTTCCAGCTTCTAATTCTCTTTGTAATGTTCTTGTCTTGTTAACAAACCTTTTACATCAGTGCTGGGTCACTTTGTGTTCACCATACCGACACCATCTAGTTCCATGTTATACACAGTGAAACCAATCATTGCCTTTTTTATTTGTAAGAATATTTTTTTAATGTTTCACTACGCACTTTCTTTTGAATATGTTTAAAAAATAAGAATGTTATTCAGAGCTTAAAATCCATTTAATAGCTTGGCAAATTAAAAACATGTCAAATTACTCAGTGCTTATTAGCTAAAATGAAATTATGAATGTTCTTGCATGAGTTCAAGCCTAATTGATTACCTGCAGTTAGGAACACATTTATTGCCTTAATTCAGTCAACCTTTTTTCAAGTTGTTAGTATATATAGGGCACTTTGCTAGGAACCACGGAATGTGGGGGTGAATGAATGAGACCCAGCTCCTCACCTTAAATTTGGTGGCACAGCATCCACAGACAAATGTGAGACATGCCATAGGAATGGATAAATTAATTGATAACAAAATAATTACCAGCTTTTTTTTTAACCGAATTTCCCGACTTCAGAGAGGGAATCTGTTTTTCTTCAGTGCCTTCTTAACTTTTTGGTGGGCTACTCTTGATTTTGGAAAAAATTGGAGATTTCACATAGAGTCCTTTACTGGATTTATATTTCCCCTAGTTTTTAGAAGATTTTCATATGTAAAAATGATAGCAAGTAAGTGAACAGGTAGGTGATCATATTGTTATTCCCAGAAGCAACTGATACTGTTTATTTTCCAACTGTAAAGTACAGAAGTAGGTAGGCCATTAATCTAGCTTTTGAAAGTTGTACCATTTTTTGACATTTTGCCACTGTTGTTAGTAGATTTAAATTTTCTCTTCTCTAAAAAATGTTATCTGACCCTAAAGCATACAGGCAGATGATCCCAGAGTGATGTGCAATAACTTTGTTTTTAGGATTTGGGAACTGCAAAGCCAGGATTGGTAATTGGCTTGTGATTTTAATGTGGTGACTTTTGCCTTCCTGTAAGTGAAGTAAATTGACTCCCACTGAAAAGATTTTTACCAACATGTCAGACCATTTATTTTATTTTAACTATGATCTGTTAAAAGATTATGACATTCTTAAGACTTTTTCAATTCAAGAAATCGTGAATTACATTTACCTTGACTTTCAATAAAAGATAGATAAGAATGTAAATATTTTAATTTCTGGGGTCTTCGATTTCATGATTTCATAAAACTGACTTGGGAACTCATTTTCCCCATATTTTGACATTCGTGTTTAAGTTAAAATGTCATAAAATATAATTTTCTTATTTTAAATTGGAAATTTAATCTGGAAGAAATTCCTTTCAGTCTTAGGATTTTAAGATGTATTAGCAGCAATCTTGTTTAAAGATTGAAAACTTTTTTACAATAAAAACTTAATACACTTCTGATGTGAAACAAATCCCTAGGTTAAGCTTGCAATATCTTAAAAATGAAGAAATCTGTGCACTTATGAGTCATAATTTTCAAAACATCAGCTTTATAACATTTACCATATACATTTGCTGAGGTTTACAGGTTTTTGTTTTAAACTGGAGGTTCCAAAAGCTGTTTTTAGTGAAGGTTAAGGTATCGTTGGATTATCCTAGAAATAGTGTTTTTTAATATTACAGTATAAATATTCCTGGGGGGCTATTTTCATGAGCATGAACTCGAAACATTTCCTACATTTTATATTCATAAAAGTTAAGGGGCGCCTGGTTAAGCATCAGACTCTTGATTTCAGCTCAGGTCATGATCTCAGGGTCGTGAGATCTATTATTAAAATATCTGTTTGTAAAAAATTAATTCCATATTAATTTTAGTGTTGTGCTAGGAGCCATGATGTTTTTCAGTTTTTTTAAATGATAAGGTATAGATATTTCAGTTGCTGAAGTTATTCATTAAAATTGAGGAAAGAGGGGTGCCTGGGTGGCTCAGTCCATTAAGCATCCAACTCTTGATTTTGGCTCAGGTCCTGATGTCAGGATTGTGGGATTGAGCCCATCATGGGCTCCGTGGCTCAGCGCAGAGTCTGCTTGTCCCTGCTTGCACTCACACGTTCCCTCTCTCACTCTCTCTCTCAAATAAATAAATAAAATTGTTTAAAAAAAAAAAATTGAAGAAAGAGCCCTTAAGAGGTGTACAATCAGAATTTTTAAAAAATGTGTTTATTTTTATATATTAGCCATGTCCTGATCCATGATGGAGATATGTGAAAAGGCAGACAGTTTCCTAAGGGAACATATTACCTAGATTCCATGGGAAGGAAGTGAGTGATCAAGAGAAGAGAGGATGTTCTTGGGATGGTTAGACAAGAGGACAGGACATTGTTGGCAGAGGAAAGTTAGGCAAGGTGGGCGTGAAGCTTGGGCCTGAGTACCAGGAGGTGAAAACTCAGTGTCCTATGAAACTAGCAAGAGATGAATTTCCTTGTTAGGCACTTTCCGGGGTGCCATCCCTACTCTACCTCTCTTACCACCCTCCCGCAGTGTTTGCTAATGGCGGTTTTAGTTGTCTTTCTGGATAGTAAAAAAGCAGTGTGGGTCCATCCGGTTCATGTACGTGGTCAGTTTATTTCTTCCATGGCCACAGTGCCAACCAGCAGTCCAGCAGATTTTGCCAGTGGACACAAGGAGTATTGGAAGTACGGATGGACCCCTGCAAGTCTATCATTGCTGCTAGAAAAAAACCAACTGAAATCACAAGAGTGGGTCAGTCAAGTCACCTTTAGCTAGGAGGGACAGACAATAAATGGGTGAAGCCTCTTGACATCATGACTAATTAGGTTTAGCATTATGTCCTGCTGAATCGTGTGGGGTTTTTTTTTTTCCTCTCTTGCTAGTACTCAGTGCCAGTGTCCTGAACTTAAGCTTTTTTTTTTTTTTTTTTAATAGTAAGAGGATTTTCATTAGAGTCACTTTAGAGTGCTAACTTGGGGAGCTAGGAGAACAGTCACAGGCATATTCAATTATAATTTATTTTTTGGTTTTGACTTTTATTTCTTTCATTGTTCCTTGAAGACTTGTTACCCTCCCCTCCCACCCAGTAAAGTTAAGGGTCCCTCTAGTGGCACTCCTGCCTTATTCTCCAAGTATTTTTTTATGCTGTAATTGTTTGCTTGTCTGCCTCCCCAGGAAGCCACCTGAAAGGTAGGTATAGTGTTACACTTACCTTTGTGCCCTGCCACCGAGCACAATGTCTGGCCTTTGGGAGGCCAGACATCTGAACACTTGTGGGTGATTGTTAGAGATGTTGTTACTTGTCTAAAAAATGGTGAGACTAGAAACTGCTATCTTCTGTTTTTATCTGGGAAGCTGGTTAAGAAGGAGGGAGAATGTGGGAAAGAGGATTTGGAACTTTTCATAAAAGTAAGAGGGGATGGATAAATTACACAGAACAAAAAAATTTAAGGGGAGCTGACTCCTGGGGGAATGGTTTGGGATTAGATCCGGGTACTGTTTTTGGTTCTACTTCTAGCTCTGGTTTCGGATTAACTGGCTGTGGGTTCTGAATATTAATTGCACCTTGTGTGAGTTTTCTGATTCATTCAGTGGATATTTATGGACTTCGCACTGAGTACCACTCAAAGTCATCTCCAGAGCTTGCCCCAAGTTGGTGACCCTTTCTGCAGGATGATAATATTCAGTGGGTTTGAAACACCTTTGGGAATTAAATGCTTTCCTGTTGCCCAGGCTGTGGTTCTTTTCCAGTATGCTGGAATTAGTCCTTGAAGTTTATATTTTATGACAGGGTAATTAAATCATGTACGTATTTTAATGTTTTGGCAATATTCATCTCCCCCTCCTTTTTCTTTTCTTCTTCTTTTTTAAGCTTATTTTCGTTTAAGTTTCTCAGTACTTCCAATTCTGCCCAGCAGGACATTTCTTTCCTTAACAGTATTGCCCTTGGACTATAGAAGTCTCAACACACATCTGCATATGTTAGAGTATGTTCAAGAAGGTTATTCCTTGTAGGTTTATAAGTATCTTTTTGATGCTTAGAGAGAAAAGAGCTCAAGGGATAAAATGTTTAAATTTTGTATTCAGTTTAGTTTTTTTGGTGCAGAGGCTTAATGGTTATATAGCAACTGTTGAGTGAGAAACTAGATGGTACTTCTTTTTGGTATTCTTCTCAGTCAGTATTCTCCTTTGGTGTCCTCTATGGTTGTAGAGGTTTGGCAGTGCAAGGAAATGAGAAACTTTCTAAATTAGGAGTTAAGGCCATTGCAGCAAAACAGGCAGGAATTATTTAAAGGGGTTGCTGCAGGGGCGCCCGGGTGGCTCAGTTGGTTAAGTGGCTGACTTCCACTCAGGTCCTGATCCCAGGGCTCCCTGCTCAGCAGGGAGTCTGTTTTTCCCCCTCTCCCTCTGCCCCTCCCCCCACTCATGCGCATGTGCCCTCTCTCTCTTTCTCTCTCAAATAAGTAAAATCTTAAAAAAAATAAAAATAGGGGGCGCCTGGGTGGCTCAGTTGGTTGAATGTCTGCCTTCGGCTCAAGTCATGATCCCAGGGTCCTGGGATTGAGCCCCACATCCGGGCTCCTTGCTCAGCAGGGAGCCTGCTTCTTCCTCTTCCTCTGTCATCCCTTTCCTCTGTCATCCCTCCCCCACCCCCCACTTGTGCTCTCTGGCTCTATCTCTCTGTCAAATAAATAAATAAAATCTTAAAGGAGTTGTTATAGATGTGTCTCTTCTATAAGAATGAAATACATACTAGGTAACTGGGGGTGTTTGGGTATTGGGATCCAGGTAATTTTCATAATCAGAGATCTTACATTCTGCCTGATAAGCTAGGGATTCTGATACAGTTAATTGCAATTTGAAATTAATGTAAAATGTGCAGTTTGTGTGTGTGGCTATATATACGGATATACATAGTGGTCACAGAGGAGGGACTGATCTTCCCTTCCCTAGGAAAAATGGTGATCAGACCTGAAGTGACAGTGGATGAGCACCTGACCCATGGTTTTCCTGACATCCCATGTCAGACATACCACATAGCTTCATGTTCTTTCTTGCTCCATGTAATTTTCTACAAGCTTTTTAGAAATCACCCAAAGGAAGAGGAGAGAGCAAGTCTACTTGCAGAATTGGATTAGACCATCACTATACCATAGAAATCTAGTGCAAGCCACATGTAATTTTAAATTCTCTGGTGGGGGGTCCTAGGTGGCACAGTCGGTTAAGGGACCCACTCTTGGTTTCAGCTCAGGCTGTGATCACAGGGTTGTGAGATGGAGCCCTGTGTCAGGCTCCATGCTTGGTATGGAATCTGCTTGAGATTCTCTTTCCTTCTCCCTCTGCCCCTCCCGCTTGTGTGTGCACACGAGCTCTCTCTCTCAAATAAATAAATAAATCTTTAAATTTTCTGGTAGCCACAGTAACAAAGCCAAGGAGGTGAAATTAATTTATTTTTAAAAATATTTTATTTATTTATTTGAGAGAGACAGCGATAGTGAGAGAGAGCTCGAGCAGGAAGGAGGGAGAGAAGCAGACACCCCGCGGAGCAGGGAGCCCGATGTGGGGCTTGATCCCAGGACCCTGGGATCATGACCTGAGCCGAAGGCAGAGGCTTAACCATCTGAGCCACCCAGGTGCCCCGAAATTAATTTAAATAGTTTAATACTTTAACCCAATATATCCAAATTAGCATTTAAACATGTAATCAGCATAAAAATTATGGGTTTTTTTCTTAAAAAATTTAAAAATCTAGTGTATATTTTACAGTTAGTACACTTGAGCTCAGATACTAAATTTGGATCAAAAATACTTGATCTTAGCTGAGAATCATCTTTAGACTCATGCATTGGGGGTCTGCTAATACATTTTTTGATCCCATACAGTCTCTTTTTGTAGGTACATTTTGATGTAGTATTGCCATCTTCTTAATGGTCCATTCATTAACATTCTGGATTTTTGCTTCTTGAAGTTCTTTCCTAAGAACCAAGATTTTACCTTACTTTTTCACCTTAAATTTTTTTTTTAAGTTTTATTCATTCATTTGAGACACACAGAGAGAGAGCATGAGCAGAGGGAGAGGCAGAGGCAGAGGGAGAGGGAGAAGCAGGCTCCCCGCCAAGCCAGGAGCCCGATATGGGGCTCGATCCCAGGACCCTGGGATCATGACCTGAGCCGAAGGCAGACGCTTAACCATCTGAGCCACCCAGGCGCCCCTTTAAAATTATTTCTTAACCTATGTTAGCAACATAGAACCATTACAATAGAAAACTACTTTATAAACAGCTACAAATGTATATAAATTATAATCCCTCTGTGGGCTATTCAGATTGGAAGAGTAAATATTGGCCTCAGGGCGATTTTAATGTGAGTTTGGGGGGTTATTTTAAGTCTTCTGTGATGACGAACGTAGAACTTGTAAAAATTGTTACTAGTCCATTGCAAGTTCTGTTATGGTGGATTCAGGAGGTAGTTGTGGGTTCTGTCTGGTGGTGATAGACTTTTTATCATTTGAAGAAAGTGACCTCCAGGCTTGGTAATTTATTGTAGGTGTATTTCATTGTAATAAGATTGGCTTTCTAGTATCCTTTCGGAAAAGGCCTTTGGCATCTAACAATAGAAAAAGCAGGTGGTTATGATTCGTCCTCAAAGTAATTTTAAGAAAATTGGGGCATGGGGGCGCCTGGGTGGCTCAGTCGTTAAAAGTCTGTCTTCGGCTCAGGTCATGATCCCAGGGTCCTGGGATCAAGCCCCGCGTCGGGCTCCCTGCTCAGCGGGAGGCCTGCTTCTCCCTCTCCCACTCCCCCGCTTGTGTTCCTGTTCTCGCTAACTCTCTCTCTGTCAAATAAATAAATAAAATCTTAAAAAAAAAAAAAAAAAGAAAGAAAGAAAATTGGGGCATGTGACTGGCTCAGTCCATAGAGCATGAGACTCTTAATCTCAGGGTCCTGAGTTCAAGCACTGTTCGAAGTGGAGCCTACTTTAAAAAAATTAAAAAAAAAAAATTTTTTTTTTTAAAGTAATTTTAAGAAAACTGATTATGAGCTAATAGCCCACTCTCAAGGTTAGCCAGCCACTGGTGATTTCTCTTTTTTACCTGTTTGGCGTATTGTTTTAGCCAGTTAGAGCTAGATTTGTAAGTAAAAACAGTGTTTGGGAGATGGTCTGTAAAAAATTAAAGACCTTGTGGTGTTTGCCTTCATTTCACTGAGGCAACATTCCCACGGAACAGTTTTATGGTTGTCTTCTTTTTCAGTCCTGCCCCCCCCCCCCCAACCAGATCACTGGAACATCAGGAATTTATGGCTTTTTTTTTTTAACAGTATAAAAATACTAGTACTATATGGTTTGTGGGTGCTCTTACCCACTGGTTCTCAAAGAGTAGTTTAGGACCAGCACTATCAGCATCACCTAGGAACTTGGCTAGAAATGCAGACTCTTGGAGCCTACCGTGGACCTACTGAATCAGTTTCTGGGGGTGGAGCCAAGGCATTTGTGTTTTAACAGGCTTCTCCCTGGACCCAGTTATGACCAAAGCATTTATGTGTGAGATGGTTATTGCTGGTGATAGGGGCACACAATGGTTGTGGTACCATTTTTCATGGTATGGTACTAACTAAAGGGAAGTACAGTTGCTGACCTTGGCCTCATTATTCTTGAACGCCATGTTACTGTCACCCAACGAAGTGGAAGAGAGTTGTGGCTCTCCACTCCAGACCAGTACCATTAATTTACTCAACACATGTTTATTGAATTTATTGAATGTGTACCTAGGGCTAGGCACTATTCTGGCCTCAAGGATACCATGATGAGAACAAAACAGAGAAGATTCCTGTCCCTATGACACTCATATTCTTTTTTTTTTTTTTTTTTTTTTTTTTTGGTGCCCCTTTCTTTTAGAAGGAATATATCAGGGGTACATGGCCTCTGAGCCAAACCCAGCCGGCTGCTTGTTTTTGTAAATAAAGTTTTATTTGAACACAGCTGCATCTGCTCATTTACATATTGTCTAAATTGCTTTTATACTATAATGGCAGAGTTGAGTAGTTGTGACAGAAAAAGCTGAAAATATTTACTATTTGGCTTTTTATAGAAAAAGCTTGTGGATCCCTGGGGTAGACCATAAAAGAATAAATGTGTACTAGAGTGTTAGGTGGTGACAAGTATTATGCAAAACCATACAGTGGGTTAAGGGAATAGAGAGTGGGGCCTTCCTCATACTGTGGTCAGGGAGGACCTTTTTGAAGATGGGACATTAAAAGAAAAAAACTTTGAATTAAGTGAAGGATATTTAAAGAAGGAAGGGGGCCCCTGGGTGGCTCAGTCAGTTGAGTGCCTGCCTTCAGCTCAGGTCATGATCAAGCCCCCTGCTCAGCGGGGAGACTGCTTCTCCCTACCCCTCTGCCACTCCCACCTGCTTGTGCGCACTTTCACTCTCTCTCTGTCTCTGTGTGTGTCAAATAAAATCTAAAGAAGGAAAGATAACGGGGGAGGATATAGCAGGTGCAGAGATGCTGAAACTTAGAATGTTCTGGGAACAGCATGGAGGCCACTGTGGCTGGAAGACCATGATTGAGAGGGAAAGGGAAATGAAGTGACCATAGCCAGGGCCAGATCCTATATACCCTTGTATTGTGGGCTGTGGTGAGGGCCCTTTAACTGTGAGTATTGAGAAATACATTTTCGGAGCCCTTCTATAGAGGGGTCTTTTTGGCTAAACAAATGGCAGAGGCTGGAAACTAAATACCTAGTGTTGTAGCACATTCTAACATCTCTAAGAAACATTTCTTTACAAACTTTCCCCTACGCTCATTACTCTTTTAAGATTTGTCTTCCTCAGCCCCTGTGTATCTATGTATTCTATTTAGCTGATGGTCCTTGTAGGGTGTGGGGTTTGGTAGAAAGCAAATATCTCTGGTTTAAATGTAAAACGCTTGAGCCTAGAAATTGGGTCATCTACATTAGCTTTCAAACTTGAAAAAAATACAACACAGAGTAAGAAATGTATTTCATATTATGATCCAGCAGTTACATACAGATGTAATGAAGTAAGAGTTTCACAAAGCAGCACTCATCTTTACTATGAGAGATGTATTTTATTTTCTATTGTTTCATTAAAAACAGAATCCTGACCTTTTTGTAGTTCCTAAGCATGGCGATTGGCTGCTCACCGCGTGTGTTGACGTGCGCCTCCCTCAGACCTTGCTACCACCTCGGCACATTACCCACGTGAGGCGGGGAAAAACGCTAGTTGTGACCCAGATTGGTTGCACATTCTACTCAGGGTTTGTGACTTGCTATTTGAAAAACACTGGCCAACGCTGTCTAATCCAAAACTTTAAGTCCTTACGTGCAAAGTATTGTGATAGGTACAGAGACAAATAGAAAATCCTAACAATTTTTCCTTTTGGAGGGGGGTATTGGAAGGTCCAAGTATATGAGATAAACTAGCTGTAGTATGACTGGGACGGTAAGTGTCACCTCAGTTATTACAGCTTCCATGGTGTTGGCAAGTGGAATAGAATGGTTTTGGGTGTCAGAGAAGGCATTCTCAAAAGGGTGGCATTTAAACTGAAGACTTGAAGAAATAACTGGGTTTTTTTAAATTGAAGTATAATTGACATAGAATATTACATTAGTTTCAGGTGTACAACATCGTGATTGGATATTTATATACATTATAAAATGATCACCACAAGTCTAGTTCCCATCTGTCACTGTACAGTGTTTTTACAATATTAATGACTGTATTCCCTATGCTGTATTACTGTATTTTTATAACAAGAGTTGGGGATTAGGGCCGTCTACCAAGTGAGAGAATGGTAGGGGGTAAACTAGAGAGCTAAGAAAACATGAGGTGTGTTGGAGAGAGGTGGATGGGACAACACTGAGACCGGAGTTTCTGGAACAGAAGACTCCTGTATGTAAGTGGTGGGAATGAGGTATTAGACAGACTGATTGATTTACTAGGAATCCAAGGGGGAAGTGGGACAGGGACCCATTTGTTCTGACTTCCAGCTCAGTGCTAGAAGTCTGTTTTCTCTTCTGTAAGAGAAAGATACTGAGATCTGTTTAGCCTCTCTCCAAGGGTTATTTTGGAGATGAAATGCAAGCCAGGTAAGAATGTTTTCTGAGTAAAATAAAGCACTGCATAAATGTTAGGTGATGGTATTTTTATCATGGGACTAAGATTAAAAAGGAAGACTGGAGCAAGGTAGATAGGTAAGGATTTAGATTGCCACACTGAAGTCATCTTTGCCTTTTTCCATATAGATTATGGGTTGGAAGAGGGGGTAGTACACCAAAAGTTTTAAGCAGAAAAAAGGCATGGTGAAAAGTGGTATGTTTTAGGAAGACTAGTGTGGTAGCGCATGCGGTATAGAGTGGTGCCTGTGGTGGGGAGACCAATCAGAGCTTTTTTGGTGGAATAAGCTTGAAGTTAAAGGGGACTGAAGCAGTCAGTGGCAATAGGAATGAAAGGAAAAAGATGACTTGAGGTAGTCTTATTGCAGGAGAACAAGGACTAAAGTATAATTTCAGGACAGCCAGCCTGTGCACTGGAAGAATAGCAGGTTTTTCTAGTAAATGAGGAAGATAGGAGGGGAGAGATGGGGAGCAGTTGGGGGGAAGAATAATTTTCAGCTTTTGGCATTTTCAGTTTAAGGTGATGCTGGGCCATTAGGTAGAAATCAGGAATTGAGAAATACTACCCTGGGGCTCAAGAGAGAGAAATCTTGGCTAGGGATAAGAATTTTATAGCTCCCTACTTTGAAGCCTGGGGATTTGCTAGATTTCTAAGGAAGAAAAGATTTAGAAAAGGGAGGATTGGAGACATAAGAGAACCATGACTGTGATGTGACTTGCAAGCCACAGAGACCCTTTCCTGACCACCCATTTTCCTATAATAGCACTTGTCACGCAAGTATTAACTTACTTCTACAGATGCAGGCTGCTTTGACTAGAAGTGAGAGGTAGAGTAGATGTAGGAAGGGAGAAACTAATTGATACTGCTATATTAATAGTAGTATTTATTGAGTGCTTACTGTCTGCAGGCACTGCTTAGCATTCACATGACCAACCCATTTAAGTCTCATAACAGTCCTGAGAAATATGTATTATTATCCACGTCTTACAGATGAGATTGATGCACTGAGAAGTTAAGCATCTTGTCCAAGGTCATACGGTCTGTGATAGAGCTGGGATTCCAACCAGGGCCTGACTTCTTTTTTATTTTTTTTTAAAGATTTTTTTTTTTTTTTTTTTAAATTCATGAGAGACAGAGCGAGAGAGAAAGGCAGAGGAAGGAGCAGGGAGCCCAATGCGGGACTCGATCTCAGGACCCTGAGATCATGACCTGAGCCGAAGGCAGACGCTTAACCATCTGAGCCACCCAGGCGCCCCAGGGCCTGACTTCTTAACATTAAGTATAACTAACTCTGTACTGAGCACTTTATAGACTGGTTCCTACAGCAGGGACCCTGATTAAAAGGCTTAGTAAAATTTCAGAACAACCCAGCAAGATATGTTAACCCATTTTACAAATTAAGAAATTGAATCTCAGAAAGGTTGGGTTATTTGTGCTAGGTCACACAGATAGTAAGTGGTAAAGCCAGGATTTGAACCAAGTTCTGTCAGAAACCAAAGCCCATGTTCATTTATATTTCACTTGGAGGTCAGCAGACTTTTTTCTGTACAAGCTATAGCAAATACAGCTTTGTGGGCCATATGGCCTACATTGCCGCTACTCTACACCGTTGAAGTATGAAAGCAGCCATAAGACTAAACATAAACAAGTGAGCATGGCTATGATCCAAAAAATCTTTATGGACTCTGGAATCTAAATTTCATATAATTTTTAGGCATCACCAAATATTCTTAAAAATTATTTCTTTTCTAAACATTAAAAAATGTAAAAACTATTCTTAGCTAGCAGGCTGTACAAAAACAGGTAGTGGGCCACATTTGGCCCATAGGCCATGGTTTGCTGACGCCTACTTGATTTTACTTATTTTTTTAAAGATTTTATTTTTAAGGGGTGCCTGGGTGGCTCAGTCAGTTAAGCATCTGCCTTTGGCTCAGGTCATGATCCCAGGGTCATGGGATTAAGTCCCCATGTCGGGCTCCCTGCTCAGCGGGGAGTTTGCTTCTCCCTCTCCCTCTGCCCCTCCCCTCTGTTCGTGCTCACGTACACGCTCTCTCTCTCTTTCAAATAAAATCTTTTTAAAAAGGGTGCTTGGGTGTCTCAGTCAGTTAAGCATCTGCTTTCGGCTCAGGTCATGATCCCGGAATCCCAGGATCGAGTCCCACATCAGGCTCCCTGCTCAGCGAGGAGTCTGCTTCGCCCTCTGCCCTTCACCCTGGCTTGTGTTCTCTCTTGCTCGCTCTCTCTCAAATAAATGAAATCTTAAAAAAAAAAAAAATCTTTAAAAAAAATTTCTTTAAGTAATCTCTACACTGAACGTGGGTCTTGAACTTAACGCTGAGAGCAAGAGTTTCATGCTCTACCAATCAAGGCAGCCAGGTGCCCCTGCTGACCCCTACTTTATTCCATTCATTTAATAAGTATATTTTGAATACCATCTCTAAGTGGAGATGTTATGTGGGGCACTTGGGACAAAAAAAAGCCAGCCCTCTTAAGATGAGAGAGGTGATTATAATATAATATCGTAAGAAGTATAATAAATTTATACTTACAGCATATAGTCAATAGATGATGGAGGCTTTCTGTTTCTTGGATGAATTCATGAAGGCATCCCAAGAGAAGTTATGCATTTGAACTGGTAGTTGATGGATTATGGGGTGTTGTGGTGTTGGGGAGAGTATCCCATGGAGGGAGACTTGAACAGAAAGGGTTTTCCTTTGAGGAGAGACCATAGAAATTTAGCATTACTGAAGCAGAAGGAGGGGGGTGGGGGTGGGGGGGAGGCTAATGCCACGCGATGAACTTTGTGGCGTAATAGGGAGTGAATTTTTAGGAAATTTTAAGCCAGGAATTTGATTTTTGTGTTCCCGAAGGATAGCCCTGAAAGACGGATTTGCAGGGAGGAGGGGGACAGTTAAATTACAGTAAGATCAGAAAGTTGCTGTACTGCATGCAAATAGGAGACATACTTGGTGATTAATTAGACATATTGTGGAAGAATGAAAAGTCTAAGAAAACTGGGGAGTTTTGGCTTGATTAGTTGGGCAGTGCCATTCACCAAGATGCCTGTCTAAGACAGAAATATGCCTTGAGGGAGAAGGTAGGAAGCAGGGGAAAGAGAAGTGATTTCCATTTTTAGCATGTTGGATTTGAGGTACGTATGGGAAATCCAGGTAGAAATGTCCAGGGGCAGTTGAACATGTGGGTCTGGAATTCAGAAGAGTTTGGACTTAATCCATAGTAGAAGAGTTGGTTGCGCAGTGATGGTGAGAACACATGGATTGAGAAGATGAGGGGAGACTGATCACTAAGCCATTGAAAACATTTAACATTTAAGGAGCAGGAGACTGTGTCAATGGGAATAGTCTGGAGAGTAGGAAGAGAACCAGGAGAGAACACTGGCGTTGAAACTTAGGAAGGCGATTTTCTGGGAAGGAGGATTCAGTCAGTATTGCTGCAAATAGGTCAAGAAGACAAGGAATGAAGTGTTTGTTGGTTGGAGCTATTAGAGTGAGAAAGTTGTGGAAATCAGTGAGCACTTTTTTTTTTTTTTTTAAGATTTTATTTATTTATTTGACAGAGATAGAGAGCACAAGTAGGCAGAGGGAGAGGGAGAAGCAGGCTTCCTGCTGAGCAAGGAGCCCCATGTGAGACTCTGTCCCAGGGTCCTGGGACAGAGGAGCTCAGACTGCAGGGTGTTCAATCCTCAATGAACATGAGAAGTTAGGAACGCTACCTAAAGATTTGGCTGTGAAGGGGAGGAGAGATGTCAACAGCTAAAGGTATCTCTAGCACCTAGAGCAGGTTTTGGCAGATATTAGAAACTGGGAAAATTTGGGCACCTGGGTGGCTCAGTCGGTTGGGCGTCTGCCTTCGGCTCAGGTCGTGATCCCAGGGTCCTGGGATCCAGTCCCACATCAGGCTCCCTGCTCGGCAGGAAGCCTGCTTCTCCCTCTCCCTCTCCCCCTCCCCCTGCTTGTGTTCCCTCTCTTGCTGTGTCTCTCTCTGTCAAATAAATAAATCTTAAAAAAAAAAAAACTGGGAAAATTCATTCACTCAATAAATACTGTGCCAGTAGGCACACAGTATTTGAAACTGGGGATAGAGTAATGAAAGATAAGAAGTTCTCATTGTGGGGCTTACATTTTAATTGGGGGAAGAGGGCAGAAAAGAAACCTGTAATATAATTTTGACTCATGATAAATACTCTGAAGAAAGTAAAGGAGAGTGAGGCAGTAAGGATTGAATATGTTGGAAGGGTAATGGAGTGATCTGTGTGGCTATTTTTAAGAGTGGTCAAGAAGGTCTTTCAGAGGATGTGGTCTTCCCTCCCTCCTTTATCCCCTCCTTCCCTCCCTTCCTTCCCTTCCTTCCCAAGAGAGCTAGAGTATGAGCGGGGAAGGGGTGGTTGGGAGGAGAGTGGAGGGAGAGAAAATCCCAAGCAGGCTTCACACCCAGAGCAGACCCGATGCTGGGCTTGATCTCATGACCCTGAGATCATGACCTGAGCCAAAATCAAGAGTCAGAGGCTTAATCAGCTGAGCCACCCAGGCGCCCCAGATGTGCTCCTTTCAAGCAGAGACTTCATCAAAAATAAAGCCCTGGAGTTAGAGTAAAGTAGGTTGTTTGAGGAACAGTGGTTGGGAGCTGACTAGGCAGGGAGGGAGAGGAGAGAAGACGAGGTAGGGATAAACTGAGGCCAGATTATGTGGGACATTTATAGGCCTGGTAAGACATTTGAACTTAATTCTTTGTAGGGCTACCAGGACTTGCTGGTGTAGTATAGGCCAAAGCATGTGGGTAGGAAGAGGGCCACTTACTGAGACGGGGAGGGCAGGAAGAGGGAAGGAATTTTTTTTTGGGGGGGTGTCAAGAGTTCTCTCTCAGACATACTAGGTTAGAGATGTCTGTTAGATGTTCAAGGGGAGGTGTGTATGCCACCTGGGTGAGTGACCTGGAGCTGAATTGGCTCAGCAGGATCATTAGAGATCTTGAAGTCAAGACTTGATGGAACTGTGTTGCTCCTCTCTCCAGTTTAGTGTGACTTGAGTTCCTCAAACCTTTTATTAGGTAAAAATGTCTGTTTCAGGGCCTTCCGACCTTGTCTTTTTTTCTCAAAGTAGCAGGAAAGAGGCAGCATGGAGCAGAGAGCCTCCCGTGTGTCCCATGGCAGGTCTAGACCAGGACAGCGCCCTGTGGGAGGTAGGCTGGCTTGGCAGCTGGGTAACGAATTCGTTTATTTTCATTCTTTTTCTCACGAATAAAATCAAGAGGTAGATAGACTAATAGACCTTTTGGTCCAGAAGGAAATCAACCTTCCTTTTTTTTTTCTCCAAATAAAATTGTGTTCTAGAAAGGTTGAGTCATACTACTTGAGATCTTAGTGAGGACTAGAATTCAGATCCCATGACTGATTCCAACCCATTTTCTACTGTATATGCTGTTGAGATGAAGTGACCCAAAACTATAGGCTCAGAGTTTATTTATTGGTTTGTAGACTAATACTAGAGGCTAGACTTCTGCAGGGAGTAAAATTTTCCTGTTTACTCAAGTTTTTTTCAGAGATGCTAAATAGTAAAATTTAAGAATGGGATTTTGGAGCCAGACTGCCTGAGTTCAAACCCCCCTTGGTCACTTACTAACTATGACATCAGTAAGTTGTTTATCTCTCTGTGAATCATTTCATGAAATGGGCATAATGCTTACTAACCTTGGGGTGGTTGGTCAGTGGTTATTATATATAAAATAGGCTAGTGCCTGGCATATAACAAGCACTCATTATTTGAGCCATCTTCATCATTTTCATCTTGGATATAGAAAATAGCTGTTTATCATACTTCTAAATTCTTTGCATATAATTTGAGTACTAACAATATGCAAGGTATATTTCCTTATATAAGATATAGTCCCTGCCCTCAAGGAATTTGCATTCTAAAGGAGCAGGAAGGATAAAAATACAGGAGATACCAAAAGGCTTACCTACTTAAGATTAAAAGGCCAGTGAGAGCCAAGAATAGCCTTTTCCTTTTCTGACATTCTGTAAATCAAAGTGTTCAGATGAAGGCATGGAGACTGAGGGAAGGGATTTGAGCCAGCTTTGTGGAGAAGGGATTTGCCTGGATAGAGTAGAAGCAGATAGACATTCCAGACCAATGCCGTAGGCAGAAATGAGGGTGTAATACAAAGGCCAAGGCAGGAAAACACACAGGAGATTTTGTGAACAGTAGAACAAATTTGCTAAGGAAAAGGCCCATGAAAGATAGTAGTGAAAAGGATCCATGGAGAACATATACCAAGACCACGCATACCAAACTTAGCTCTTTTTTTGATTAGGCTTCTTAATTGGTGTATCAAGGGGCGCCTGGCTGTCTCATTTGGTAGAGCATGGGACTCTTGATCTCGTGAGTTCAAGTCCCACATTGGGCGTAGAGTTTGCTTAAAATAGATAGATACATCAGAGTGTCACTGTATACAGTATCTCTCCTTCATTAGGGTATATCGGACCAAGACTGTCCTTGTCCTCGGGGCAGGATAGATTTATTAGATAATGGTGTAAGAGCTGCTCACTGGTTGAGTAGCTCACAGAATGTTGATCCATACGTTTGTGGCAACCTAAGGACAGAACTAAGGAGATGATCCTGTATCCCTTTTTTCTGTTCTAGGACTTTAAAGAAGTCAACTGAGATTAACACATAATTAATATATTACCCTTTTCTATTACTGAGTTTCAACACATCCACGTTTTGCCATTTTTATATCCATTTCCAACCCCCTCCCTTTTGGGGGGTTGAACATTTTAAAGCAAATCCCAGACCTGCGTATCATTTTATCCACAAATATTTCACACACACACAGATTTGTATGTGAAGCTACAGTATCATTATCATACCTGATTAAGTTAACAATTCTTTAATATTATCTAATACCCAATTCATGTTCAGTTTTCCCAGTTATCTCAAAAGTGTCTTCTTAAAGTTAGTTTGTTAAAATCAGTACCTTGTTTAAGGTCTACATATTACATTTGGTTGGTATGTCCTTTAAAATCTCTCTTAATTTATAACAGCCCTCTCCTCTTTTAAAAATTCCATTTATTTGTTGGAGAAACTGGACTGGTATTTCCCACATTCTGGCTTACATTTTTGTGATGTCATTTTAACATATCCTTTCATTCCCCATATTTCTTTTAAGTGGTACTGTGTTCTAGAGGCTTGATTCAGATGTTTGTTTTGGTAAGAATGTTTCATAGGGGCTAAATATTTCATAATACTTATTATTATATCCTGTTCAGAGGCCCATAATATCTGGTTATCTCAGTGGGTTCAAATGTCAGCCTGTCTCTCCATGGGCTGTCACGATGTAAGCTGCCTGGATCTATTGTTTCATAGTGGTTGCAAGATGCTGATTTTCCAGCTCTTACCATTTTTCCTGTGTTTGTTCATTGGAATTTTTCTATAAAGAACTCTTACTTGCATACTTAAAAGAAATCACTGTAATGCTGTAATACAGGGGAAAAATAAAAACAAAATCATATGTAATAATGCGTCTTTCAAGATGTAAATTCTCAGGCATGATTATATTAGAGGAAATAACAAAAGAGGTTGTACCTATATACAGAATCACTGGGAATGTGACAGCCTCAAATGCAAATCCCTAACAGACGTATTGGCCATTCACATACCTTAAACAAAGTTGCCTTCGATGCTGTTTCTTTTTGAACAACTCATGATGTCAAGTTCTAAACAATTTACCCAAACAGTTGTATTACTGATGATTTCAATGTGTGTTAAAATCGTGCAAAAAGTACTTAGTATCTATATGTAACACTGACTTAGCTTCTAAGTTCAAGTCATTATAAACAGGTTTTTCCATTGGGACATTTTATTTTTATTTTTTTTTAATTATTTATTTATTTGACAGAGACAGACACAGCGAGAGGGAACACAAGCAAGGGGGTGGGGGGTGGGAGAGGGAGAACCAGGCTTCCTGCCAAGCAGGGAGCCTGATGTGGGACTCAATCCCAGGACCCTGAGATCATGACCTGAGCCGAAGGCAGATGCTTAACGACTGAGCCACCTAGGCACCCCTATTTTTATTTTTTAAAGTAAACTCCACACCCAGTGTGGGGCCCAAACTTACGACCATCAGATCAAAAGTCACATGCTCTACCAGCTGAGCCAGCTAGGCACCCCTCCAATGGGACATTTTTTTTTCCCCCCAATTGGGACATTTTAAAGCCATGGGAAAGGTGGGACAGTTTTTCACTGTGTGATCACATTGCAAGTTTCTAGAATCTCTGGCATCGACCTCCCAAATGCCGAGGTGACATCCAATCATCGTGATAACCAAATTTTCAAAATGTCCTCTCAGAAGTAATATTACCCTTTTTAAGAACCTCCAGTTAAGTGAACATATTAAGACAGGAAATCAAATAACTACTGCAAATAAACATTTGAAAATAAGAGGTAAAATACATGTCTCTTTTTGCTAATATTACTTTATACCTAGAAAACCTGAGAGCCTCTTAATAAATCATCTCATTAATTCTAATCATTTTTTAAGTGTTTAGGTATATACCTAGAAGTAAGAACTACTGGGTCATAGGGTATGACTAATTTTCATTTAAAAATTTTTGTTGCACTCACTTTTTCCCCCCTCACTAGAATTGCTTCTTTCTTCCTGATTGTTGTCGGTCTTAGGGATATTAAACCTTTTTGATATTATAGGACCTTTTTCCCAGTCATATTTGCCTTGTTATATGGTGTCTTGGCTCCCCCAAAAGATTTTCATTTTTATTGTAGACATACCTCTGCCTTTCCTTTATGCTTTCTGGATTCTGTCATGCCTAAAAAGATCACTTTTTAAAAAAAAATTTTTATTTATAACTTTTTTTTTTTTTAAGATTTTATTTATTTGACAGAGAGAGACACAGTGAGAGAGGGAACACAAGCAGGGGGAGTGGGAGAGGGAGAAGCAGGCTTCCTGCGGAGCAGGGAGCCTGATGCGGGCTTGATCTCAGGACCCTGGGATCATGACCTGAGCTGAAGGCAGATGCTTAACGACTGAGCCACCCAGGCACCTCTATTTTATAATTCTTTTTGAAGATTTATTTATTTGAGAGAGAGAGCATGAGCGGGAGGGGCAGAGGGAGAGGTAGAATCTCAAGTGGACTCCTCGTGGAGTGGGGAGCCTGACTCAGGGCTTGATCTCATGACACTAAGATCAGGACCTGAGTTGAAGCCAAGAGTAAGACGCTTAACCAACTGTGCTACCCAGGCGCCCCAATATTTTATTTTTAAGTAATCTCTACTGGGTCCCTAACTCACAACCCCGAGGTCAAGAATCACATGCTTTACCAAGTGAGCCAGCCAGGCGCCCCTAAAAAGGTCATTTTTTTTTTTTTGCCCTTTGCCACGCCCATAGTTTTTCTTTGTGTATTTGCTTGCTTGCTTTCAAGACGGAAAAGGTAAAATATAAATTGAGGGAGTGACTGGAACCCATACATGTGGGAAGTGGGGAAGGTGAGATTGCATGTGCTTTAGAGAGAGGAAGAGGACATAGAGATGGGAAATAGATTGCAGAGAGCCCAAGAGGGGAACAACCTTGTAGGAGGATTGTTGACCACTGGTCTGTTTAGTTATTGGGGGAGGTTGGAGGGGAGGGACTAACAGTGGTTTGCAAACTTATTTGACCCTGAATTCTAGCAAGAAATATGTTTTTACAACACTCAGAAAATACACACATAATGGAAACAAAAGTTTCATGAAACTACCTTATTTGCATTGTACTCTGATAATTTTCTGTTCTATTCCATTTGCAAGAAATTCTGTGTAAGATCCACTAAATTAGTGATTCTCAACCCTATCAGACCCATATTTTAACACTCTGTTGGTTATTCTGAAATAAAGTTCATTGATAAGTCACCAGCTACCTTAGATGTTACAGTGAAGTACATCATTGTCTGCATCTACTTAGAGTAAATACATTTGGATTTAAAAAATAGGATCAGAAAACATATCCTATAAAAAATGTAGGAAAATGAAAGAGCTGAGATATATGTAGATAGTAGAATAAAAACTAATAATAATAAAAAATAATCTTTTTTTTTTTTAAAGATTTTATTTATTTATTTGACAGAGACACAGCAAGAGAGGGAACACAAGCGGAGAATTGGAAAGGGAGAACCAGGCTTCCCGCCAGGCAGGGAGCCCAATGTGGGACTCGATCCCAGGACCCTGGGACCATGACCTGAGCCGAAGGCAGATGCTTAACGACTGAGCCACCCAGGCACCCCTGAAATACATTTTTTTTTTTTAAAGATTTTATTTATTTATTTGAGACAGAGAGAATGAGAGACAGAGAGCATGAGAGGGAAGAGGGTCAGAGGGAGAAGCAGACTCCCTGCCGAGCAGGGAGCCCGATGCGGAACTCGATCCCGGGACTCCAGGATCATGACCTGAGCCGAAGACAGTCGCTTAACCAACTGAGCCACCCAGGCGCCCAAATACTTTTTTTTAAAGAGATTTATTTACTCATTTTAGAGAGAGAGCATGCCCATGCAATTGGTGGGGATGAATAGAGGGAGAGGGAGAGTCTCTCAGGCAGACGCCACTGCAGAGCCCCACACCGACCCCCAATCCCACAACTAAGATCATGACCTGAGCTGAAGCCAAGAATCAGACACCTAACCGACTGAGCCACCCAGGTTTCTGATGTGAAATACTTTTTAATGTTAATACAATTTAGAAAGAACCCTCTTTCATAAATCCCTACTAAAGGGGTGCCTGGGTGGCTCAGTCGTTAAGCATCTGCCTTCGGCTCAGGTCATGATCTCAGGGTTCTGAGATCGAGTCCACGTCGGGCTCCCTGCTCTTCGGGAAGCCTGCTTCTCCCTCTCCCACTCCCCCTGCTTGTGTTCCCTCTCTCGCTGTGCCTCTCTCTGTCAAATAAATAAAATCTTTAAAAAAATAAAAAATAAAAAAAACAAATCCCTACTAAATAATGTTTGGAAATAAAACTATTCAGAGGAATCTCTGTTACCTATTTGAAAGTTATAGCTATAAAAGCAGTCTGGTTGGGGCGCCTGGGTGGCTCAGTTGTTGAGCGTCTGCCTTCAGCTTGGGTCGTGATCCCAGGGGTCCTGGGATTGAGTCCCACATCGGGCTCCCTGCTCAGTGGGAAGCCTGCTTCTCCCTCTCCCACTCCCCCTGCTTGTGTTCCCTCTCTCACTGTGTCTCTCTCTGTCAAATAAATAAAATCTTCAAAAATAAATAAAGAAAAGCAATCTGGTACAGGTATGCTATACTAGAAACTCAGCTACTATGAACAACTTCATCAGATTTTCTGAAATGTTAAAGAGTCTTTTGTAAAGTTCTAAATAAAGCAAAATGGTCTTTCTTACGAGATAGTGGCATACCTGGAAAATAAGTGTTTACTAAAGTTGCAAAAAATATTTTGTGTTTGTGGGGGAAATGGAGTTTGGTAGTATGATTAGATTATTTTAAAGGTTATTATTATTACTATATTTTGTACTTGAATGTCTGGTGGGAGATTTGGCATATCTTATTGGGATGCTGGACACTTCTTTACTGCATTTCCAGACACCTAGTATCTTTGGTACCTTTCTCCTGTAAACTCCAGTAGTACCCCCCAATCATTGTGGTGATCAAAAATACCCCCCACAGAGTTCCAGCATGCCCCCTGGGAGTGTTACCTCCAGGGAGAGCTACTGTGACTAAACTGGTTGCATTGGGTTATGACCTATAGTTGGAAAAACACCTATAGAAGGCTTTGGGGTCCTCTTCAAAACTAGCAGAAGAGGGGCGCTTGGGTGGCTCAATCAATTGAGCATCCAGCTCTGGTCTGCTCTTACCTGAGATCGAGCCCCGCCTCAGGCTCCACGCTCAGCAGGGAGTCTGCTTGAGAGTCTCTCTCTCTTTCTCCCTTCTGCCCCTCCCCCATTCGTGCTCGCTCCTTTTTTTCTCTCTCTCTCTAAAATAAATAAATCTTTTTAAAAAAAAAACTAGCCAGTGTACCTGGGTGGCTCAGTCAGTTAAGCATCTTGCCTTTAACTCAGGTCATGATCCACCATCCTGGGATTGACCACCACATTGAGCTCTGCTCAGCAGGGAATCTGCTTCTCCCTCTGCCTCTCCCCCTGGCTTGCTCTCTCTTTAGCTCTCTCTCTCTCTCAAATAAAAAAAATTTTTTTTTAAGATTTTATTTATTTGGCAGAGAGACAGCACAAGTAGGCAGCAGGGAGAGGGAGAAGCAGGCTCCCTGCTGAGCAGAGAGGCCTGACGTGGGGTTCTATCCCAGCACCCTGGGATCATGACCTGAGCTGAAGGCAGCCGCTTAACCGACTGAGCCACCCTGGCGCCCCTCAAATAAATAAAATCTTAAAAAAAAAAAAAAACCTAGAAGAAGAATCAATTGCAACATTATTGGAAATGTAAGATTATTTCCCTAGTGTTGATAGATCTGCTTCAGTTAGCTTTGTTCTTTACATTCTGGCTTTTGGACTCCAAGGTAGATATTAGTGGCCCTACTAAATTCATTTGACCTTCACTTTAAATGGTAACAGTATGCCGTGAAATATGCAGATATCCTTTCAAAGGCGCATTTCAGTTTGTCTAATCTCTGAACACAACCCATGCATTGATAAGAGTATTCACTACACTATTGAAAGTCATTTGTTAAACCATCTGTCTCCTTGTTTCTTTCATCTTATAACCTTTTAATTTTATTGTAATTTCAGATTTACGGAAGAGTTGCAAAGGTAGTAAAGACTTCCCATACACCCCTCACCGAGTTTTTCCTAATGTTAACATGTCACCCTGGCAATATTTGTCAAAACTACTACACTGACATTGGTACATTATTATTAAACTGCAAACTTACTCGGATTTTACTAGTTTTTCCACTAATTTTTTCTGTTGCAGGATCCAGTACAGAATCCAGATCCAGCATGTTGCGTTTAGTGCCTCCTGGTTTTGACTTCCGCGGCTGCAGGGACCAGTGTACTACTTTCTTAGCTAGCTCTGTTTAAAGCTCTCTTTTTAAAGCTATCACAGCCCCTGTGTGTTACCTACTCCCAGCTTTTCTGCTAAATGGCCTGTTTTGTCTTTTAGTAATTTCTCTTGACTTAGTTTCTAGAACCTTTGCCATTCTGTCATTATACTGTATTTGTTTCTCATTTTAAAACAAGACACCCAGAACTAAATGCAGTTCTTCACATATGGTCCAACAAGAGTGAAACATTGTGGAAACATTACAG
Source organism: Mirounga leonina (assembly GCF_011800145.1). Classification (NCBI taxonomy): domain Eukaryota; kingdom Metazoa; phylum Chordata; class Mammalia; order Carnivora; family Phocidae; genus Mirounga; species Mirounga leonina. The sequence continues at coordinate 32,547,567 of NW_023270305.1, read as the reverse complement.
TAATGTGTCTTATATGTTCATTAATACCACCTGAACTTGTTTATTTGCTGGCTTTTTTAGTAATTGCATCCCATCTTAAGCTAATACTGAAGCTGAAGTTCTGCTTAGTTAATTCTCCCAGAACTTTTTAGCCCATGGATTGCTATTTAATCTAAAGGCAAGACTTTATGAGACTCCCTTAAAAAATTTATCTTATGAGGTGCCTGGGTGGCTCAGATGGTTAAGCGTCTGCCTTCGGCTCAGGTCATGGTCCTGGGATCGAGCCCCACGTCAGGATCCTGGCTCAGCGGGGAGCCTGCTTCTCCCTCTCCCTCTGCCTCTCCCCCTGCTCATGCTTTCTCTCTCTCTGTATCTCTCTGTCTCAAATGAATAAATAAAATCTTTAAAAATAAATAAATAAAAATAAATTTATCTTATTTTGGCACACCCATTCACCTTTCTTTGAATTTCTTTTCTGTCACCCAATATTTTAGCTGTTTCTTTCATGCACAAGCTTTATAAGTATATTTTCTGTCATTTTCCAGGTCACCATTAAAAACATTAGATAAAATAGGGTCAAGTACAGGACCTTACAATGGTGCAAGATAAGTGGGCAAGTGAAAAGATGTAGCAAGTATGTAACTATGTGAGAAAGCTAAAATGTTGTTAGCAAAGAGTGAAGGCCTTGATTCAGTCTGACTTCTGTGTTGGCTGTGGGTGGTGCCTAAGCTGGAACTCTTGCAAAATGAGAGCAATTGAATTTTTTGGAGGAAGGTCTGGTAGGAGGAGGGTCAGTTTTACCTCAGAATGAAGCCAGTTTTTGATTCACAGGCTTGATAGCTTACTTTTCATTTTACTTGTCATGCCTGAATCTTCTACTTTAAGATTTTCATGAGCCTTACTTTAATTAGGCCTTCATCTGAATGACATTGAAAATTTTGGAGGACATTAGATACTTCTCTTATTACCAAAGATGTACTTGAATCACATACTTCCTCTTCAGTAATGCCTGGTCATATCCCATTTCCCGTTTTTCTGTTTTTTTTCCTGTTGGTCTTTTTCTTAGTTTTTAAGAGCTCATCATTGTTTGTTTATTGTAAATATTTCTCATCTGTTGTCATTTGACTTTGTTTATGGGATCTTTAGCCAGTATTAAAGTTGTATACCTCTCATCAAATTTAGTGTGCTCCCCCCCTTTTATGGTTTCAGGTTCCCTGTATGTAGTAAAAAATATCCTCTTATGGTTTTTAAAAGAAGTTTCTAATGCTTCAAAAAAAAAAATCTAAACAGTATTTATGATTTTTAAGATATATGGCCAGTAAGTCAGTTCTTTCCTTTAAAAATGGAGTTTTTACGTACATGTGAGAAATATGTCATGCATTCAGAAGAGTGTACAAAATGTGTGTATTCAGTAAAAAGATAAAACAAAGATCTTTGTTTCGATCACCCATATTAAAAAGTAGACCATCTCACAAACATGTCCATAACCACTATCTGGATCTTTGTCTTGATCATCTCTTGTCTTTCTCTATACTTTAACCCTCAATATATCTATTCCTGTCTAAGCAACATATTGTTTAGTTACGAAACATGGAGTAGCAAACTCCAGCCTGTGTGAGGAAAGGGCAGTTTGCACTATTGGGTGAAATCTCTGAGGACAGGAGAAGCTGAACAGTCTGCCTTCAGCCTCACTGAGAGTTTCTGAGCGACTCTTTGGAGAAGTCATTGGGTGAGGTCATGACTGACCCCTGGAAACTCAGGGCCACCACAGATGGGGGATTTGGCTGGCCATTGTGTGGCCCAGGGCAGATTTCCAGCAGAGGCATGGAAAGAGGATGGCTGTTCACTGTGGCCCACCTCCTGCTCTCGTGAGCAGGTCAGAGCAGAACACGTGGGTGAAACGAGGGTCCTTGGCTGAACCTCTGTCCTGGAGGGGAGAACAGGAATTTCATCAGCATGCAGTTGTGACCAACCAAGTCCAGACAAGCAGCTGAGCCTGGGCCAGACTCTCTGGGCATCATTCTGTCATCAGATTAACCAGAAAATGTACAATACTATATGATTGTGTGTATGTATAGTTGATTCTTGTTACCTCTGGTAGTTCTGTTCTGCAAAGTTTCCATGAACAATGACCTAGCAAATGCTGAATAATTGCTCCTAGGGGAAATTCAGGGTTAGGTTCCTGTAAGCCTTTGGTCACATTTTCATCAATTGATCAGTCTTGTTTTTTAGAAGTGATTCTGTTGAAAGACAGTTTATTTAATATGTATTGTTCATTTATGATCCTAGAACTCACAGCCAACAGCAACATAACTCATGCCTGAACAAAGCTTATCTAATGGGGTGCCTGGGTGGCTCAGTTGGTTAAGCGACTGCCTTCGGCTCAGGTCATGATCCTGGAGTCCCGGGATTGAGTCCCGCATCGGGCTCCCTGGTCGGCAGGGAGTCTGCTTTGCCCTCTGACCCTCCCCCCTCTCATGTGCTCTCTCTCTCTCATTCTCTCTCTCAAATAAATAAATAAAATCTTTAAAAAAAAAAAAAAAAAGCTTATCTAATGTATATTTTCTCTGTAAGACACGTCATAGCCTTACGGTGTGTAGGAGCACTGGGCAGCACTGCCACCGTACCCTCAGGGGCCGTTTGAAACAGTGAAACCCCCTATAAACAGTCCCAGAAAGGTGAAAAACATGGCACTAAATAGATCATGAAAGACACTTGTTTACGCTGTGAGGGCAGAAACAAGAAGGGAGAGAGTTGACTTTTTTTACCCTCAGCTGGTAATGTGCACGAATGACTTAGAGCACTACAAGTATTAATACGAATGTACGTGTATTTATACATATTTGTCAACAAAACGGAAAATAAGCCTAGAATGTTAGAAGTCAAGGTAGTAACTTGAATGGTTACTAGAAGGGGCATGAGGGAGACTTTTGGGGTTCTTGATCTCGGTGTTACACAGGATGTGTTCACTTTGTGAAAACTGAGCTGTGTGTTTATGATTTGTGTACTTGTCTGAATGGTGTTAAGCTTAAGGAAACAGTGAAAAACACACACTACTGTGGCCTCAGGATCTGGATGATGACCACTCAGGATACGTGGCTTTGAGTGTCACTACTCTGGTGGGGACTAGTGATTCTGGGGATTCCCACTTCACCGTCTAGCTCCCTGGTGATTTTTGTTGCTTCTTTGTATTGGGTCTTCTGATTCAGTCTTCTGATTCCTAGATTCCATCTGCCCATTGTTTTCCTCTCTCACTCTTTTGGTAACCTATACTTTCATAGTTTCAGGAGAAAGGATGCATGGGAAGTAATTTTTTTAAGGACTTAATGCACCTTAAAATGTTGTTATACTACCCTCATCCTTGAGTGATAACTTTCCTAGGTGTGGAACTTTAATTTGGATAGTCTTGCCTTTAGAACTTTGGTGACAGTAATGCATCACCTTTCAGTGTCCAGTGTTCCTCTTGCAAACACCAGATCTTTGATCTTTGTGTGACCTCTACTCCCCTCTTCCCCCAGTCCCTCTTCCCCCAGTCCCTCTTCTGGAAGCTAGCAGAATTAGAGTCTCCTTTTTATGTCTGCTCTTCTGAAATGTGATGGGTAGGTCTCCTTTTATCCACTGTGTTGGGTATTCTGTGGGCATTTTCAGTCTGGCAACTCATAACCTCTTTTCTGAGAAGTTTTCTTCAGTTATTCTGTTGGTTATTTCCTCCCCTCCATTTTCTCACTTTTAGAATATTGAAACTTCTAGACAAGTATTCCAATTTTCTTCTCTTTAATACTGTCCTCCTCCCCTCCGCCCCCCCCACCCCGCTTCTCCTGGAAATAATTCAGTTACTTAACTCCAACTCAGCATATACAGCTTTTCAGTTTTCAGTACAGAATGCACTTTACTCTGCTGTCAACAATGCCATGAGTTCCCTAGGTTCGAGACCCCCTGTTTTACCCGCTTTAACAAATAAACTGTTACTTTCCACTTGGAGTATACTGTTGGAGAGGCAACTTAGAAATTTAACTGCCTCTCGGGGCATCTGGGTGGCTCAGTTGGTTAAGTGTCTGACTCTTGATTTTAGTTCAGGTCATGATCCTCAGGGATGTGGGATCAAGCCCTGTGTCAGGCTCTGTGCTCAGTGAGGAGTCTGCTTGGGATTCTCTCCCTCTGCCCCCCGACCCCCCCCGCTTGTGCTCTCTCTCGCAAATAAATAATAAATAAAACTTTTTTTAAAAAAGAAATTTAACTGCTTCTCAACCCTTAACTATAGAGAGAGAACTCATGGTTACCAAAATGGAGGTGGGTAGGGGCATGGGTGAAATAGGTGATGGGGATTAAGGAGTGCACTTGTGATGAGCATCGAGTGATATATGGAAGTGTTGAATCACTATATTGCACATCTGAAATTAATATTACACTGTATGTTAACTAACTGGAATTTATTTATTTATTTTTAAAGATTTTATTTGTTCATTTGACAGAGCGAGAGAGCACAAGCAGGGGGAGCAGGAGAAGGAAAGGGAGAAGCAGGCTCCCCGCCGAGCAGGGAGCCCGATGGGGGCTCGATCCCGGGACTCCGGGATCATGACCCGAGGCAAAGGCAGATGCTTAACCATCTGAGCCACCCAGGCGCCCCTATTTATTTATTTTTAAAGATTTTATTTATTTTTCAGAGAGAGAGCACAAGCAGGGGGAGCGGCAGGCAGAGGGAGAGGGAGAAGCCGGCTACCCCCTGAGCAGGGAGCCCGACATGGGGCTCAATCCCAGGACCCAGGATCATGACGCGAGCCGAAGGCAGGCACTTAAACCAACGGAGCCACCCAGGTGCCCCAACTAACTGGAATTTAAATAAAAACTTAAAAGAAATGTAACTGCTTCTAAAGAGCTTTTACATCTTCCATCTTTCTACAGTTCTTCATCCTTTCATTCTGGAGGTACCTGGTGCTGCCAGTCCTGGACATACTGTTGCATCTGTGCTGTAAATTGGGTTGTTTCTTAGCTTTCTCCTATCCCCGGATTAGGATTCAGCTGTCTTCAGTTTCCTAACTCTGTAACCACTCATCCATCTGCTTTCCAGCCTCCAAATTTTGTTGCTGTTGTTTACTCTTTATCATTATGAAATTGTCAGTTTTTAAATTCCAGTGCTAAATTTTCAGAAAAGAACAGAATTAGATCTTACCATGTTATCTGTTCTAGACTTTATTTTTACAAAATTATGGCTCAGTCTCAAATGCCATTGTCCAGTACCGTGTGCAGTACTGTAGCCACTAGCCATGTGAGCACTTGAAATGTGGCTGGTGTGGAACTGAATTTTAAATTGTATTTAATCTAAAGTCACATTTAAAAAATGACATGTGGCTAGTGGCTGCCAGACTGAACAGCACAGGTCCAGTGCTCGTAAAGTGGGAATTGGGAGTAACTGATGTCTATATCTAATCTATATATCTGCCGTAAGGAGAAGGGCTTTTTTTTTTCCTATTTCCTTCACCGTAAGGAATTTTTTCCCCCCTATTTCCTTCTTTTTGACTTTCTTATTTGTATCAGTATGGACACATGGATTCCTATGTTCAGTGGGTTATAATCTAGTACTTTTATTATTTATTTTGATGCTCAGATCATCCCAGATTTGGCCAGTGGAAACCCTTTCAAGGGATGCTTGGTGGCTCAGTCGGTTGAGGGTCTGCCGTCGGCCCAGGTCATGAGCCCACGGTCGTGGGATCAAGTCCCGCGTCTGGCTCCCTGCTCAGCGTGGAGCCTGCTTCTCCCTCTGCCTGCTGCTCCCCCTGCTTGTGTGCTCTCTCTCTCTCTCTCTGTCTCTGACAAGTAAATAAATAAAATCTTAAAAAAAAAAGAAACCCCTTCAAGGTTTCTTCTGTATCCTTTTGACATGTATCCATCATTATCTCTGCATCATTCATTGTAGCAGGTTCATGTACTTGCCCTCCCCCAAGCCCTGAAATCATCCATCTTCCTGGGGAGCTCTGGTTTTTCTTAGTGGAGGATGCTGTTTAGAAACCAAGATTGTGGTGCTGTGTGTGCTCATTGCTGCTGGAGCATCACTGCTTCTGGACTTTCTCAGCTGACAAAGTATTTTAATGGCTAGTAGCTGTTGCGTTGGAGAGTACAGTTATAGATATCTCCAATTTTACAAAAAGGAAAAGACGATGTTACTAGAGTTTTATGAGCAGAATGCAACTAGCTGGTGCTGAGAATGCTGGGGCCAGAGCCCCTCTTCTCCTGGAGGGATGCTTTCTCTCTCCCTCTAGGGCCTCCCATTGGCAGAATGTAACCAGAAGCCAACTGCCAAGGGAGTCTGAATAATCAAGTTTTCAGACCCTGGACATGGTTGCCTAATCTCAGTACCATTGACATTTTGGGCCACGTGGCTGTCCTTTGCATTTTGGGCCACGTGGCTGTCCTTTGCTTTGGAGGATGTTTAGTAACATACTTGGCCTCTACCCACTTGATAACCAGTATCTCCCTCCCTCCAACCCAAATGTTTCCATACATTGCCAGATATCCCCTGGGGGACAGAATGGCCCCTGATGAAGAACCACCTCCGAGACCCAGCATTGCAGAGCTGCATACAGAAGGGTAAGCTTGAAGCTGAGAAACAGTAGTAATAACCAGCACCCCACTTTATAATTCAGATGTCCTTGATATCCTTGAAGTGTAAGGAAGGGAAGAGAAATTTATGTTTATATATCTGTGACAGCCCTGCGATATAGAAAGATTATTATATGCTTTCTCCCCCCTTTAATTGATCAAGAAAGCAATCTCTTTTCAGTCAGGCAGGATTCACATCCTTGCCAATAAAGTTATTTGTTTACCTGCTCATAATGTTTGCTCTTGGAGTTACTGCCATTCCTTTTTTAAGTGGGTGAACTGCTCTTTTGAGTGTTGCATTTCAAAGTCATGGTTGATATATTGTCAGCCTGGATGCATATTCTGTATGGTGCCCTACTCAGGGTCATACTGCTCAGAATCATGGCTAGAAATGTTCATAAGTGGAGGGAAGAGGAAACATGAGTAATATTTATATTAAAGCCAATGTTTTTATTTTATTTTTAGCTTTGGATACTTAATATTTGAATACCAGTTGGTTTACTAGAGACTTATTTCAAACTCTGTAAGCACTGTTCATTTTCCTCATTTTGTCCTTTCCTTCTTTCTGTTCCATATTGTTGTATGTCACTCTCCCTGATACAGAGATGTATCCTCTCTTAAGGGAATCTCCCAAAGATCAGCCTAACTAACTTTTTACCCATTTATGCCTCTGCACAAAACCAGCCATCCTGTGTCCAAAAGTCCTCTTCCATGTTACTTCACAAGTTAAGAGGAGATGGGGAATTTGTCCATGTTGGTTGTTTTTTTTTTGTTTTGGTTTGTTTTTTTAAGAAAACATTTAAACATAGAATTAAGGCTTTGCAGATACAGGTGAATTCCACTTTATATCCTTTCTTTTTTTTTTTTTTTTAAAGATTTTATTTATTTATTTGAGAGAGAGAATGAGAGAGAGAGCACATGAGAGGGGGGAGGATCAGAGGGAGAAGCAGACCCCCTGCTGAGCAAGGAGCCCGATATGGGACTCGATCCCGGGACTCCAGGATCATGACCTGAGCCTAAGGCAGTCACTTAACCAACTGAGCCACCCAGGCGCCCTATATCCTTTCTTGATTCCATTCTATTTCCTTCCATCTCTCTACCTCCTAGAGGTAGCACTTCTTGCAATTGATGTGTATCCTTTCTGTCCACCTTTCAATATGCTTTCCACATACGTATGTGTCCATAGAATATTGTGTTGTGTATTTTTAAACTTATGGAAGTGGTTCCATATAGTATGTATCCTTTTACCACTTTTTTTTTTTTGTAGGGACTGACGCACGTTGATGCAGGGAAGTCTGGTAGTTCATTGGAGTGCACTGGTGTAGTATTGCAGGATGTGATTGTGTCATGTGTCATAGGTTGTCGATTCCCATGTCTGAAGATGCATGTGTACCGGATTTCCTGATATGCTTGAAAAGACCAAAAGTGAAAAATAAACTATGTATTTGAGAGTCATATTGATTGTTCTGCTGTGATTTGAAGGAGTGAGGCCAGACATGTTTCCAGCTTACTGAAATTTTATTTATCTCTACGCCGTAGCAAATAAAAACTGCTGAAGATATCCACTTCTGAAATAACAACAGACTTATTATTGTCAGAAGGCATGCCTCAGTAGATTACCCTGTGTAGCAGTCACTGGTTTGCCACTTGATAGCTGTGTGCTTTTGGAGCAAGGTGCTTGGTGCTTGTGTCCTCTGTTTACGTATCTGTAAAAGAACAACAGTTCAGTGACCAAGCCTTTCTGCAGGTGCCTGGGCATCAAGGTCAGTTAAACACTGATTGGTTATTGAAGGAACATTGCTGGGTAGAGGTGAGCTGAGGGAGAGTCTCCTGTGTTGTGTCATGCCTGTTTAAGTGTTTTAATTTTTTAGACTGGCACCTACAGGTTTGAAATTTAATGTTTTTTACTAGTACTCTCTTTTCCCAATCTCTGCAAAATATAAGCACTAGATATCTTCATTAAAATGATCGCCTTGTCTGAGGATACTTGTTTTGGGAGGGCTGGAGCACTCTGCCTTGCCCCATAGACCTGCTTGGGGAGGGTCTGCAAACAGAGTCATCTCTGTGCACTGTGTGTTGTTTAAAGCAACTACACCGAATTGCACATATATATGTGAATACTGGGTTTTTATTTTTTATTTTTACACATAAACCTGTGACTGGCAGTCAGTAACCTGTTTCCCAGCACCAGGGGCGTCATCTGTTAGAGCTGCCAGCCAGACTCTCCTGGGCTGATGTGGCTGGCTGGTGGCTGGTGCCCAGAAATACTGGGCGTGGCATTTTTGCCCCACTCATTTTCTTTCCTCCTATAGAAAACAAGTACCTGTTGTTCAGTCCCTTTCTCTTCCCCCTCAATTTTCATCATTCAGTCATCCTTACATCAAGAAGTCTATTATAGACTCACATTAATCCTTTTTCCCTTCTCTCTTTTTGAGCTCTTATCTAATTACCCTAGGAAAATGTCCTCTTCTCTTTTCATTCATTCGACAGATACTCATTGAAATCCTTATATACCTCCTCTTCCTTTGTTTTATGTGTGAGTCAGAAAACAGCTCTAATCATGGCTGAATATAATAGCTTGAGTAATATAGAAGCCTCTCTATTTCCAGATAAGAGTTTCTGAAAGGCTGTTCACCAGTTCATGAGTGAGCAAGTCCATTGTTACTAAGATAGGCTTCCTTTTGCAGGCGAGGGATGCGTTTCTGTGAAATAAGAGGGTAGACCAAGTTCTTTAAAACCAAGCAAACCAATCATTTATTCCAGAATGGACCAACTTCCTCTACATTGGGAACTTTTAGAGATGAATTTAACTTCCCTCCTTGACAAAATGCACAAGGAACTCTTTAATATAATGTCTAACCCCTGCCTCTCTGTCCACTTTTTGGGGCAGATTTGAACTGGCTTTGAATCATCCTTAGCCACAAAAGAAGTTTAATCACACGTCACAATTGCCTCATAACTTTGTTGTGAAGATTAAGAAAGCAATATATGTAAGCTTTCTGGCACACAGTAAGTAATGATAGAAGTTGCTACTCACACCACTGGAGTATTAGCTCTGTGTAGCAAACATTTGTGTTCACTGCTGTACCTGGCACATAGTAGATAGTAAATAATGAAAGGATAGACGGATGCTCCTTCTTATTACATATGATATAACTTGTAGAATTCTACCTAAAAACAATAAAAGTAAGAAAGCCGCGTCTCCATACAGAAAGGGTTGTTCTAAATTGCCAGGTAAATGTATCAGTTTCAAGCAGGTCTATTAAGTGTGAAAAGCACAAGTACTATCAACCTACTTACCAAACTTCTCCATGTTTTCCCTACTCCAGTGTTCCTCTTGGCCACCCAGTTCTGTTCTTTCTGAGTCTTGCCCTCCCCCAGCTGTATACCTCTTTCTTTTTTTTTTTCTTTAAAGATTTTATCTATCTATCTATTTATTTATTTATTTATTTGACAGAGAGAGAGAGACACAGTGAGAGAGGGAACACAAGCGGCGGGAGTGGGAGAGGGAGAAGGAGGCTTCCCGCAGAGCGGGGAGCCCAATGTGGGGCTCGATCCCAGGACCCTGGGATCATGACCTGAGCTGAAGGCAGACGCTTAACGACTGAGCCACCCAGGTGCCCCTGTATACCTCTTTCTCATGTCTTCTTTCTCTGCCCCTGGACTCTCTTTAACTATAGGTTTTTATTCAGGGGCGCCTGGGTGGTTCAGTTGTTAAGCGTCTGCCTGCCGTTCAGGTCATGGTCCCAGGGTCCTGGGATCGAGCCCCGCATCGGGCTCCGTGCTCGGTGGGAAGCCTGTTTCTCCCTCTCTCACTCCCCCTGCTTGTGTTCCCTCTCTCGCTGTGTCTCCCTCTGTCAAATAAATAAAGTCTTTAGAAAAAAATAAAAAAGAGGGGCACCTGAGTGGGTGGGTGGCTCAGCCGTTGGGCGTCTGCCTTCAGCTCAGGTTATGGTCCCAGGATCCTGGGATCGAGCCCTGCATCGGGCTCCCTGCTTCTCCCTCTCCCACTCCCCCTGCTTGTGTTCCCTCTCTTGCTGTGTCTCTTTGTGTCAAATAAATAAATAAAATGTTAAAAAAAAAGAAAAACAAAACTATAGGTCTTTTTCTGAATGGTATCTTTATATGGGTCTCTCTACCCAATTTTCTGTCCTCTTGACTTTCTCCCATAACCATATGGCAGAGATTTTTAAAAATAAACATGTATAGAGTTACAGATATATTTAATTTTTTTGGTTTTGTTCATAATTCTAAAAATAATTAAGTAGGGCTTTTTTTTTTTTAACTCCTAGAGTTATTTTACCTTTGCAAGGCATGATTGTATTTCCTCTGTGATGCTTTAATAGAAAGGGGGAAAGCTTTTCACTCCTGTTCTAGGCTCCCAGCTTGTGAAGCATTTTAAAATATATCTTAAATTCCTTCCTCCAGCAGTTTTGCTGGAGATATTTCTCCAGATATTTTGAAATATCTTTCTGCCATCTTCTTTATTACTGGCTACTTCTGCTTTTCACTGAGTTACAATAGTTCATTTCTTTAATTGCTTCCATGTTCATCTGAGATCCTCTCAAAGAGTTGCATGATTTTTCAACCACCTAAATGCAAAGAGCCTCTTCTTGGGCATTGTCCTTATCATTGTAAAGTTGTTTTAATGGCATAGTTCTCTGTACCGTTCTCAGTATTAAAATTATTGTCTAGCATATATAATATAATATCCTCTTTTTTTAAGTCACACTTATTAGAAGTGCATGGGCTTATTAAAAATGCATGGTACTTAGATATTTTGTTAAAGTAAAAAGAGAGTCTACTCTCCAAATTGCGCGGCACTAGAAGTCAAAATAAATTGTCATTGACAGGGGCACCTGGGTGGCTCAGTTGGTGAAACATCTGCCTTTGGCTCAGGTCATGATCCCAGAGTCCTGGGATCGAGCCCTGCATCAGACTTCCTTTTCAGCGAGGAGCCTGCTTCTCTCTCCCTCTGCTGCTCCCCCTGCTTGTGCTCTCTCTCTGTCAAATAAATAAATAAAATATTTTTTTAAAAGTTGTCATTGACAGATACTATATAATCCCAGGCCTTCAAATTCCAGGTGGGGTCAGTTTCCTTCTGTGTTCTTTGTCGCTGTATTCCTTGTCACACCGCTGCCCTTTATTGACCTTCTCTTCCCATCAGCTCTTCCCTACCTAAAAATTTATTCAAATGAAAAGGCTATATCACCCTTTGGTTTTTCGTTTTGGAAACTGTAAATAGGGGTGCGTGACTGACTTGGTAGAGTATGCAGTGGTTGTAAGTTCGAGCCCCACGTTGGGTGTAGAGATTACTTAAAAATAATCTTTAAAAATAAATCACTGTAAATAAACAACTGTAGAAACCTCTTTGTTTCATTTTAGAAAATTAAGGGTAAAAAAGACTTTACATATTATTTCAATGGTTTTTTATTTTTATTTTTTTATTTTATTTTATTTTAAAGATTTTATTTATTTGACAGAGAGAGCGAGAGTAGGAACACAAGCAGGGGGAGTGGGAGAGGGAGAAGCAGGCTTCCTGCCGAGCAGGGAGCCCGATGTGGGACTCAGTCCCAGGACCCTGGGATCATGACCTGAGCCGAAGGCAGACGGTTAACGACTGAGCCACCCAGTCGCCCTATTTCAATGGTTTTTTAAACTTATTTTCTGTTCCCACTAGAGGGCATTCTTTCCTTTGATTTTTAGTTCATACAGCTTTTGTGTATTTATTTTACAGAACTGTTAAATAAAAAGGTAGATGTTGAGGATATGAATGTGCTCAGATATCCCTCTTACAGATAGGAGTTGTGAGATATACACATTCTCTTCATTTAAGTTTCACCAGTGCCAGTACCAAAATTGAGGTTAAACTATATTTCCTGGCATTTTTATCTTGTAGCTTGGTCAGATGGGATCACAAATATCCCACCACAACTTTATGATGTAATTTGCGCAGTTACCATTTTATAAACCAATGCTTATCCAAATTTATTTATGACACACTATGGCTAACACTAGATTATTCAAAAATGAGTTGCCTATTTTATTATTTGGTTAACTCCCATTTTTGCAGGATGTATTTAGTATAGGGTAAATGAACCTAAACATTGTTTTTAATCCAGTAGATCTCAATGCTAACACCCAGTGGTCCTCCAGCCTTGTCTCACAAGGCAATATTTTCTTTGACAATATTTGAACTCTTGTTTCTGTTGTGACATCATACTTTTTTATAGGAACTTTAATTCTTTTTTTTTTTTTTAAGATTTTATTTATTTATTTGACAGAGAGAGACAAAGTGAAAGCAGGAACACAAGCAGGGGGAGTGGGAGAGGGAGAAGCAGCCTTCCCACGGAGCAGGAAGCCCGATGTGGGGCTCAATCCCAGGACCCTAGGATCATGACCTGAGCCGAAGGCAGACGCTTGTAACAACTGAGCCATCCAGGCACCCAGGAACTTTAATTCTTAACATCTAATCATAAGTAGCTCTGTTCTTTCTATCAAGGAATTGGTAATTTTACATACGCCACATATATGTTCTGTTTCAGATTTTCCTGAGCCTCCTGGTACCAGGTAGGACCACAACTGTTAACCCAAGGGACTGTGCAGAAATGAGCTTATTTTCCCTAATAGGAACTGTAGATTGCCTGTAGTTGAAACTAAGGAGGCAAATTTTGGTAGTCTGTGTTATACAATGAATTCAGACAGATATACTAAGAAGGGACTCTGTTTTAAGTGGGAAATCTGGGCTTCTCTTCAAAGCTAAATGAGGCTTGGTAATTCTAAGTGGGAGTGGGGGAAGACGTGGTTGCTGTTGAGAAACGGCCACAAAGCCTATGCCTGCTGCTGGGCTTTACTTTCAAGTCAGAAGGTGCTATGGAATCTTCTGTAAAATTAGATATGGACTCATTAGGTATTGATTTAAGCTTATGTTGACAGAAGTATTAAATTAGAAGTGTTAAATGGCAGAGTTAATACTTCAATGAGAAGGGCAGGCTGTGTGGAAAAACTATGCGGTGTAAAACATTTTCACCTCCTCGACTTTTTATTCATAGTCCTCCATCATAGTCCACTAATCACACACAACCCCCCCCCCCAGCATACTTGCCACCATAGATCATTAGAAAGTGACTCAACGTTTTAAGAAACCCTAAGAACTTACCTAACATAATGTTTGGTGGTATGGCTGAAATAAGTATTTGTGTTTGAAATAATAACTTCGAATCAGAAACGTTGTTAAATGTCTTTAGTGTTTAAGAAGTTACAAAACATACGGGGTGCCTGAGTGGCTCAGTCTGGTTAAGCATCTGCCTTCGGCTCAGGTCATGATCTTAGGGTCTTGGGATTGAGCCCCAAGTCGGGCTTCCTGCTCAGCGGGGAGTCTGCTTGTCCTTCTGCCTCTCCCCCCTGCTTGTGCTCTCTCTCTCTCAAATAAATAAATAAAATCTTTTTTTAAAAGTTTGAAAACATACATTTTAGAAATGACTCCATCATGCTCGCTTCAGTGGCACATATACTAAAATTAGAAATGACTCCATCAAAAAACAGTAATTTTTAAAAACAACAACAGCAACCCTATTTCTTAAGATTTTTTTTTTTTTAAGTAATCTCTATACCCACCATGGGGCTCAGACTCACAACCCTGAGATCAAGGGTCACATGCTCTACTGACTGAGCCAGCCAGGTGCCCCAGCAACCCTAGTTCTTAAAGGTCTGACAGTTACTGAACTCCAGTGGAGTTGTAGGTGAAGCCTCCTACCACCCTACACCGTGACCCTGTAGGAGAACTACAGGCATTTCGATTTAGATAACTTAGAATTATCTATCAGAAGAGTAAAACAGGCAAGGGACAAACATCATCAGACCTTCCTACACAAAGTGATGGTTGCAGAGTTTGGCAGTGGGGTCACCATCCACAGTTGCCGTAAGTTTTGTTCATTATATTGGTCAGCAGGTGCCCCCACTATGGAAAGAAAAGCGGGCCTGCAGAGTAACCTCAGATGGGACACACCAAAAAGTTAGTGTTCAAAGCTGGGTTTACCTTTCTGGCACCTTTTTAGCACAGTTCATGCTACATTTGTTTGGCAAAGTTCTTGTATCCAGTTACATTAAATTTCCATTTGTGAATCTGAGTAGTCATTTACCCCTTTTCAGTATTTTTAATGTTATGTTAAAAGCATTGTTCTGCCTGGCAGCTGTTTTGAATGAGCAAATTTTGAAGTATTCCATCTTTTTGCTCAAATACCATCTTTTTTGTGAAGCTCTGCTGCTCATACAATTTCTCCTTTTCTGCTTTATTTTTCTCCATAGCACTTTCTTCTAACTTGCTTTACAGCTTCGTTTGTTTTTATACCTGTCTTAAACCACTCAAATGTTAGCTTCACAGGGGCAGAGCTTTGTCTGTGTCATTTATTCCTCTATGCGCACCACCTAGAACATAGTAGGCACTCAGTATTTATTGAATTTGCTGAAAAACTGTTGGCTTGATGCCATCATTCGGCTTTCAGTGTAATTTGGTGAGATCTCAGTACAACTTGGGAAATCTTAACAATCTGAAAGGGTATTTTGAGGACTGATTTAAAAGGTTGTATATACTAGTACTGATATTGAATTGTATACCAGAAAATGTGATAACATCTGAATGAAATAATGTAAGACCTTCAGGGGCACCTAACTGGCTCAGAGGAGTGTACGACTCTTGATCTCAGGGTCGTGAGTTCAAGCCCCACGTTGGGTGCAGGAATTACTTAAAGGAAAACAAGAGTGGTACTACAGATGACCCCCTCTGCCAGATCTAAAAGAGGGTCAACCCCAACCTTTCAAGATCACTGAGGGCTCCATATCGCCCAGAGGGAAGCACTGACCAAAATTTTATCATTCCCTGTTTTCCCTTTATAGTTTCACTGCATGTTTGATTTCCTAAACTAGATAGCGTTTTGTTTTGTTTTTTATTTTTTTATTTTTTAAATTTTTTAAAAGATTTTATTTATTTATTTGACAGAGAGAGACACAGCGAGAGAGGGAACACAAGCAGGGGGAGTGGGAGAGGGAGAAGCAGGCTTCCTGCGGAGCAGGGAGCCTGATGTGGGGCTCGATCCCAGGACCCTGGGATCATGACCTGAGCCGAAGGCACATGCTTAACGACTGAGCCACCCAGGCGCCCCTAGATAGTGTTTTTGAACTTTATATATATATCCTTTGAGACTTGCTTTCAGTCATGTGAGATTCTTGAAGTCCTCACCTGTGGCTGTGATGCATTTTCTAATTCATTCTGTAATGGACTGTTATTGGGCTTTGGGTTGTTAACACCCTGCCTCCCCCACCCCCATTGGAAAAACTGCTGTGAACATTCTTCTGCATTCTTCTGATACACACAGACAAACGAGTCCCCAGGGAATCTACTTAAGAGAGAAGTCGCAGAGTCCTAGGAATTGCACGGATTTAACTTGAGTAGAATGTGAACAAAATTTTACAAGTTGTCGTACTGATGTATGCTCCCACTAGCAGAGTAGAAGTGTTTCTGTTGTATCTTCACTAGTGTATCCTCACTAGCACTGGAAATCATCAGATGTCTAGGGTTTTGCCAGACTGGTAGATGTAAAATGATAGCTTGTGATAGTTTTATTTGTACTTCTTTGATGACTGATGAGATTGAGCATATTTTCATATATTTCCTGGTCATTTGTGTTGGTGGTTCTTCCTCGTGCCCACTCAAGTCTTTGCCCATTTGCCCATTTTTCTATTAGATGTTGGGTATTTTCTTACTGATATGTCAGAGTTCTTAATGTGTTCTGAACCCCAAATTGTTGTTGTGTATGTTGCTCATGTCACCAGTTTCGGGGCCTTCTTGTCTTTCCATCACTATAGGGCATTAAAAGGTAAAGAAAAAAATCTTAATTTTAATGTAGTTAAACACATGGTTTGGACCGTGGGTGTGTTTTAAGAAATTGTTTCCTACTCTGAGCTCATAAAAATATTCCCCTATATTGTCTTCCAGGGATTTTTTTCTCCCCCACTTTCCTTTGGCATTTGTCTTTAAACCATCTGGAAATGATTTTTGTGTGTGGGATCTGTGGCAGAGATCCGATTTTATTTTCCCCACCTATGGATAATCACCTGTCCTGGCACCATTCATTGTCTCCCTTTCCCCACTGATCTCTAGGGACTTTGTTGTCATAAAATAGATTTCAACATGTGTGTATCTGTTTTGGGTTTTCTGTTCTGTTTCATTGGTCAGTTGATCTGTCTCCATGCCAATGGTATCCTGTCTTAATTACTGTAGTTTTATTATTTTTTTAATTTTTTAAGACTTTATTTGTGAGAGGGAGAGCACTGGAAAGCAAGCATGCACGGAGGAGGGGCAGAGGGGGAGGGAGAGGGACCAGCAGATTTCCTGAAGAGGAGGGAGCCCCATGTGGGGCTCTATCCCAGGACCTGAGATCATGACCTGAGCCAAAACCAAGAGTTAATCAACTGAGCCACCTAGGTGCCCCTAACTGTAGCTTTATAATAGTGCTTGATATGTTAAGTAAATCCCTCCATCTTATTTTTCTTCAGGAATATCTTGGTTATTCTTGGCCCTTTGCAACTTGCATAAAAATTTGAGTCAGCTTGTCATGTTCCACAAAAACTTCTTTTGTGATTTTGATTAGAATTGCATTGATTCCACCAATCGATTTGGGGAGAATTGACATTTCGTTTCATGAAGCTTCTCATTTGTAAACATTTTTATTTTTGAAAGTCCTTTAAATGTCTTTGAGCATCTACACACATACATACGTGTGTATATATTTATTTATTTAAAGTTTTGTGTTTTTTTTAAGTGATGTCCACACCCATCATGGAGCTCAAGCCTACAACCCCGAGATCAGGAGTTGCATGCTCCACCCACTGAGCCAGCCAGGCATCCCTGAATATATGTTTACTTATTTGCTTCATAAAGGGCTGCCTATCTTTGGCTAGATTTATTCATAGGCATTTTTTTAATGCTGTTGCAAATGGCATAATTTTTTAAAGTTATTTTCATTAGGAATGTAAATCAGAGTAACATCCACCATATTGTTGGAAATTCTTGTGGTATTTGTTGTTTCTAGTCATTTTGGGAAGGAAATGTGGGGTTAAATGTATACCTTAAAAAATGTATAACAATGAGGTGGAGTGTGACCTGTTACATAGCTGCTAATTCATGATATTTCTTTTTTTTAATAGGTGTCAGCTGTGATGCATGTTTAAAAGGAAATTTCCGAGGTCGCAGATACAAGTGTTTAATTTGCTACGATTACGATCTTTGTGCATCTTGTTATGAAAGTGGTGCAACAACAACAAGGCATACAACTGACCACCCAATGCAGTGCATATTAACAAGAGTAGATTTTGGTATGTATTTAGTTCACATTTTAATGGGTTGTCGTTTAGAAGTTTGTGTGTGTGTGCGTGAAAAAGTAAAGGCAAATGTTCTAAGACTCTTGCCAATAGAATACATTAAAAGTAACATGAATCTTACTTTTATATTCTAAATAATTCTCTTAATCATAGCTTAATTGTTCATGAAAGCCATTCAGAGATCTATAAAACTGACAAGGTCTGAGACGGAAGAGTGGCTCAGTAAAGAAGGAGTAAAGTCAATGGACTGTTCTTGCCAGCAGCACACAAATATTCTTGCTCCAGTTATCAGAAAGCAGATTGTTTCTGCAGGTGATTAGAAGACCTTGTTAAGTCATAAGAAAAGCTATAAATGTTTCATGCTGTAATTTCTTAGCTAGTCAGCACTTGTTATCTTTCTGTTTACAGCCATCATAGTTGCTGTGAAGTAGTATGTCATGGGGTTTTGATTCGCATTTCTCTGATGGCTAATGATAGTGACTAAGCATCTTTTCTAATGCTTAATGGCCATTTCTAGATCTGCATTGGAGAAATGTCTGTTCAGATCCTTTTTTAATTGGGCAGTATGTCTTTATTACTGAGTTTTAATAGTTCCTTGTATACTCTTTATACAAGTTCCTTATCAGGTGGATGATTTGCAGAAATTTTCTTGCGTTCCATGGGTTGTCTTTCCATTTTTTTTTTTTTTTTTTTTTAACTAGGCTCCACGCCCACTGTGGAGCCTGATGCGGGGCTTGAACCTGGGGCCCTGAGATCAAGAGTTGGATACTTAACTGACTGAGCCACCAGGCACCCCCGTGTCTTCACTTTTTTGATGTGTGTTTCAAAGCACAGAAGTTTTAATTTTGATGATGTCCAGTTTATCTATTTTTTCATTTGTTATGCTTTTGGTGTCATATCTAAGAAACCATTGGCCAGTCTAAGATCATGAAGATTTAAAACTATGTTTTCTTCTAAGAGTTTTTTTATTGCATTAATTTTTGTATATGGAATGATGAGGTAGACCATTCTTTTGCATATGGATATCCAGTCATCCCAGTATCATTTGTTGAAAAAGACTATTCTTTATCCAACGAATTGCGTTGGCATTCTTGTTAAAAATCAGTTGACATGAAGTGAGGTTGGGGAGATGGGGCGATGTTGGTCAAAGGTTGGTCAAAGTTTCATTATGCAAGATGAATAAGCTCTAGAGAGCTGATATATATAGTATGGTGACCATAGTTAAACAATATTGTATAATTGAAATTTTTGGAGAGGATAGATCTTAAATCTTTTCAACACACACACACACAGGTGACTATGTAGAGGTGGTTGATATGTTAGCTTGATTGTGGTGATCTTTCACAGTGTGTACATGTATTTGTATACCATAAATATACACAATTTTTATATGTCTAAGATAGCTCAATAAAGCTATTAAAAAAGAAAAGTTGGTTGACCATGAATGTCTTTTCCTAGACTCTCAGTCTATTTCATTGATTTATTTCTCTCTCTCTATGCCAGTACCACCCTGTCTTAATTACTGTAAACTTATAGTAAGCTTTGAAATTGACAAGCATGAGTCTTCCAGCTTTGGTTTTCTTTTGTTTTTCAAGATTGTTTTGGGTATTCTAGATCCCTTGAGTTTCTGTGAAAGAATTTTAGGATCAGCTCATCAAATTTCTGCAAAGAAGCCAACTGGGATTTTGATGGGGATTGTTTTGAATCTGTAGATCACTTTGGAGAGCAGTGGTATTAAGTTTGCCAATCCATAAACATGAGCTGTTCTTCCATTTATTTAGGTCATCTTTGATATTTTTCAATAAAGTTTTGTAGTTACCCACAGATAAGTTTTACACTTCTTTCATTAAATGTGTTCCTAAGTATTTTATTCTTTCTGTTACTGTAAGTGGATTTTTACAATTTTACTTTTGGATTGTTCACTGCAAGTGTATAGAAGAACAATTGGTTTTTGTATATAGATCTTGTATCCTGTATTGTTTTTGTTGTTTATTCTATAAAGGTTTTTAGTGGATTTTTTTAGGATTTTCTCTTTTTAAAGATTTATGTATTTATTTTTTCAAAGATTTATATATTTTAAGAGAGAGAGAGTAGGGGGGTGGGCAGAGGGACAGAACCTTTGAGCACAGAGCCCGAAGCGGGGCTCAATCCCACGACCCATAAGATCATGACCTGAGCCAAAACTGAGAGTCAGATGCTTAACTGTGCCACGCAGGCACCGCTAGGATTTTCTATATGCAAGGTCATGTCATCTGCTAATAGAGATGGTTTTACTTCTTCCTTTCCATCTAGCTGCTTTTCATTTCATTTCCTTGTCTAATTACTAGACCCTCCAGTAAAATAATGAATAGAATTGTCGAGAGTTGGGGTGCATGGGTGGCTTAGTCGGTTGAGGTCCTGACTCTTGGTTTTGGCTCAGGTCATGGTCTTGGGATTCTGGGATCCAGCCCCACATCGGGCTCACAAGGAGTCTACTTGACATTCTCTCTCCCTTGGTCCCTCTTCCTGAGACCACTCTCTCTCTCTCAAATAATCTTTAAAATAATAATCTTTAGGGGATGCCTGGGTGGCTCAGTCGTTAAGCGTCTGCCTTCGGCTCAGGTCATGATCCGAGGGTCCTGGGGTCGAGCCTCGCATTGGGCTCCCTGCTCTGCGGGAAGCCTGCTTCTCCCTCTCCCACTCCCCCTGCTTGTGTTCCCTCTCTTGCTGTGTCTCTGTCAAATAGATAAATAAAATCTTTTTTAAAAATAAAAATAAATAGGGACACCTGGGTGGCTCAGTCGTTAGGCATCTGCCTTCGGCTCGGGTCATGATCCCGGGGTCCTGGGATCGGGCCCCGCATCGGGCTCCTTGCTTGGCGGGAAGCCTGCTTCTCCCTCTCCCACTCCCCCTGCTTGTGTTCCCTCTCTCGCTGTCTCTCTCTCTGTCAAAAAATAAATTAAAATCTAAAATAAATAAATAAATAAAAATAAAAATAAAAATAAATAAAATAATCTTTTAAAAAGTGACATCTTTAAAAGAGTGGACATTTTTGTCTTGTTCCAAGTCTTGGGGGGAAGGCATCCAGTCTTTCACCAGTAAGTATGATGTTAGCTATGGGTTTTTTGTATATGTCCTTTATCAGGGGAACAAGTTTTATTCATTTTTATATATTTATCCCCACCTACCCCAAATCTACCTGGCAACTCTTATGCATATAATAAATGGGTAAATATTTTTAAGATAGTCTAAATCTTCCCAAAAATGAATGTGAACAAATCTCTCATGTAGTGAATACTGTTTCATTTTCTCTTCTCACAAAAATGATCATATCTTATTAAGGATTTGTGTCATGTTGAATATAGTTCTTTATAATGAAGGGACGTAACATACTAAATATACTTGCAATTGTATTTCCTTTTGTGCTAATGGAGAAAAATAGAACTTGAGATGTACTAATGAGGCAAACACATTATTTGCATAGAATATCACTAATTGGTCAGTTCTTCAGTAACCAGATTGGACAGAGTATGTTGTGGTAGTACTCCATTCAAGTTATCTTTTTTTTTTTTTTTAAAGATTTTATTTATTTATTTGAGACAGAGAGAATGAGAGACAGAGAGCATGAGGGGAGGAGGGTCAGAGGGAGAAGCAGACTCCCTGCCGAGCAGGGAGCCCGATGCAGGACTCGATCCCGGGACTCCAGGATCATGACCCGAGCCGAAGGCAGTCACTTAACCAACTGAGCCACCCAGGCGCCCTCAAGTTATCATTTTACAAGAGCTGAATGCTTAGGGTCCTTTCTGCTATAAGAAAGGTGTGTGCTTTAGACAAAAAGCTGCATCTGGGGGTTGGCATATTGATCACAGTCACCTACTCTGAGCACTTGTGTTCTTGTATTAGGATACACCCTGCTGATTATTTTTAATTTTTTTTTTTAAGATTTTATTTTTAAGTGATCTCTATACCCAACATGGGGCTTGAACTCACAACCCTGAAATCAAGAGTCACACACTCCACCAATTGAGCCACGAGGCGCCCCTCACCCTGCTAATTCTTTGTTTTGAGATTAGCGTTGCTACACATCCAGAGATAAAGAAAAAATAAATTACAATAAAATTAGAACTAGATGTGAAATGAGAGGTGTTTCAAAATTAAATGAAAGGGGCGGGGTGCCTGGCTGGCTCAGTCAGAGGGGCATGTAACTCTTGACCTCAGAGTCATGAGTTTGAGCCCCACCTTGGGTGTAGAGATTACTTAAAATCTTCCAAAAAAAAAAAAAAAAATTTTTTTTTTTTTCAAAATTAAATGGAGATATAAAAAGTTATTTGCTTTGTTTTTCTCTTAAGGCAATAATAGCTATATGGGTAGAAAAGAAATTGTGGAGGGGTGTCACAGAGTCCCAGGGAGAATAAGGATGTTGCATACGTAAGCAGAGAGGTTCTTAAGCACTCCTTGACAGAGTGAGGTGGTTGGAGATTTCAGGCACACCTTTGTTTTACGTTATTGTACCCTCTGTTTACATTTTTATTTAGTAAAAAAACCAAAAAACCCCAGTAATTATTTCTCACTACAATTACACTTTATTTTTCAGATTTGTACTATGGTGGGGAAGCTTTCTCTGTAGAACAGCCGCAGTCTTTTACTTGTCCCTATTGTGGAAAAATGGGCTATACGGAGACATCTCTTCAAGAACATGTTACTTCTGAACATGCAGAAACATCAACAGAAGTGGTGAGTGAAGCAGCCTTGTGTCTAAAAGGATGTGTTAAAGTACATCATTTCTATAAAAATAAAGTAGGTCACTGTCCTCTATCTCCTGCTAAGTGGACTGATATTGTTGGCATAATAATTACTAAAATTATCTTTTAACAGCAAGTTTTCCACATCCTAGGAGGCTGTACGTGTGCAAGATAACACGCTTCATTTGTTCACACTAGCCTTTCTTACCCTGTTTCTGAAAGCACAGTGGAATCTTGACCAAATTCAGGAGCCCTTAGCAAATGCCCTGTGAACAGGGTAGAAGCACCCCAGCCTGCAGCACAGCTCTTTCTAGAGTATTCTTGCTACCTGCTTCATTTCTCTTCGACAGGGAAACCTTCGTAAGGAAATTTTTAAATCTTAAGTCATTAAGTACAGTAATCCATGGTCACATCTCATTGTAACAGATCACTTACTTGGTTTTCATCAGGTCAATGCTGCAAGGTCCCTAGAAATTCCTCTTACTTTAATCTTTCCCAGTGGCTAAAAGCCAAGGACCTAGAATAATGCACAAAAAAAATCTTGCTTTGAAAGCTTTTCGGATATTTTACTTGACATCTGAGCATATATTCAACTTTTTACCAAATGATAAAGCGCACCCAAAGGAGCCCCCCCGTCCCCCCCCTTTACCATTGGTAATAATAGATAAAGTGAGAGATGGGAGATAGAACTCTAGGTCTGGAATTTGGAGAATTTTGGCACAAGCAATTGCACATTGCATCAACTAATCAGCTCCTAAGTGTGCTCAAAACAAATTAGCTGAAACTCAAGAGAAATAGCGTGTCTGGGGATACATGGCTACTAAGGGGCAGAGCCAGGTGTTTGAAGTCAGCCAGAGTCCCTCTGGGTTGTAGAGTCCCTACTTAACCACTGTCCTAGTTTATCTCTGCTGCAGCCCTGCTGTTACAGCTGTGCATAGTTCAGGTTCACTTCTATGCCCATTTACACTGCTTAGGTGGATGCTTAAAGTTGCCTAAGAGATTTATAGTTCAGACATTTGGTAAATTTACATTATGTTTGTCCTCCAGCCAGATTTTACTATCTAACAGCTCAGAACTGCTTTCGTCTCGCACCATCTTGCGGCCTCAGAATACTGTTGTCACATTTTACTACTCTTCTTAATCTGTTCTTCTTTTTCTGTAAAGGTGATTTTGCTTCCTTCAGGTACAGTCCCAGGTACCAGTCTGAGGAGTGTGGACTTGATTGCACTCTGTGGTGGTGGTTGTGGGAAATTTGGAATAATTCCTTTTTGACTTAATTTCTGTTCAGTTTGGATACTTTAGTTACCCAGAGAAGGGTTTCTCGACTGAACCAGGTATTCCTAAGATCATTCCTAGGCAGTAGGTCCTAGTATAGGACTTTCATCACCCCACCTGGACAGGACAGCTGCTCCATTTTTCACAACCAAAATGGACAAATCTAGCAGAAAGTTAAGTCCTTTCCATGAATGAAGAGCTAATTCTTTCAAATAAGAATCAGTAGCTCTGCCTCAGCAGCTTTGCCTTTATTTTTTTCCTGAGAGTAAATACTCAAAATTTGTTGACACTCCTCTATACCTGATCCACAGTGTGAAAATTAAACACTTGCCGCCCACAAATGGTTGCATGGTGTGTCTCTCGGAAGTCCTGCTCAGTATGTGCCTTTATGAAGCTCCCAGGCTTTCGGTACATGGCTCGAGACAGTGGCCTTGCTGCTTTTCGACTGGTACTAGTGGAGTGTTCTAGGGATTGCTGCCTCCTCATCAGCCCCTAGTCCGTATGAACACTGCATCTGCCCTGTGTGTCCACCCAGGTTCAAGTGAAAATGGCAAGCAAACAAGACCCTTTGATGTGAAGGACAGGGTTTTTTCTTCTTCAAATTATGTGAGTCATGTCCTCCTCAATCCCGGGCTGGCACTACGTGTGGCATCCTGAGTAGTGTCCGTGCCGCAGGGCTGGGGCCTATGCCACCCCAGTTATTCAGTACTTTGCCTCTCTGTACGTGTGGAGCATATTACCAGCTCTAATAACGTTACGGTTGCATGTAAATGTCCAGGTGAGGTTACTAGTCGACCCCTCTCACCCCACCCCCGCCGCAGTGTTGGGCCAAAGTCATGGTTAGTCAAACATGGAAAAGTTCTGGAGTTCAGGAGTGAGTCCTGTCATTTTGGTGGGGGACTGTATTCACATACCAGCTAATTGTCCCTCCTTTTCTCTTCCTGTTTGCCTTTTTCTTTCTGAATGCTCAGCGTGCTCTCTTGCTTTTGTCCCTGTGTTTCCTGCATGTGTCCTCTAGGCCAGCAGTTTGTATCTTCCTAGAGGCCTTAAGGATCTCACTCCTCTAACCAGCATCCATTTGGAACATTTAGGGGCAAGAGGCTCTGTCACTGTAGACGTCATTGTCACCACTAGAAAGCATTTACTGATACCTGACACAGCCGGCAAGAAGGTCTACTGAAGGTTAATTTTCAAAACAACTTTGTAGACAGCTTTGTAAACTTGTCTGTATTTTTCTGTTTCCTTTTTCAACTATAGGGACTCTAAGGCCCTAACCTAAGATTTGCCTCCCTTCTTAAGATTAATTTGCGATTACTCAAGAGACTTTTGATTATGCGGGTATGGAGGGGACCCTTCAAAGCCAGATACTGTACAGAATGCGTAGGGAAGGTGATGACTAGTTAAAAATGTAAGAAGCAGATTGGGTATAATCTCAGGAGTCTTTATGTGAACACCAAATATGATAAACAATGTGATTTTGAAATTAAGCACGAGTTCTTAAAATCCCTGAGAGTTGGTAGGTTGGGACAACTAACTGGAGTTTGGTTGTGGGAAGAATTGAGAGGAAGGAGCACAGTATGTAATTTTAAAATCCATCAATCTGGTATTGGAAGTGAGCAAATGGGATTACAAATACGGATTATTGAGGAAGTGTTAGGGTGGCGGAAGAAACATGGGAAGTAGAAAAACTTTTCTTTGGACATAAAACGGCATTGAGAAGTGACTCCTGAAATTTTTCTTAAATCTTCCATTGGAGCTTGCACTGCAGCTAACTAGAAAGCCTTCAGGGATTTTGTTGTTGTTGTTAGATGAACCATGCTGCTACGTTTTATTAATAATATGTAGTTAATCTTCTTTCACTGCTTTGTTTAGTAAATCTCTTGTAATTTATCTGTAGAATATTATGCTTAAAAGGTTCACAGCACTTTTTGGTTTACCAACATTTTCTTCCCACTTCCAGAAATTACGAACAGAATTATTCTGTTCATAATTAACGGCAGGGGTCTAATAGGTCATTGCTGGGAAATTATTGCTTTCTGTTTTTCATTTGATGTATTTACTCATTTTCTTTACTCTCCAGAACGGGGGTTAGGGTAAGTGGCCAGCATTTAAGTGCTCTTCATTTATGTTAATGATATATTTCCCTCCCTTTTTAATGAAGACCTAGATGTGTTTATAACAGAATGAATTATATTTGAAGTAGTGTGGTTGTACCGTGTTCCATGTATAAGAAATAAAAAATCAAGGAGAAAGAATGATTTTTGGAAATTTCCCAGAGACTGACTTTTGATAATTTTATTTGAAATAATAACTCTTGGGGCGCCTGGCTGGCTCAGTTGGAAGAGCATGTGACTCTTGATCTCAGGATGGTGAGTTTGAAGCCCACGTTGGGTTGTAGAGATTACATACATACGTACATACATAAACTTTAAAAATAATAATTCTTAAGGAGAAAAATGACAGCATAAAAGGACCTTTAATTTTTTTAATGATTCAGAATAATTGGTTTAAGCTTATAATTTACTTAATATTTAAACAGTTGTTTGTCATAGAGCACAAAATAGAAATTATCATCATTGTTGTGGCAATTTGTGTATAAACAAATAGATGTGTTTGATCTCTAAATTAAACAAGCAGGAAAGTATTAGATCAAATCTGCAAACCAGATTAACATTGATAGATATGATTTATGCATGGAGGCTTTGAGAAGTGACATATGTTTTAAATTGTCTGTAGGACTTTTAAGACTTGATCATCAATATATCTGGTTTTTTGTTTGTTTGTTTGTTTGTTTGTTTGAGACAGAGAGAATGAGAGACAGAGAGCATGAGAGGGAGGAGGGTCAGAGGGAGAAGCAGACTCCCTGCTGAGCAGGGAGCCCGATGTGGGACTCGATCCCGGGACTCCAGGATCATGACCTGAGCCGACGGCAATCGCTTAACCAAATGAGCCACCCAGGCGCCCTATCTGGTTTTTTTTTTTAAGATTTTATTTATTTATTAGAGAGAGAGAGAGACACACAGTGAGAGAGGGAACACAAGCAGGGGGAGTAGGGAGAGGGAGAAGCAGGCTTTCCTCTGAGCAGGGAGCCCGATGTGGGCTCCATCCCAGGACTCTGGGATCATGACCTGAGCCAAAGGCAGACGCCTAACAACTGGGCCACCCAGGCTCCCCAATATGTCTGTGTTTCATTGAGAGACCATTTTATTTTATTTTTTAAAGATTTTACTTATTTGCGAGAATAGAGTGAGCAAGAGAGAGAACACAAGCTGGAGGGTGGAGTGCAGAGGGAGAGGGAGAAGCAGACTCCCTGCTGAGCAAGGAGCCCAATGCAGGTCTCAATCCCAGGACCCTGGGATCATGACCTGAGCCAAAAGTAGATGCTTAACTGACTGAGCCACCCAGGCACCCCAAAGACCATTTTAATATGTAGGTATATAGAACTAACTTCCCAACACATTTATTTCCTTATGAGGACCAATAATGGTGGAGTGAACCACAATTTTTACACATCTTCTAATTTAATTTTATAAACTTTCTTAAATACTATAATTCCCTATTTACCCTTTTAATCAGATAATCAGGAAAAGTAAGCATTTAAAGGCAAAATGTACATTAAAAGAAAAAAATAGGCTTTGACTTTTACTGCTTGCATTCTTCTTTATCAAAAAATGCAGTTGGATGCTGTCTGCTTTTCTGTGAACTAACAAGGGTATTTTATTTAATAATAGTGAAGAAATACATAGGATTTGAGAAATACAGTTGCTCCAGGCAACCAAATTGTCACTGCTCAGCTGTATTTAGCCAGAGAGATTGTAGAAGGTTAGGATTTGGTACTTTTATCATTTGTGCTTTTTGTTAGTTTTGACCCAAAACACTTTCTATTTTATAACTCACCTTTTTCTATCTTTAGTGTTTGGCTGTCTTTGCATATTTTAAAATAATAGTTATTTTGAACACATTTACTTGTTTAAAGTCAGATCATAGTATTTTCCATTTTAAGGGTGATGTAGCCATTAGTGTCCTGGCAGATTTTGGGGTCGTGAGCAGGGAAGGAAACGATAGACACTTTGGGGGTTCCAGGTTTGTTCTGGGATAATCCAATATGCATGTGTTATGATAATTTTAAAAGATGTTTCTATGAGAAATCAGTTTCTCAAGATGATACGAAAACCAAGAAGGGAATTACTGAAATTATTGAGAAAGTGAGATAATAGCTTTTCTAGGAAGGTGTCCCTGCCTGGTATTTGAGAGTATGTTGTTATCCCTGGGTAGGCTTTTCATTACTTCTGCTTTCTTCTATGTTGAAGTTGAATTAAAACCCTGTAGGGGAAGGGAGAGAGGCAGTTTTCTGAAAGGAAACAGTGCTTAATGTGCAGGGGGGCGCGGGGCGCTCACTAAGACAGCAGCTGTCAGACACATTGATTTTGAATTCTTTTTTTCTTTAGCCACTGGTCTGGTTTCTTCTCTGTCCTCCGAAATACTGGTTTGTCTAGTTCAGTGTCCAGACAGCTAATTTCAGGTCAAAGAAATGTTTTGCAGGGTTTGTAGGAAGATTTGTAGGGAAGATGGTACAAAGATGGAGCTCTCTGGTAACTGTTGGCAAATTATAAGGTGGTTCAGAAGTTCTTTAAGCGCATTTCAGCCTTGCCTCTTCTCCTCCCACCATCCTTTCTTTTCCTGACCTGCCCCTCAGATTTAAACAAACAAACAAAACAACAAGCAAACAAACAATAAAACAACAAAAACTGATTAAGAAAATTATTTGAGGGGCGCCTGGGTGGCTCAGTCGGTTAAGCGTCTGCCTTCGGCTCAGGTCATGATCCCAGGGTGCTGGGATCGAGCCCCGCAGGGGCTCCCTGCTCCATGGGAAGCCTGCTTCTCCCTCTCCCTCTGTCCCCGCCCCCATTCGTGTTCTCTCTCTCTCTCTATCTCAAAGAAATAAAATCTTTAAAAAAAAGAAAATTGTTTGAAGACACCAGTCTTGGTATTTGTAGCTGAGGTCATTTTTTTCTAAGAAGCTGTAGCAAACTTGGCCTCACTTGACAAACTGGTTATGCCCTTGAGAAGAGGAACATACAAAGCTTCTGTCCTCGTCAGACTGTAACTTCAACTCACTGTAAACAACATAAACCCACTAATTTAAGTAGAGTTTATTTCAGATTCTTCACAAAAATGGTTACTTGCTTTAGAGCACTGCCTCCCTGGCCCTGGCCCCCTGCAGCTTTCAAATTCTTATCGACACCACTAAGCCGTACGAGCTTCCCGTTTCCTTTTCTTTCTCAAAGTCTACAAGTAAAATATATAGCTTACCCCAGGTTAGATGGAGAAAGTGGTGCTTACAATGGGATTTTTCTTCTAGATAAGTATGGGTGCTTATATCTAGAGTGAATTGTGGGCAGGATAAAGAAAAAGGACAGCTCTGGGGCGCATGGGGGGCTCAATCGGTTAAGCGTCTGCCTTGGGCTCAGGTCATAATCCCAGTATCCTGGGATCGAGCCCCACCTCAGGCTCTGCGTTCAGCGAGGAGCCTGCTTCTCCCTCTCCATGCACCTTCCCCACTTGTGCTCTCTCTCACTATCTCTCCCTTGCTCTCCCAAATTAATAAAATCTTAAAAAAAAATAGAATGTGATTAAAAAAGGAAAGAAAAAGGACAGCTCTGAGTTATTTTTAATTGTTGTGAAATTATATTTTTTTGTTTTATGAATTCCCAGGACATCAGCATACACATACAATTTAAATTTCTGTCTAAAAAAACATATTTAAGGGGGCACCTGGCTGGCTCAGTTGGTAGAGCGCATGACTCTTGATCTCAGGGTTGTGGGTTCGAGCCCCACGTTGGGTGTAGAGATTACTTAAAAATCTTTAAAATATGAATAAATAAAAATTTTTAAACCCAAACTTATTTATTTATCTTTAAAGATTTCATTTATTTATTTGAGATAGAGTGAGAGAGAGAGTAGGGAGGAGCAGGCTCTCCACTGAGCAAGGAGCCTGATGCTGGGCTCAATCCCAGGACCCTGGGATCATGACCTGAGCCGAAGGCAGACTCTTAACCGACTGAGCCACCCAGGCGCCCCCCAAACTTAGTTATTTAGGACTTTTAAATCATGTATAAAAATGTAAGGAAAATTAAGACATATATGTAACAAAAACTCCCTAAAATAAACACTGTTCTTTAGAAGCATGTGACAGCTCCAACCTAAGCATTAAAACGGGGAGAATGGAACTGAGAAGAAAAATAATTTCAGTATGAAGTAACTCATACTTAATTATAAGTTAGTTTCAGTATTCCACTGCAACAACAGAAAATTAGATTGTAATCCAGTTGAACATGTGCTCGTTCAAATCTGGAAAGTACCTATATCCGTATTGGCAAAGTGGATGGCTAGAGGTGCAAGTGGCTACAACTTAAGATAGTTCTAGAAGGCCCAAAAGGAGTTAGTGACCATGTAGCATAGATTTTCCAGTAGTGCTTTGTGTATGTCCTCAAAGCAAAACTCCAGCATTAAGTCTTATATTTATTGTATTTGCAGATTTTATAAGATGTACTACTTTTAATTGGGCAGGAGATCAAAAACCTGAAGTTACCAATTAGCCTCAGCAGTAGTTAGCTCAGTAGAATGTCAACTTTTTTTTTTTTTACTGTAAGGATTAAAATACTATGCGTGTGAAGGTTTTTTTATGTGTCTTGGCTTTAAATTCTAACAGCTTTTTGGATCATCACTTTTCAGTAGAAGAAACTCTTGTTAAAAACACCCCATTATATTACAGGTGATCAGAAAACTCTGCCTAACAGAACAAGCCTGGGGTATTTCTAGAGCTGAGTTTAAGAGCCCATCAAAAGAAGAGACATGAATTGTAACCCCATTTGAATAAATAATGAGAAGTACATCCCAGTTTTTTGTTTTGTTTTTTTTTTTTTTTTAAAGATTTTATTTATTTGACAGAGAGAGAGACAATGAGAGAAGGAACACAAGCAGGGGAGTGGGAGAGGGAGAAGCAGGCTTCCCGCGGAGCAGGGAGCCCGATGCGGGGCTCGATCCCAGGACCCTGGGATCATGACCCGAGCCGAAGGCAGACGCCTAACGACTGAGCCACCCAGGCGCCCCTACATCCCAGTTTTTAAGAGGAGATGAAATTCATATGAAATTGAATGGTGGCAGGTTCACCATTATTCACTTCTTGGTCATTTCACTATCTTCATTTCTTGATGATTTTATAACCCAGAATATTAAGTGAACACTGACTTGGTACTCAGTAAATACTTAATGAATTAGATAATCCATAGTAACAAAATTATACAATATAACAGATTTAACCAGTGAAAACTTTAATTAACTTTATGGCCACCTGGACTTCATAGCATAGATCCTTTAACTGGAAATGGGGATGCAGTTGTAAAGAGGGGCACAGGAGAAATTGTGCTTATTGCAGTTCAGAAGGTGCCTGTATCTTGAGCAACACTCACTAGGCTTTGCTTACATGTTTTCATTTAAATTTATATAGCCTACACATGTAACATAAAAAAAAAAAAGAAGACCCCAACTTAAAAAGATGCTATTTTTGTAAATGTCCTTTGGACACCTAGCTTGAAAGCAGAGCATAGTAATAAGCACATAGGTTGGTAGAACACATCATGTGGTGAATTTTGATTTCAAAGCTGGCTTAGGGAAAGCCTATGTAACCTTGTATTAGAAAGTTAGTATAGTATTAAACAACAGAGGAAACTTATTTGACTTGAAATTGTGTTTTTATCTTTCTTGTGCTTACGATGTGTGGGGGGGGGCGGGGGGCAAACTTGCATAAGGATGAAAAAATAAACAGCTTTTATGAGCTGTGGCAGTGATTCTTCACTACACCTTTTTTTTTTTAAGATTTTATTTATCTGTTTATTTATTTATATATTTAGCGAACACGAGTAGGGGAAGGGCAGAGGAAGAGGAGAGAGAGAATCTCAAGCAAACTCCACGCTGAGCTCAGAGCCCGGCACAAGGCTCAGTCTCATGACCCTGAGATCACAACCTGAGCCGAAATCAAGAATCAGACGCTTAACTGACTAAGCACCCAGACTTCACTGCATCTTAATTTTGCTCCAGAACCGGTAACTCCTCAGATGCAAGAGCAATACCTTTCATCTTTTCAACCATGATTAATGTCACAACTTGACCCACAGCTGTGATAGAGAAAAGGAACAAGGAATGGGGAAAAGGAGAAGGAAAGTTCAAGTGATGACTGGACAAAAAGCAAAGAAACAGGAAAATGGGGGCTGTAGAAGGGCGTTACGTGAGAAAAAGTGTGGGTGCCTGAGAGAAATTTACTGAGTTATTAATTGTTAAAGCGGGAGAAGGGTGAGGGGAACACAACATTTACTTTACCCCACTTCTTTGCCCTCAGAAGGATAATGTCAGAAGAAAGTCTGTTCTAGATCGTTCCTGGGTCAGTTATTAAGGACAGCTTGGAAAGGGAGATAGTTACTGGCCTTTCTCAAGATAAATGTTCATGACTCTGAATATGTCTCTCCAAGTATTAACCAAGAGCATTACATTTAATGTGTAAAATGTGAAATACTGCTTTCTGAAGTCCCTGAATTCTTGGAGTAAGGCACAATGGCTGTCACCATAACAACTTTAAAATATGGCCTCAACCCACCCAAGACTCTGTGGCACATCATAAGACCAAACTAGCTTATTTGACACAACTGGGGAATAACGCAGAAGGAGCCAGAGGGCTTTGTGACTTTACATGGGCCTTGAAAAATGGGTAGGATTTTGAAAAGTGGACAGAATGGGAAAGAAAGGCATTTTTCAGAGGGAAGAGACAACACGAACTAAGATGTGGTGTTGAGAAAGAAATGTAGGAAGTAGCAGGATTGGTAAGGCATTGAATGTTGTGGGAAATAGTGGGAAATGAAATGGAATCAGCTGAGTAAGGCCAGATAATAGAGAACCGTTAAAATCAGAACATTTGTCCACTTAGTTTGGTGGACAATAAAGAGACGGTTTGGCATTTGTACAGAGGAATAACATTACTTTCTCCATCATCATGTCACACAGGCTGCTCTTTGGGAATGAAAGGATGGTAGAATATGAGTGATTCTGTAGTTCTTTTGAGACAGGATGAACCTATTCAGAATGATTGTGTGGATGAAAACAAATCCAAAAAAGAAATGACAAAGAAGCTGGGCTGCCATAATAAGATCACGGTTGCCAAAGAAATGATACATCAAACATTTGGTGTTACCAGAAAGTAACAATAGAAGATGATACAGGGAAATCACTGCTTTTGTTTTTTTGGTTTTTTTTGTTTTGTTTTGTTTTGTTTTAAAGATTTATTTATTTGACAGAGAGAGACACAGAGAGAGAGGGAACACAAGCAGGGGGAGCGGGAGAGGGAGAAGCAGGCTTCCCGCGGAGCAGAGAGCCCGATGCGGGGCTCGATCCCAGGACCCCGGTATCATGACCTGAGCCGAAGGCAGACGCTTAACTGACTGAGCCACCCAGGCGCCCCGGGAAATCACTGCTTTTGAACAGATACTCAAAAGAAAATGTTTCTCATGGATCTAAAATTAGTCAGATAAAAGAAATGCATGAGTTTATCAAGTTTGTGGTCCAGAAACCTAGACGAGAAATACCAGTTGCCAAGGCAGTTATTTCTCTTAGAGTGTTTGCTGTTGACAAGAAGCGTAATGTCCCAGAATCTGAGTTCAAGGGCAATTTCAAGTGGTCTCGGAGGATGATGCTTCAAAATGGGTCAGCCTCATGGTAGAGAACCAGTCTAGCTTCCCCCCTCTCCGCCCCCCAGCATCCGCTGAATGATTTTGGCGCAAGACCCATCTCTCTGTGGTGCTGCAGTCCAGCTTCAGGTGAAGCCACGTGATGTGTGGGGCAGAGAGGCAGGTTTTTTAAATGCATTTTTCTGTAGCAGTGAACAGAGTGGGCAGAAAACTTGTTATGAAACCTACCCCCCCAAAAAAGGACAAAAGGAGAAGAGCTCACCACATCTGTTGTATTTGAGGCTCTGCACATCAGCCAGAGAGAGAATGCTCTCCATGTGAGTGTGTGAGCTCAAGAAAGGCTGCAGGGAGTGAGAACTTGCTTTAGACTAGTTGGGGGTTGTATGGGGAAGAATGTGTGAAGTTCATGTTTAAAAACAAAAACCAAGCATGCTGATTTTAGGTTATTTTCTTATGGACATAGCCTGTCACAGGGAAAAATGTTCTATAAATGTAGTACTGACCTGGCATATGTGAAATAATGACTTCCAAAGATATGGTCTAGACATTGGTAACCACCTGTGTTAAGAATTCACACTGACTGGGGCGCCTGGGTGGCTCAGTCAGTTAAGTATCTGACTCTTGGTTTCAGCTCAGGTCATGATCTCAGGGTCATGAGATGGAGCCACACATCAGGCTCCGCCCTCAGCATGGAGTCTGCTTAAGTTTCTCTCTCCCTCTCCTTCTGCTCCAC
The DNA here is from genome assembly GCF_011800145.1 of Mirounga leonina. Taxonomy (NCBI): domain Eukaryota; kingdom Metazoa; phylum Chordata; class Mammalia; order Carnivora; family Phocidae; genus Mirounga; species Mirounga leonina. Next base: position 32,513,146 of record NW_023270305.1, on the reverse strand, counting down.
CCCCTGCTTATGTGCCCACTCTTTCTCTCTCAAATAAGTTAATTAATTAAAAAAAATCCAGGGCGCCTGGGTGGCTCAGATGGTTAAGCGTCTTCCTTCGGCTCAGGTCATGATCCCAGGGTCCTGGGATCGAGTCCTGCATCGGGCTCCCTGCTCCTTGGGAGCCTGTTTCTCCCTCTGCTTCTCTCTCTCTCTGTCTCTCATGAATAAATAAATAAAATCTTTAAAAATAAATAAAATAAATAAAATTTAAAAAAATTTTAAAAAATTAAAAAAAAATCCATGCTGACTGGTGCTTGCTGACAATCATGCACTGGGGCCACGTGGAAAATTGGGAACTCCATTATGTTTTTGGCATGGGATTTCACCTCAGTACATTGATAGAGGCTTCCAAAGGGCTGCAGATAAAAAGCAGGACCGATGGTGAGCTTCACTAGTGAGATGAAGCAGAAGAGGAAGACTTAAAAAATAGCAAAGACAAGACTGCAAATAAATAGCAAGGACATTTGTGATTAAAAATTTGAGCAAGATGATAGTAAGTAAAACAACATTTCGTGTTTCGTTCCACGGGGTAAAAATATTTCTTATTTTTCAATACCATTGTATATTTAATCTGTATTTGCCAAATTTATCTAATTGTAAGATCATTGGGACCCTTGTCAAAAACATAGATTGTCAAATCTCCTAGAATCAGTTTCCAGGCATGGGCCTAGGGAACTGTATTTTTAACAAATGCTCCAGATGAATTATATACTCAGCCAATTTCAGGAAGCACTGAGTTATGCCAATTCAATGTGCCTGAATGTTGGCAAGTTGTCATATGTTAAGCTAATGTGTTACATGGAATTTTCTTGTTCAAGTAATAGGTGTTACTGTATCATGTGGCAGTAGAAGTACGGTAAATATTAATGTTGACAAACTCATAATTTTAGAGTTAATAGCTTATCCTTTGTGTGGAATTTTCCTGTCTTATAAAGGATATTAGGTATCATCATGTGGAAGTAAAGACACTCAAAACTAAACGGTATTCCACATCCCTATCTCAAAGTGCTTTTCTAGTTTACAGACTATTGGTCCTGATAAGGGCATTCTTAGTACATTTGGTATCTGTACTTTCCCATCCTGTCTTCCTTCCAGGAATGCAAATCCTCAAGGAGACTTTTCTCATCTAAGAACATTTACTGAAGTACTGAAACTTCTACAGCTATCTTTGTGCAGTTCAAGTTGTACATAGATTTTATCCAAAGGTCAGCCTTAAGGAAATATCTTAGAAGGAAGGCACCTTTTCCTCTTAACAGTTATTTTTTCTTTGGATAAAGATCTTATACTTGCAATCTGTGGTATTGTAATAAAACTATACATAGTCCAGTACCTGTTAAGTGTTGCAAAATAGAGAGTCTCAAAAATATCTAAACTGGCTTGTTTGTTTGATTTTTAAATAACTGGTGGTTGTTTCTGCTTCTCCAGACCTGTTGGTCTTTTTCTTGTAAGCAAGTCTGGTCACAGTTCCCAAACAGGAAACAAATCACACTGTACTGCATTTCTCAAAAACTGTTGACAATCTAGCTAGGCAAGACAGAAACACACAAAAAATAAGTGTACCAGACATTGCCTGTCTGATACAGACAGTAACGCCTAAGTTCCTAGGAAAGAGTTGAGAATCGGTAAATTTATGAACTGATACAATTGCTGTTCTCTCTGACAGAGGAAAGAATGTCTGACCACCTTTCTGGCATCTTCTAAGAAAGGCATGCACATGTCTGTCTACTTCTTTGTTCATTTCCCTCGCAGGCATCTTCCTGTGTGACCCCCTACTTCTTTTGCACACTGTCGTGCCTAAATGTAATTTCTCATGAGCATCTTTAGGTTTTCTTGAGGATATGTCTCAGACTCCTGAGGCAGATATAATCAGGACAGCTGACTGGGCATAAGAGCATCTGGGATCAAATCAGAGTCGAACTCTCAGGGGACTCCTGCTTTCTGGTCAGGAGAGGATGGGGATTTGTGTTGGCTTAGCCTCTGGGAATCAGTTTGTTTTCCCCTCTGCATCCCAGGGTGGGCCTTCCAAGTCTCACCTTGCCCCTGCCTCCCCATCTCTGCCACTCTCGTCTTCTCCTCTGCCACGAGCAGGGAGCAAGGTCAAGTGAGTGCCTGAATTTTACTCAGGGGAAAGAATTGAGGCACACAACACATGTATTGGCAAGATGAATCACATATCCCATCTTCAGCTCTTTTGTCCCTAGAGAGACACAAAACTCTGTACGTTTCCCGGGGCTTCCTTTGGTTGTGTTCCTTTGCATCAGACCTTTCTTCTTGGCTCTGTTCTTTAAAGTTCTTCATACCCCAAGGCATGGCTGCCACTCTTAGAACATCACCTGCCCACTTGGATTTCTAGAAGAGAAAGGGCCTTTCCTCTGAAAGTGCCTCGTTCTTTCGATCCTTGCCCTCTTCTCCTTATTGCGCCACCTCCCTTGAAGCTGCTGTTTCAAAAACAGAATCCCCAACCTATGAGTCTCCCCCGAGTGCCGCCTGTGTACACGCCATTTCATTCCCCCTTTGTCCTGTCCCCGCCCCGAGACTCACGGGAAGTTAGGTCTTCTGCTCCTTGGCCTTTTGTTTCCCCCCCGTTTTCCCTTGGAAGTCCTGCTCATGAATGTATAGAGCGCATTTGCACATTATCGTAAACATTGTCTTAATATTTGAGTTTGTATAGCTGTGTTTTAGTAAGAGCTTTGCTGTCGTATTTGGAGATTGGACCTCAAATCTAGCTTACTTTGGGGATGCTTATGTCTGTCTTTACCATTCAAGTCTGGACTTAGTCAGATGGGAATGTGCACTAAATAGCACATCTTAAAAAAAAATTTTTTTTTTTTTTTACATCTTAAAATTTTTTTATGGAAGCTATTTTGCTAGACCGTGCGAATGCATTGGCCAGGCTGTTAGAAGGCTTTGCCAGAGCTCGTGTTTGAGCTGTTTGTTGAGAACTGTTGTATCTGACCCTGAGAGCTGGTTTGGTTTAGTTTAAGCACCAGCGCAGACGTGCTGTAGTTCATAGTCCGGCCTCTGGTGCTTTTGATGAGTGCACGATCTCTACTGTGTTTTTGACTGGTTGAAACTCAGTTATAGTAAAATACTCATCCAGAAAGATGTCTGATCAATATTCATCTATTAAATCTGCTTTCTTTACTTTCATTTCAGATTTGTCCAATATGTGCAGCATTACCTGGAGGCGATCCTAATCATGTCACGGATGACTTTGCAGCTCATCTTACACTTGAACACAGAGCCCCTAGAGATTTAATATCCTTTTAAGAGGAAGAAGGGATAGAGTTGTTTGTAATGTTTGTTATTTTGATTATTTTTAAGGACAGTATACCTGAAGAGAAAAACTAACCTCGAAATTAGTTTATTTGACCATTCCTACCAAAAGTGACTCAGTGTGGAGATGGAATTTATCTCTTTTTATATGCTATGACTGTCACATGAACAATGCTCATTAAGTGAAAGTTGCCTTGCTCATCATCTTCACTTCATTACAGTCAGATTTTTTTTAAGACCGTTTAACTGGGTTATAAGTTTTCAGCAGGGTGTTTTCATACAAAAGAGGAAAATGCTAATCCAAATTAAAATCTAAGTAAATATAAAGAGAATTTATTTGCTTCCCCTCCACGTGCTCTGTTGCCTTATCCTGTTATCGGTGGGAGGCTGAGCAGGGATGTGTGCTGGGGCTGCTTTCCCTCTCGGAGTCCCCTTCTCCAGAGACCGCCATTCCCTGCCCAGTCTCTGAGTAGGACAGCATAAGGTCACGTCCAGCTCCAAAGTCCTTTCCCGCTTTCCCTTCTGCTTCCCCTTTGCAAGTCTCTCAGCAGTTGCTGGTGATATTCCCTGTAATCCAAGAGATGAGCGGCCCACCAGAGTAATTAAGTTTGTACACTCTGTGCTGCTTGTTTCAAGTTCTGAATTGTTTTTCTATAACTATCACCTATTAACTTAGGGGTCTGTTTTCATGTAAACGTTTCAGTGTTCACTCTAGTTCAAAGCAATTCAAGAGCTAAACACCGCTTTTCTCTTTGCCAGACTTCATTCTGATTCCTTTGATTGCCTCCCAGCAATCATAATGCAACCTTAATCCCGTTGAGGAAGAAACTGATTTGATGCTTTTCTCGTTCCACAGCTCCCATTCCTTGCTTACAGTTTCTAATTTTCTAATTGGAAATATGGTCCCTCGGAGTTAGGGGAAGATGAGAAAACTAATGGAAAGATAAAGACCTGGAACCAACCTAAGAAATTAGAATGTCAGCCAGACCTGAGCCAGTCAAGGGGCCGGTACTCACCGAACAGAGGAAACCACTTTTCCTCTCTCCTGAGTGCTGAGGACACTGAGAGTATAATGAAGAAAGCATGGGGTTTGTTGGGTTTTTTTAAGAGAGTAAGAAAACCCAGATGGGCCAAGAATACTTAAGTCTTTGAGTCACTTCACATTTTACATAAAAGAATCTTATAACAATGCCCAGAGGGTTATGCTTGGTCCCTGTTTCACGCTGTCTTCATGGAGAAGCTAGGCAAATAACTTCAAACCAAGCTGTTATCCTGAACTTTTTTTTTTTACTCTGGACTTTTTCTGCAAGTTCAAGGGCCTCTAGTGAAATTGGTATCCATTCAGTAGAATGTCCCACATCATCTACATCCGTTTTTGTGAAATTTTTATAAGAATCTCTGGTTATGAAGAGAAGATTAAATTATGCAAAATATAAGAATAAGAAGGCATATGTTACATGTTAGATTCCTAACGAGTATTATCATGAGGTTCTGGAAAACAAAATGTTGACTTTGCAGTTATCCTGGAAATACACTGATTTTTCAGGTACTCAAGTGCTGCTGTGGGGTGACTTTGTTTGTCATGAGGGCGTGGCTTCTCTCCAGGCCTCGTAAGCACCAGAACTTTTTTCAACTGTTCTGATGGAACTCTTCCTAAAGTGTACTTTTTACACCCAGGTGCTTTTAAAAGACGAAATACAGTGATCGTAACATCACTTTCTGTAGAACCCAAGCCATGGTCCTGAATACCATGATGAGACAGTGCACATTCTGGTGGCCCCTGAGGGCTTCCTGGAGCCGCTCAGCCTTTCCCTCAATGACTCCACAATCATCAGCTGAAGACCAGGAAGCCAGCAGAAAGTGATTCTGCACGATACAGATGTTCTGTGTGCTACTTTGAAAGAAAAGTCTCTTTTACAACAAGAGCTGGCTTTTCCCACCCATCCACAAGTGTGGAAACGCAAGATTGTCTTCATGAATTTGGGCGGCCGTGTGCTCTTCGGGATGTTCTTTAGTTTGAGTCGGCTACAGAAGATTGGGGCGGGCGGGGGGCGCTGGCAATGTGACTTGTTGAGAAATGTGGTATTACTCTCTGTATATCCACTTCTACAAGAAATTCAACTCTAGTTTTCTGTTTTGTAGCAGCATTGAAGAAGAACTTGAGGACAGATCAAAAACTAATAACCAAAAGGAGTCTTTTACTCCTGAATTTTAATTATTTCTACTGCTCCTTTTTCACTACAGATGATAATTGAGATTTGATTAGCAGAACTCTCCTTGGGTATTAAAATTGATGCTTATTAATTCTGGTTACTTCCATATGAACATATATGAAATTCAGTACTGAGGTTAGGGTAAGGAGACGCCTCACCTGGGTGTCTGACCCGACAGCGCCTTTCACCCCATCTGGTTACTGTAGCTGGAGCCTAGGAAGAAATTTCTTCCTACCTAGAAAACCTTTTTCCCCTTTGAAAACACACACACACATACAATATATACACACTCAATTCATTGCTTTATATGTGAGCGTCTTTTTTTAGAGTTAATAGCCCTCATAGATATGGTTGTGGCGTTTGCATTTTAAATTAAATGTGCTGTTTTTAAATGTTTACAATTTAGGAAATCTGCATGTCTATCTAGCAAAGGCTCAAGTGATTTTTTTTTTTCTTTCTGTGAAATATTTGGGTTCTTTTCTTAACTTTGGAGTTATGATGAATCGAGTGGTGTTCGACATGTACGTAGAATGTTTCACCCTGGCCGGGGATTAGGAGGTCCTCGTGCTCGTAGATCAAACATGCACTTTACTAGCAGTTCTACTGGTGGACTTTCTTCTTCTCAGAGTTCATATTCTCCAAGCAATAGGGAAGCCATGGATCCTATAGCTGGTAAGTTAGTTGCACGTTCATAAAGGAAATGACCAGGGAGGGGGCCTCGCTTTAAAAGTTTTTGGTGGAATTTGTGTTTTTAATCTCTCGTCATGCTCCTACATTCCTTCACAAAATTCCCCTAAATCTTATAATTATAAAATATTGTAAAAGTAGACAGTATAAATTAGTTTATAATTTTCTGGCATTTCCTTAAGTACTTAGAGCAGAAGATAGTAAGAAATGGTTCTAGGTTCTCTATTTGTAGCCTCTGTTGAAACCTAAGAAAATGATAAAAGATTTCAGAGTTGAAAGACCGCCAGAATCCCATGGCTCAACCTCCAGAAGCACACAGATAATAAGACGAATTGAAAAGACTAAAGAATTAAGCTCTTCTCATAGAAGAAAGTAAAGTGAGAGTTTCTCTGTTCTTGGCCTTGATTTGAGAACTATATTCTTAGGGAACGTACTGAAAGCACATGTTTTAATGGCTTAGAAAAATCTTCCTTAAAAAAACAACATTTGGGCGCCTGGGTGGCTCAGTTGGTTAAGCGACTGCCTTCGGCTCAGGTCATGATCCTGGAGTCCCAGGATCGAGTCCCGCATCGGGCACCTTGCTCAGCGAGGAGTCTGCTTCTCCCTCTGACCCTCCCCCCCTCATGCTCTCTCTCTCAAATAAATAAAAAATTAAAAAAAAAAAATCTTTAAAAAAAAAACCAACAACATTTGAACATGTACTTCATAACCAAGCCCACTGGGTCTAATACATGGCCAACCCGGGAAGCCAGCAGTGGAACAGAGGGGTTGGGAGTCAAAATATAAGGCCAGAAGTCACGTTAGCCTCATACTATAAGACACACCAAGCACAGACAGGCAGTAAGGCCCTGGAAAGCCTGTACAAGTTCTGAAATGCATGCACGTGGGGGAATAGGTATGTGGATGTTGTGATGCACCTTGCTGAACACCCTGGAACACTGGTAAATATAAATCTGTAATAGCAACTAGGAGCAGTTTTACTCATAAAGTGTTCTTAAAAATGTACAGACATACAGATATAAAATCTTAATTCCGAATGTGCTTTAAGCATTTGGATGTACAATAAGCCCTGTAAGCTGAGTTTTGGGGATTTTAAAAAGTATTTCTTCATCCAAAGGGAATATTTACCTGCTGTTTTTGGTAGCAGGCTCTAAAAGTTAATTTCTAGAAGCAAAATTCAAAAGTGAGAAATTCTCTCCATTTTTTTCTGTCAGTGAAAATTAGTTTATTTTAGTGATGGACTCTATGAAAGAATGGTATAAGAACCCCTGGGATAAAACAACAGTGAGCAAGAAAACAGAAATGTACCCTGTTAATGAGTTTTAATGATGAAGAGCATTTGCCAGCCAGGGAATGTCTATGGCAGTCGTCAATCCCATGTAAGCTCAGGAGAATCACACATACACACACACACACACGACAAGGCAATTCCTGCACCTGACTTAGATGAGAACTCAGGGACAGAGGTCCACATTGCCCTTGATGAGTACAACCTTATTGAAACAAGAGTGTGGATTGTAACAGGCCACTAACTAGGCTGTACAGTCAGGGGCCAGTCAGCCTCACTGAGCATCACTGGCGCTGCTCATTCTAGTGGTACGCTGGTACTCTCAGATGACCGTACCTGAAAGGACCAGAGAGAAGAGGGGCGGGGGGTGCAAGGGTCATGGATAGAAATGATCCAGGCCTCTTGGGTACAATTCTGATCATCATTCAATCACTGAATAAATGTTAGAGGCCTACTAGGTGTCGGGCACTGTTCTAAGAGCTGGGAGTATTGTAAATGGTAGACTTGATCCCTGCTTTCATGGAGCTTGTGTTAAGAGGTTTTATATTATGATTGGACCAGCAGATGATCCACTTTAATTTACTAAATACTAAGAGAAAGTATAACTAAATTAGTCCATTAAGTCCGTTAAGCAACAGTCTGTTACGTTTTACTTAAAAATAATTGTATGTGGGCTAATTATATTTCCATTCCCCATACACAACAGCTCCTACCTCCAGGAGGCATTCTAAAAGATACTGAGGGGGCCTGGCTGCCTCAGTCGGTAGAGCACGCAGCTCTTGATCTTGGGATTGTAAGTTCGAGCCCCACATTGGGGATAGAGATTACTTTAAAAATAAATAAAAATAAAAGGTATTGAGCTCCAAGCTGAAACTTTATGTTGCCAAGGATACCTGCCTATTGACAGTCATTTCTAATGTTCCTCTAAAAGAGTGATCTTCAGCGTTTTGTTTTCCACAGTATCTTAAGCAGACATTAATCGCCTTCATTTCCATTGGCAGAGCTTTTATCTCAGTTATCAGGAGTGAGACGTTCTGCAGGAGGACAGCTTAATTCTTCTGGCCCTTCAGCTTCTCAGTTACAACAACTGCAGATGCAGCTGCAGCTGGAACGGCAGCATGCCCAGGCAGCACGACAACAACTGGAGACGGCACGCAACGCAACCCGGCGTACTAACACAAGCAGTGTCACCACTACAATCACACAATCCACAGCAACAACCAACACAGCTAACACAGAAAGCAGTCAGCAAACTATCCAGAATTCCCAGTTTCTTTTAACAAGGTAGGTCATTTAATACAGCTTTGTTTGAGAAGTAATGTTTTATTAAGCACTACGCAGTCTGCAATGATCTTTTCTCTTTCGTGCCTTATATATGTTCTTGGAGACTTGGCCTTTGCTCAGACCCTTAAAACTCCCAAATCTAATCAAAACTGCATATGCAGGATTTCCCCAAGAATATGAAAAATAATGATTATTTTAGAGAAAGTAGGAATGCTGGTAGTCTCGTTCCAACAGTAAATTACCATGTAATGTGAAATTTTTCCCCCTATATTGCCCATAAAACTGAAACCTAAAAAAACTGAAAACTGAAATACCATATCATTACATTTTGGGGATATATTAGGTCTATTTATTGTCATAATTAACCTTGGTTTTTTTTTTTAATTGCCAATTTCAGTTAGCTGTGAAATATTAAAAGGTAAAAATAAATAAATAATTTTTTAAAAAAGAAACATTAAAAGGTACAAGAGAGGATTTCATAACATAGTAGTTTTCTTCTGAGAATTTCCAAAGAAGCAGGATTTAAATTCTTAGAGTTGCCACAAACAAAAGTAATAGTTTTAAAAATGGTTCATCATGGTATGAAAAAGAGTTACCTCCTTCTGAAAACTACCATTAGCCACCAGATATATTCCTCTCTCAAGCCTGTCGGTATTTTATGTGACTTTGAAGAATATAAAGGATTTTAGAAAAAGAAGTGATGAGTAGACTTAGGCTCAACAGGTAATGAAAGCAGACTGATCTGGGCCTTTAATGGAGCAGAGAGGAATATAAAGTACAAACTGTGAAGTGAAGGAGAAAATAGTATAATGTATCAGTTATCTCCAAACTGACAGTAGAAGACAGTATTATTTCTCTGTATATTTATTTTGTGTCATACTTTTTAATATCTGTTAGTACAGGGGCACATATGCATAGTTGTAAATAATTTGTTGTGGATGCAGAATAAAAAAAATATGTGCAGACCCCTGTCTATAGCCCCAGGTTTGCCACTTAATAGTTTGAACCTTAGGCAAATCACTTAACTGCTCTTACCCTCAGTTTTATCATCAATAGCCCTTGAGTTTGGCCTCATGAGAAAGAGAATTGTTTTGAGGATGAAACAGAATTTCAGTATGTGTATGGTCTGGCTCAGTATCTGGCATATGTAGTAAAGGCCCAACTAGTGGTTCCTATTATGATCATTTGTTATGGATCTAAGGGAGAAGTTTCAAGTGGGGGAGTCTACCTTTGGATTATCTCTGCAAAGTCAATAACTGTGCTGAGTTATTACCAAAAAGTGTTGCTTCAGCATAAATCACAGAGCCACAGATGGATCCACCCTGCTACCATGTAACCTTACCTGTATGGACCTGCCAACTTGCCAGAGCTAGATACTGATCACAAATCGGAGACCTGACTGTGTATATCCACTGAGAGTTCACTGAGCTGTGGATGGAATGAATGTCTTTGGAAAAGACCTCTTCCCATCCTTGACCCATTATTTTTTTTAGACCCAAACTCAATGGACTTGATTTGGGATTTTTCTCTCTGTAGTTATTCTACACCAGACACCCCACTCCCAGCGCATGGTATGGGTAGCCTTTGAGTTGACTTCCTTGGATTCTGGTCGTAGCTTCTTGAAGAGCCCCCTCGGACATCTGATAAAGTACATTGCACAGTACCTTGCAGTTTGCAGAGCACTTTCCCCATCTTTCATTGTATTGTTTGATCTTGACTCATAGGATTTATTTTAGGCAATATTTCCCAAAAATGTTCCCTGGAACTTGATATATCATTCTAAGGAACATGTATTGTTACTTATGTTCAGCTTTTTTCCTGATAATAATTTTGGGCAAAACTAAGTAACAAAAGTTGTTTATTTATTGTTGGGCTTCTCAGAACTTTAAATATATTAACATGCATTATGAATCTTCAAGGCAAGAGAGCTTCAAGGCTGCAGCGTTTCCAAAGAAAAAGCCTGGTCTCTGGTCAGATAGCCATTACATGATGTACGTAGGGCCCAAGCCTTATCTTTGGCCTCTGTGACAGGGACTGTCACTGTTCATGTCACCCTGGAGCTCCTGGTGGGGAGTCAGGTTCTTTGGATCCAAAATTGTTGACCTTTTAGAAAGTGATTGTTTCAGTGCTTATGTCAGATTTCAGGCTTTTGGTAATGGAGTCAGCTAGTTTTGCTAACTCCAGTTTGAAGATCTTCACAAGCTTTGCAGTTATTTCTAGATCCCAAATGAAGTTTGGTCCATTAGGGGATCTAGCCCTAGTACCAGATTTTTATCTGCCTTTCAGGAGTGAAATATTTTCTCAGGTATTTCCTAAAAATAAAAACTAATATTGTGGGGCACCTGGCTGGCTCCATTGTTAGAGCATGTGACTTTTGATCTTGAGGTTGTGAGTTCAAGCCCCACATTGGATATAGAGCTTACAATAAAAAGGTTGGGGGGTGGGGAAGATGCCTGGCTGGCGCATATGGTGGAGCATGCAACTCTTGATCTTGGGGTTGTGAATTGGAGCCCCACGTTGGGTGTGGAGATTACTTAAAAATAAAATCTTAAAACAACAAATAGTAATATTGCAATTACATGCTCTCCAAAGGGTTGGGGACCTCAGCCTACATGTCTCTGGTTTGCTCACTATGTAGGCAGCCTTCTGTATATCATCAGTCATTTCCTTTCAGTGTGCGTTTAATGGCTTTTCTGTAATTACCTTCCAGATCCTTTTGCTTTCAAGTTCTGAAATTTAGATCTTTCCGTTTGTTTCTGAGCCATAGATCTAATCATTCAGTGGCTTTGAACTTGACAGCTGTGAGATTTTGAGCATGTCACTTAACCTCTGTTTCAGTTTCCTCTTCCTGTAAAATGTTAAGAATAGGACCTAA